>NC_141138.1:159308129-159674379 GCF_053477565.2 Lygodium microphyllum | reverse complement strand
AATGTAAAGGGTCCATTGAGTGATCCAGTGGTATGCAGATCTAGTACGGTCAGATACCCTGTTAAAAGATTTCTTTTTGAAGGTTATGTAGCTCACCATTATGCTTATATGGTGAAACTAGTTGAGGATGTTGAGCCCACATATTTTGAGGATACTATTGGTCATATTCATTGGGATGCAGCAATGGATAAGGAGATGGCTGCATTAGAGGCCAATAAGACTTGGGATCTAGTATCATTGTCGAAGGGCAAGAAAGCTATCCGATGTAAGTGGGTTTATAAGATTAAGCACAATGCAGATGGTTCTATTAGTAGGTACAAAGCTAGGCTGGTTGCAAAAGGCTATGCCCATACATATGGCATAGATTATGATGAAACCTTAAGTCCAGTTGCTAGGATGGCAAACATCAGATGTGTGATTGCTTTGGCAGCACCCAAAGGTTGGAGGTTGCAGCAAATGGATGTAAAGAATGCCTTCTTGCATGGTGATTTGCAGGAAGAAGTGTATATGGATCAGCCAATAGGTTATGAAGATTTAGAGAACCCCACATATGTGTGCAGGTTGAAGAAGGCTCTCTATGGGCTCAAGCAAGCACCTAGAGCATGGTTTGACAAGATTAGAGAGTATCTTGTCAATATTGGCTTTTATGTTTCTGATGCTGATCACTCACTTTATGTGAGAAAGGGAGATGCAGGTTTGGTCATCATAGTTATCTATGTGGATGACTTGATTATTGTAGGTGATAGTGATAGTGGGATTGCTGAAGTCAATGACTTTTTAAAGAAGAAGTTTGAGATGAAGGATTTAGGTGAGCTAAGGTACTTCCTTGGCATTGAGGTGATCAGATGTGATGATGGTATATGGCTGTCCCAAAGACAATATGGCTTGGATATGTTGTCCAAGTATGGTATGATAGCATGCAAATCACTTTCAATCTCGTTGGAGCAGAATGTAAAGTTGAGTGCTGATGTTGGGGATGAGATAGAAGACCCTACTATGTTGAGGAGGATAGTGGGGAGTTTGATCTACATGACCATTACAAGGACTTGAGCTACGTTGTTGGTCTTGTGAGTCAGTTTATGCAAGTACCTAGAAAGCTACACTTGGATGCAGTCAAATGCATATTGAGATATGTGAAGTCCACATTACATTATGGACTTTTTTATGAGGCAAGTATAGATGTACAGGTGTTTGGATACACAGATGTAGACTGGGCTGGTAGTATGTCTGATAGAAGATCTACTAGTGGATACATGTTCTCTCTTGGTAGTGCAGCAGTTGCTTGGAGCAGCAAAAAGCAATCTACAACTGCTTTGTCGAGTACAGAGACTGAGTATAGAGGTGCTGCTATTGTAGCATGTGAGGTAGTATGGCTACAAAAGTTATTAGCTGATTTAGATGTGCAGGTGGAAGGTCCAGTTGTCATTTATTGTGACAACATGAGCAGTATACAGTTGGCTAGGAACCCTATGTTCCATGCTAGAACAAAACATATTGAGGTACACTACCACTTTGTGAGAGAGAAGGTACTATCAGGTGAGATTGACTTGGTGTATGTCAATACACAGGATCATATAGCTGACATCTTCACAAAGGCATTGGGTACAGAGAAGCTTCAAAAGTTTTGAAGCTTACTTGGAGTTGCAGAGATGCAATTGAGCTTGAGGGGGAGTGTTGAGATGACAAGCTCAACACATGCGGACATTGATGATGGACCGCCTAGTTAGATGGGTCCACATGTCTACACTTAGCATGTCGGTGGTCATTATGACTCTCACATAGCCACTGACTCATTACTTATTATATTCAGGTTGTTACACCTATTTACAGCTGGCATAGCTATAGCGCTAGTAGTCGACTAGTGTAGTCGGTTATGCATCGTTTGACTTAGTAGGCCACTTTCCTTTATGTTGTATCTTATCTATACTTTGTGTACATTGTAAAGTGTGTGGAAGAAGAAGAAGAAACCAGCAAGAAAACGTTTTGGCCTCCATCTCTCTTCTTGTCTCTTGAGTGAGCTTCTCCTTGTGCATTCTGTGTGTGTTCGGTGCAGCATCTTGAGCAAGTCCCCCCACCACGCGATTCTTGACTCTATCTTCATTGTACTAAATTGTTGAAAAGAGAATGTATATTGTAGTTCTTCTTCATGCCTAGGCTGAAATAGGTAGCTATATTCATAGGCAAGGAAGGGCAAGACTCATCTTGTATCAATTGAAGTTTAGCTCCTTTTTGCAATTCATCCATCTTTGTGAGCATAAGTTTTGAGCTCTTAACCAATTTATTCAACCGTCTTATGTATAAATCTATATTTTCAAGATAAGCCAAAGTATACGAATAATTGAAGGATGTGAATGATCTGCTTGAACCCTCAAACACTCACTTATAACTACCTATCCCTTGAAGTCACATTCCCATCTATCTTGCCTAGTTTTCTTACTAAACCCCTGTGGTGACTTTCAACCCGACGCACTGCGACATCAGGACCTGAGAAAATCACTAGATGTCAAAGGAAAAAGTTAATATAAGTTATGCCACATAGGTACTTGGTGGTATCTGGTGCCAGCTGTTGGTCTAGGTCATTCATTTGGCAATAAGTGTCAGTGGTGACACTAGAGGAGTGGTGCTTAATGGTACCAATGCCAATATGATGATGGAAAGATGATGCATAGACACTCCAGAATGAAAGTTGCCTAGTCAATTTAATTATTGGCTTGTCAGATTATTTTTTCGAGCATCAAAATAATTATTAGACTAATTTTCAGTATTTAAAGACTAAAAATTAATATTTAAATATGAATAATGCTAGAAAAACCATTTCAAAAGGCTGACACTTTTCAAAAATGCCCATGCAAGATTGAAAAACGTCTTTATAGGTTGGAGAGGCATTTTTAGTGTATTCAACCTCAAGAGAGAGGGAGGAGATGTTATTGGTCTGATTTGCAACCGTTGGAGGACCTTCTGAGGCAACTGGGGGCAGGAGAAGATCAATCAATAGCAAGTGACAACATCTACATGCTATTGTGGTAGGGCAACATCTGCATTTGACTAATTTTTTGTCATTCTTCGAGAGACAAAACTTTGAATTTTCTCTCTCTACAGCTTTCTCTCTCATCTCCCAGTCATTTCACAAGCTTGCTCCGAAGATCTCAGCATTTTAACCCTTGGAGGTTGAGAAATTGTAAATTTCTTTGTTGCAAACCCTAATTTATAGCAGAAATGAGTGTTTAGCAGCAACGTCGAGAAGTGTGCCAGAAATTGGAAGCTCCAAGACTTGGATTTTCAAGGATGAAGTTGAATTTTAGCTAAATTCAGGTGGAGGACTAGCCAACCATTGAATTTGGAAAATTTCCATCATCTATGAAGTTGTTTAAGGCTAATTAAGTGCCAAAATCAAGGGGCAAAATAGATTGAAGACATGCTGGTCACTTTGAACACTAAGAGGAGTTTGCATTGTGAAGGGAATTAGGAGAATCCCATTGTAAATCAACTTCTTCTTCAATAAAGCTAAAGACATACTAAAAGGGGCGCCAATTTTGGGGCCAATCAAGTGTGCATTGTCCAAGATCAATAGGTAAATTTGTATATTTAGATTTGCATTTATTGTTTGCTACTATAATTAAGTTGTAATTAGGGAATTACCATCCATCCACAGAAGGAACATTGTTTATGAGTCCAAGGCCATCTTGGAACCTAATTCACTTGTGTAACATTCAATAATGTCAATGTCTTCATGAACTCACTCTTTCTCTTCTAACCTCCATAGCTTCTGCCTTAAGACATGTTCTAGATCCATGTTTTTACATGGTATTAGAGCCCAATCGGGCATGGTACTACCTATCCAGCCTCTCTTGGTTCCTCTCAACCTCAGTCCAGCTCACTGTCAGTCCATGACCTCATTTCTCAACCCAATATTCATTTGCCTTGTTTGGCAGCCATAGCCAAACTGGACCTGCAGCACTTGGAGCTTTCAAATCTTTCATTACAGGCCATATCTTTCCACAATTTCTTCTAGAGATCTGTTCCACAAGTCAGGGCGCAATGATTCATCACGTTACATCTCAACATTAACCTCTTTATAGGCTGACATTACAAGAATTCATTGTCGCTATCATAATTGTGTCATATCCATGTTCATACAGCTAGCATCACCTACATTCCGCCATTCTTCCTGCACATATGGGGATTTTGAATCCCTAGGTATAAGCTTATTTCCCACAAAGTATCACTCCAAATAGCTACACTATCGTATGTTGCAACTTGAAAATCAGGCTACTATAGAAACCCTAATTTTAACCATAGCCATCTTCAACATCAAGCTCTTGAAATTCTTCATTTTCTCTCTCTTGCCACTCAAATCATATTCCTACCACTTTGATCCACTGAATCTGAAGTTGTCCAACACTTTTTTTAGCATCAAATCAAGGAGGGGAGATTCTGAAAGTCTTAAGCTTCGAGCTACAAGCATCAGTATCTCTTGATACTATTCATCTACTGTATTTTGGCACTTGTGATTATCAAGTACATTCAAGATCAAGTCTTCTGCTACTAAAATTTGAGGATTTTGAAGTTGATGTACTGCTAATCCTCCAACTCCAGCATGGGCAAGGACTCTCCGACAATTCGCTTTAAAGGGGGCGGGTTTCACACTTGGCAGACCCGCATAAAGCTCATCCTAATTAAGAAGGGTCTTTGGGCCATCACCAATGGCAAAGAGAAGAAGCATTGTGATGTGGACCTTGTAGTCACTTGGTGTTGAGTGTTGAAATGACTTGTTTTTTGGCTGATTTTTGTTGTTTTTGAGAGCTGAATGGTTGATTTTATGAGATGATTGATTGATTTGGAAGTGGTTTGAGAGTGTTTTGGATGATATTGATTGAGTTTTGGAAGTTCATGATGTTTATTGGTGGTTCTGTGATGTTCTGATTGGTTCTGTAATACACCTTCTGTTTTGTTCTGTTTTGGTATGTTTTGTTCTGATTGTCTTCTGTAAGGAGGGATGGAGTATTGATTGATGAAGATTGAGATATTGTGAAAGCTTATTGAATGGTTTGTGAGAGTTTGGAATGGTTTAAGAATGAGTTATGTGGTTTTGATGACCTTCTGTAACCTTCTGTAGGTCTTCTGTAGAGCCTCTGTTTCTATTCTGTACTGCAGCTATTCTGGTACTGTTCTGTGACTGTTCTGTATGCTTTTGTATGTGTTCTGGTGGATGAGAGTGTAGCTTGGGAAAGTTTTCTATCCTTGGAAAGAGGTGAATACAAGTGCAAAAGAGCTGAAAGAAGTGGAAGAAGTAGCTGCTGAAGACTCAAGTGAAGACTAGAGTGAAGTGACAGTAGTGAGCTATGAAAGGACACTGTAGTGGCTCTGGTGACTCTTCATATCAGACATACCTCTTGGGAGGGGTATCCACGACCTAAGAAGGATTATTGAGAGTGATTTTTGAGAGATTGTAGAGAGGATATGATGTATTATTGATGGAGAGAGAGAGAGAGAGAGAGAGTCAGAGATAGCCAATTCTATTGAAACAGAGTGATTGTATATGAGAGATTGAGAGAGAAGACTATGAAGATATTGAAGATGAATACTATGTGATGTATTTCCATTCAAAGATGGTGTATTCCTTTGCTTTCTTTGTTCCATTGATGGATTTTGTGAAGATGTTGAAGAATATGGTTGATTCTATCAAATCCGTGGGAGATCTATATGATGCTGCATGAAGATTTGTTGTGCCTGGTGTTCTTTTCTTCATTGTGATCATATGAAACATAATAAACAAGCTTGTTGATGTTACAAGATAGATTTTCTTGCAAGAGAATTCCCTTTTCCTTGGTGTTCCTCTTGGGGCTCCATGTTTTTGGTGTGCAGCCGGGGAAACTTGCCATCAACAGGCACCGGAAGAGGTGGAAAATGAAGGAAATGGCATTGCCAAGAAGAGAAGAATTCAATGGATGTTTGTAAAGTTCCTTCTTCCACTGAAGAGTTGGAATCTCTCATAATCAAAGCCACTTTCCACAAGAAGTTCATCCCACAATGGCGGAAACACATCACCATCATGATGCATGCTCTATGTGGTGGACAGTTTCCTCTTCCTGTTGAAGCAGCAGAAACTTGCATCTTGGTGGCAAATTGTTTGGGAATAAACTAAAGAGAAGAAACAGAGAGAATGACCATCCATGGAAGATTTGGCATTCATTGAGAAGTTTCCAGACAACATCAAGTGGGAGATTGTGAAGAAGCTTCAGGAGTCTTGGTCTGTAGAGGTTCACAAAGACAAGAAGGAAAAGAGTTGGAATTTGTTCGTGGATGCTCAACAACAAGATACATGGGATGCTTGGTGTACTGATAATCTTCTGTTTGTTCAATTAGCAACCCACTGGAAGTTGGTAGACAGAGTGTTTTTCACAACATACACTGTTGAAACCATCAGAAGCTGGCATTACTATGATGATGGCACCACCACAATGCTTAGACGGATGCATTTTGACACCTTTAGAACCGAATACCTTCCTCTATGCAGTGGCATGAAAGTAGAATTCAGGGACGTTGAAAATAAATAAGTAGAAGAAATGTTGGCAAGAGAGTCCTCCAGAGACTGAAGGCTTCTGTTAACCCTCTGTGGAGCACTAACAACATAGTGGAGCCAACCCTCTGATGAATGACGCAATAAAGAGGCAAGCGTTAGAATGAGTCCAGAGGTACGTGAGAAGAGAGAAAGGAAAAATCAAGGCTGAGAACGAGCTCGCAGTAGAAGCCGCCTTTGATGCCCTTGCGGAACTCTTTATAGAAGTCCCAATGGCACATCAAGTCCTTCCTCCTCCTGCTGGAGGTCCACTTCCAAGCCAGATCCGTCCTGGAAATATTGATGACAGGCCAGCGAATGTAGTCCCATTGCTAGTTTTTAAGGGAGAGTACAATGAAGTCCCCGATTTTCATGTAGCAGAGTTTATGGTAGCGTGTGTGGCTAACAATGGAGTCGTAAATCCGATATTTTTCTCAGATTGATAAGGACCGTGGCCACCCTTCACATGAGTTACAACGTGAATGAGACTTATGAGCAATCACTAATATTAATGTGTATAGTTTGGATGGTCCAAAAATATTAGGATTTGGACAAAACTAGTATATTTTAGATATTATTCAAAAAAAGATATGGAGATTTCTAAAACTAGATCTCATTTAAAAGAAAAAACAAGTGATGTTTTAGTTAGTTTTGGAGATTTTATAAAAAGAAAAAAATTAAGAGAGGATTTGCGAAATCGCGCATGCTGCGATCGCAGTCTACAAGCAGTAGATAGCACTTCGAACAGAGAAAAGAAGAAGGAGTGAACTAAGAGCTTTCTAGCCAAGTGTCTTAGGGTTTTACCCCCGTTTCAGAGCCAATGGAACCATCAGATTTATGATCTCAGCATCAGATCACTGATCTTTCCAAGATCCCCCTCCACAAAGAGCTCCACTTCTCAACCAAGCCCTCTTTTCTAATTCACTATAAATATGAGACATGGGGAGGCACGAGACCCGAGAGGCTACGAGAGAGAGGTAGAGAGAAGGATACCCCTCCAAGATATTTTGTGTGTGTGTGTATGTGTGTGTGTGTGTGTGTGTGTGTGTGAGGGAGAAGGAGACCCGAGAGGTTGCAAGGAAGAGAGTTATCTCAATTCCCTCTATTTGGATCATCGACTCACCCATCTTCTCTTACACTCTCCCATCTCAAATCTATTCCACCTTCTTAATCTCTTGAGTCTACTTGCGGACGATGGTCCCCAAGCGAAGAATGTCATGTATGGATGGCAATCCCATAACCAACAGCGAAGCTTCAGACGAAGGCATCATCGTCAATCCAATTGCGGTACCGGTCGTAAGTAATGTATTTCCAAATTGATAGATGCTTATTTTAATTCTCGTATAAGATACGTTAGGCCCCATACTATGATGCACGAGTATAGATCATTTCATCTCACATATTTGTAAGATGGAGCTTGCGAAATGCATATATCAAGGAAAGTTAATTGCACCTAGTTGCATGTGGCTTATTCGTTGATAGAGCAAAAGGAAGAATTGGTCAAGGGTTATGAATGGCATAATCATGACATTAAAAATTGTGCATACAAGCGTTAAGTAAATTTTATATAGAATCACTCGTTGATCCTAAGGGGGAGAGCAGACATGCGATGGAAATGTTATCGCGACTATTCTTGCATTGTTTGGGAAGAATACAATTGGTTTTGTTGGTTGATCGAACAACATCCTAAATGCTTTTACATTCAAATGGTTGTTAGTTGTTGTTTGGATGATTATTCCAAGTGCTTGTGATTTATGGTAAATGCATGGCAAGGGTCTGTGATGACAAGTCACCATGGGAATAAAGGAATGTTTTCTTGGAAAATGATATTAGGCTGAATGCCTTGTTTGTGCTTGATTCTTAAAGGATTTAATTAAGGAAGGATATATTGTACGGGTGGATCACCTCCATGGTCGCACCGCGTATTAACCCGAGAGGGCACTGCTCGATTCACGGGCCGAAGGTCGAGTGGTGAAAAGGCCAACCACGGGAATGATGTTTCGCTCCTAGACAGCTTGTGGGTCAGTTGGAGCTCTGGACACCCCTTGCTAGGTCAAGAATGGAGTTGAAGACCTCCGTGGCCCCCAACATCTGGGCATGTTGGGAGATCCTATTCTAGATAAAGGATTGAGTTTTTGGTGCCATGTGAATTAGACCAGTTACTTCTACAGGGCAGAAGGGATACTTCTGTTGGACAGAAGCGAAACATAATTTCTCCTGTATGGGCGGGAGACAAAGATTAACTTGGAGATAAGTTAAGGAACTTGTTTGATCTTGTTTGTCGATAGATTTCTTTGCTCTGTTTTCGTGTCTGTGCTATAATTTACGCGAACGAACTTTGTTCCCTAAAAGGCTTAATTAATGAAGCTGATTTTAAGTGTCGCACATAAATGTGGTAGGACCTAATTAGAAAACTAAAGCTATTAAGGGAAGCGGGTGGGCGGAACCCTCGATGGGTCTGTCCTATGGCAGGGTGGTCCCAAAGAACTGGGAGGCTTCTCACAAGTTTTTATCGTCATTCGACCTTTAGGTATTGATAGGTTAGAATCCGATTCATTCCGTTTCAGGAGACCAGAATGGGACTATGCCCTATGGGCAGAGAGGTTGAGCGACGCATCCCTCTCGTTTCCCATTCTCTTTGAACCAAGTGCGGCATAGATCTGCTTCGGGTTGGGTATCTCTACGTAAAGTAGGATGTCCAATACCCTACGCTAGAATGCTAATAGGGGACCTTGACAACTAGGAAACCCAAATTTCAGGTCAATCCTAGTGGATTCGGTCTCGTGAACATTCCATTGCAAGGCGGATTCAGGAAACCCCAGGCGACAAAACTCGAAACATTCCCTGGGAGAGCCGGGCAGTGACGCTTAGATTCGTTTCTCGATAGACCGCTAAAAGAGTGCCTGGAAAGCCGATGGGCGGGCACCTCACAGGCAGGGTGGTCCTAGAGAACTGGGAGGCTTCTCACAAGATTTTATCATCATTCGACCTTTAGATATTGTTAGGTTGGAATCCAATTCATGTTGTTTTAGGGGACCTATGTCGTACGAGCAGAGAGGTTGAGTGGTGCATCTCTCTCGTTTTTCATTCTCTTTGAACCAAGTGCAGCATGAGTCTGCTTCGGCTTGGGTATCTTTGCGTAAAGTAGGATGTCCAAGATATGATGTTAGAATACTATTAAGAGACCTTGGCCACTAGGAACCCAAATTTCAAGTCGATCCTAGTGGGTTCGGCTGTAAACGTTTCGTTGCGAGGTGGATTCGGGAAACCCTAGGCAAGAAAACCCGGAATATTCCATGGGAGTGCCGGGCAATGACGCTTAGATTCATTTCTCGATAGATTGCTAAATGTGTATCTAGACAACCGATGGGCGGACACCTTACACCCAGTTGATTCATCAGTCCATGTTGACAAGTTTCAGTCTAGTCCTGGTTTAGTTGTGTCCATAGTGGTATAGTTTGTGATATTTCATTTGTTTTGTTGGTCACAATGATGTGGTTCAGGATATGGTATGTGTTTTTTTTTTCTTGCTTGATGCAGGAATCAGGATGCCTATTTGTTTGCATTTCACGAAGCTATCGGTCACACATGTGGATAAGTCATGTCCAATTTTTTCTAGGATGTGGTTTGCTTGGGATGGTCTTCCATGTTGTGGACAAATTGAATCTCTATCAAGATCTTATTAGTTCTTTGTTTCCTTATTTTTCATGCCTCCTCTGTGTCTGTTTGTGGCATGTGTTTTGTTTTTTCGATCTAAATGGCACCCATACTTCTCTAATGTCCAATATGTTCCATTAGTTAGTCGAGATTATTCTCAATCAAGGACATCAGACCTTATTACTAAGGCCAAACTCTCCCAGATTGTGGCTCTCTCCTTGTCACTTATGCCACATACGACTCTTATTTATATGTTTTTTTGACATACATTGCCCCTACAAAAGAAATTCCACAATCTCCTGAAAACCCTCTAGTGGTTCCCCCTCCTTCTATTGAGGATTTTGAGTCTATTCCTAAATATCATGACTCCCTCCTCTTGTGGTCATTCAAAGGAAAATCTTAAATCAAGTAGTAAAAATAGTTCCCGCTTCCATTCCTCTAGTGCAAATCCCTACTACCTCGAGTAGTACCCTTCCTTCATGCCTCACAACTCCAAATTTATTCAAGGCACACGTAGATGGTAGTTTGGATATTTGAATTCCTTCTCTGCATCTCCTAGTTTCAGGAGACACTATACGTTTCCTCTATAAGGTTATTCAAAGTTCTATAGAGATTTCAATTATAGCTTGTGTTCAACAATTATATTCTTCTTTTCATGACGAGATGCAATATTCCAAGGAGGAGTTACATAAGGTTACCACTTTGATCTAAGAAAACTCTTTCCAATCTTTTCAAGTAAATCGAGTCACAAACTAAGTTGATAGAAGCCCAAAAAGTGAAAATTTCCTCTTTGCAAGCTCAGTTAACTAAAGCAAAAGCTCAAGTAGCTACTGTCAATGAGGATAAGAACCATCTTTTTTAAGAGACCCAAGAGCTAAAAGCTTTAATTACTACCCAAACAATGGAATTACAATCAACCAATTGTATTGTTGAGAATCAAATACCAAGATAGAGGAGTTAAAATAATAATTGGCTCAACTATGCTCCATTCCTTCAAGTCCTAGTGTACCATCATTACCACCTTTGTCAACCACAAACTTTTGGCTACTCTTCAACATCAAGCTACTTTATGTCCATTGTTCCAAGCTAAAGTGAAAAGAATTAGTCCATAATGGTTCTTTTGTGGTCTTATTTTGAGAAATTTTTGGAGTACATCTTGCCAGATCATGCCTTCTTTTTATGCTATCAACAATAAAAGCTTGCTTTTTACATGAAGTTGTCCACTAATGATAAGGATATGCCTTGGTATGGGGGGCATGTGATCTTGCAACCTGTTCTTTATGTTAGACACTTGGAGTTGCAAATGGATGAGATGTTTCAAGCTTGTCCTTCTAAAGTGGATGCATGTCCTAAGGTGTCTTGGCATTCCAAGATTGAGTCTATGATTTTGAATTAGAGGCAATTAAAAGATCTTGCTCAATTACAAACTGCTAACCAATTGAAATAGGACCTTTCAACCCATATTTCTAATCAATTCCCTTTTGATACCTCCTTCTTTGAAGCTTATAATCGTCGCTCTGAATTAGTGACTTCCCTTATTTATTATATCAGCAAATGGCACACAGATTGGATTTTTATCTATCCATCCTTAAAACAACCCCTCACATTATTTTCCCTATTCTTTTTCAACCCCAAGATGCCCCTCACATTCCTATTTTTACTCATTTTTCATTTATTGCCAACTATGTTTTCTCTCCTACTCCTCCTTGTCCTACACCATCTATTACACTCCTTTCCACCTTTCCAGCCTATTTTCTAAACCAATTCTTATCTGATTTAGTAAAATTATCCAAATCTCTATTGTTAACCCTTTCTTCTTTTTATGATTTTGCCTATCCATCACTTCATCCCTTGTTCCTTGTTCCACTTCCTCCATCTACTTTTTATATTCCCAACCCTGCTAAGTTATTTAGTAGCCACTCTGGTTTTGATCTACAAATACAAAGGCAAAGAGGGTGGAGCCAAACTGATTTAGTAAACATGACCTCATATTAACTAGCCTCTAATTCCAGGAGATTAGTAGACTCCTATCCAAGCTTATCAACATTATTTGCAATTTTCTCAGATCCACCATCAATTCACTAATCCTTTGGTTCAATTGACTATTCACTTTGCTTAGTACCTAGTGTGCATGCATCAACACTCTCATAATGATCAAAAGTAGGTCCCAAAGCTATGCTTGAATGCCAATGTGGATATTGATCCCCATCAATAAGATATATTGTATTTTCATGCCCTTTGTCTTTCAAGCAGATATCTTGTCCTTATGGAGAGGATGTGTTATTTGCAATGCTTTCAAAATCCTCCCAATATATTTGTAGATGAATCTCTTTCTATGGTCATCATGCCTTTAAAAGAGAACACCTTCATTGATGATTTCTTTATGGATATACTTGGTGGATTTGAGCTTTGAATGAAATCTCTCTTTTTCATTCTCCTTTGATGGGGTGTTATTAGATTTTTTTGTGATATGTGTATTAGTATGTGGGTGTGTTTGATTTGTGTTTATTTAGAGCTATGGTTCAAGCAAGTGAGATGGATTTGAAGATGCTAATTTATGGATTTGGCTAAAGTTTTGAATACTTGCTAAGGACTAGAAGAACCTCTTATATCCTTTACTAATTTGTTGGTTCTACTTTGAAAACTAAGGATTTGTTTTTGCTTTAAGGTGTTTACCTTTCATCAATCTATTTGATAGATCCAAGTTATCTAGGAGATTGATGGGATCTAGGTTTGTTTGTGGATGCTAATTGATCAATGTTTGAGAAAGTAGTTTTGAGCTAGTTTTTGGACTTAGTATTCTTTCTTATTTCATAGTCACAATGACACTCCCTAATTAAGTATGGGGATATGTTGAGGGTTGAATCGATTTAATTTTTTGGGCTGAGTTTTGTTGTTTTTGTGTGGTTGATTTTGATGTTTTATTGATTGAAGTTGATATGGAAGTGTTTTAAAATGTGTAAGGATGGGTTGAGTACATTTGAGAAGCTCATGATGGTTTTTGATTGATGTTCTAATAAGTTATATAATGTGTTTTGATAGAGTTTGTTTTGCCTCTATTTTGATATGATTTCTTTCTATTTGTGAGGTTGGGATTGTGAATAAGTCTTTTGAGGAATGATTGATAGTGTGTTAAATGGTTTTGGATGGTTTAAAGTGGTTTTGGTTTGAGCTGTATAGTTTATGTGCCTTATATTGATCCTCTAGAGTGTTCTGTAGAGCCTCTATCTCTATTCTGTAGCCCTCTTTTTGCTTTTGTATCTGTTTTGAAAGATGGATGTCTAGCTTGGGAAATGTTTTGTAATCTTGTAGGAGAAATAATACAAGCTTGAAATAGCTCAAAGAAGTAGTTGAACAAGACTTAAAGTGAAGACTGCAGTGACAATGATGGTAGTAAGCTCTCAAGGGACATTGTAGTGTCTCTAATGACTCTTCATATCAAGCATACCTCTTGGGAGGGGTATCCATGACCAAGAGAGGGTTAGTGGGGATTATTCATTGTAATTCCAATGTGCTATTGAGAGAGAGCATATGTGAGAGAGAGATAGAGTATGAGAGATAGCCAATTTCCTGTGATGAATATTATATCTACATGAGAGAGACTATGAAGATGATGAAAGATGAATAGTATGTGATGAATTCTATTCAAAGTTGATCCTTTTTTTGTGTCATTGTAGTTCTTTGATTGTTTCTATGAATAATATGAAGTATGTGTTGAAGATTTACCCTAATTAAACTGTGAGAGAATTGTTATATGATGTTGCATGAAGATTTGTAAAGATTGGTGTTGTTTTTCTTCTTGTGGTTGATTAAAATATGAAGAACATGCTTGTTGGTGTGACAAGATAGATTTTCTTACAGTAGATTCCTTGTTTTCCTTGGTGTTCCTCTTGGAACTTTAATTAAGGTTTGAAAGCATTCATAGTAGTCTTCTATCTCTCACAACCATAGTCTAACATGAGGTCTATTTTTCTCTCTCTCTCTCCCTATTTCAATGAGAGAGAGGGGAGGGCTCTCATTTGTATTGCCCAAATTTTGATGACATTATGCTTATAATCGTGCATGTTGCATTTGGAAAATGACATAGTAAGGGACACTAAGCTTTGCATTTTGACCTGCTTGCATTATGACATCTAAAATATACAATGAATATATATGGCTATACTGTCAATCCCTTCATGTGTTTATGTATGCATAGACACATGAAGGGTTTGTGCATAAAAACATATGCATGTATGGGTGTCTATCCAACTTAAAGTATTTTAGGTAACAAAGAAAGGAATATTTGTATTGGTTTATGAAGTTAGTGGCTCTTTATAAGTCGTTGGATGTTAAGGTAAGTTTTGCATTTCTTATCGTTTTGTCCTATATGCTTTTTAGGAACAATTTCATAGAGGGTTTAGAAAAGCTAGAGTAGTCGTGGCATTAAAGGCTTCAAGGAAACGACCATTATGGGATGCCCTAATCCAAATATATTCTTGAATGGTTCTAATTGTCATGAGATATCTATATTATCCTTTACTTTATACACTAGTTTATAATAATAATGATATGCCAGCAACCCAACCTCGAAAGTCTCATCTCTATAATAAACCAATTCTCACATCAAATCAAATAATTAGAAATTCATGAAATATACCATTCTTACAAAGAAATACAAGAAATACACCATGTTTGTAAAGTAGCCATAGCCAAGGTAGCTAACCTTGAAGTAATATTGCCATGGAAGGCTGAGAATCAAAGATGTAAGCTGTAACATGAATATTCGCCTCATGTAAAGGTGGGACATGGTATGCACCCCATATCTTGATGGCTAAGAGCATGCACCCTTTTCGTTGGTGGGAGGAAGGAGCCTCAAAACATGTATTGTTTGAAAATGGCAAAAAGATGCCTCACAAGTTACATCTCCTCCTTTTATAATTAACCCTAGCCTACTCTAAACTAAGGTGACTTATGCTTTATTACAAGCCATCCTGGCCTAAAAGAGCTTTGTCCTCAAAGCTGAATTGGGAACAAATTGCACGGATGATTACAAAGATAACTTGAAGAATTTGAAATTCATGCTAAAATAAAGCGCTATGTTAATGAAGATCATAGAAGTTGATGAAGATGGACCACATAAATGGAATAGGCTGCTGTAAACTGTCCAAAACAGGCTATAGTACAAAATGGGCCATATCTTGAGCTAGAAGTGGCCAATGTCCACGTTTGAGATATAGAAATGTAGAGGACAACACGTAGTATCCAATCATGCCTTCAAAATTGAAGTTTGACTCCAATAACACAATTTACTTTGTCACAGAAATTTAATACAACAAGTTGTTTACTTCTATGTTTATAAACTATCCTCTTGCTGAAGCCATGGAAATTGTTCCAAATATAATGTTTGTTGCTATGAAGACTCTTCAATAAGCAAACCCTTCCATTTGATAAGATATTCAACAAGAATACGGTTCCTTAGAACCTTCTCCCACTTGCTAATAATCTTCTCGAGCTCATAGATGATTAAACCATCATCATCCAAGGGAGGTAATTCTTCAAGAATTTGAATTTGAGGTCCCACATACTTTTCAAGTTGAGACACATGAAATACATTATGGATTCTTGTGTTGGAAGGTAAGTCTAGTTGATAAGCAAGATCCTCAACTCACTTGATAATACAATAAGGACCATAAAACCTATGAGCAAGTTTTTTGTGTCCTCCTTTAAGAGAAGCATAACGTGACTTGGGAACCTTCAAAAATACCCATTCATCTTCCTCAAACTCCACATGTCTTCTTTTCTCATCCGCATAGACCTTGATTGCCTCTTGAGATTTATGAATGTTGTCCTTACATTGCTTCATAAGGGCCTCCATCTTTTCCAACTCCTCACGTGCTTGCGGATTTACATCTTCATGAAACAATGCAGAGGGTACTTGTACTTTGTAGCCATATAAAGCTTCAAAAGGAGACATTCCAATGCTCATATGGTAAGTATTGTTGTAAGAAAACTCCGCAAGATGGAGGCATTGGTCCCAAGCATTTTGTGTCTCATGGAAAAAGTGCCTTAAATAACCCTCTAGCCATTTGTTAACTCTTTCAATTCGCCCATTCATTTGTGGGTGATATGCAGTATTAGGAGTTAAAAGAGTATCCATTTAAGAGAACAAACTTTTTCAAAATTTGTCCATAAACTTATTGTCGCAATCTGACACAATCTTCATTGGCAAACCATGAAGCTTGAAAATACATTCCATGAATTGTTGAGCCACTTACTTTGCTGTAAATTGGGCCTTTGTGGGGATGAAATGGGCTGATTTAGTCAACTGATCAGGTACTACATAAATGCTATTCCACCCATGTTTATTGTAGGCAATCCCACAATGAAATCTATATAGATGTCACTCCACTTGCCTTGAGGAATAGGAAGTGGCTGAAGTAAGCCGCTAGGTAGAAGATGAGTCTTTATTTTGTTAACACGAAATACATTGCATTACATAATCCTTTACATCCCTCCAAATGCCCCTCCAATAGAAGCTATTATGGATGTTGTCAAATATTTTGAACAGTCCATGATGACCCGCTAAACGTGAAGCATGCATCTCATGCAAAATATGGTCTTTGAAAGAGGAATATGGTGTCAAGTAGACTCTACCATGATACCATTAAAGACCGTTGTGCCAATTAAAATTGGGATACTCTTCTCCTTTTCCTTGCTGAAATTCCTTTATCATCTTTTATGCTTGCTTATCAAGCAAATATTCTTCTTGGATGTCACGAATCCAATCCTTATGTATGACTGAAATTAAGAATAAAGAACATACCCATATATGTGATAAAGCATCTGCCACAACATTATCTTTTCCAGCCATATAAGATATTTCAAAATCATAGCTTTGAAGAGTAGCCAACCACCTCCTTTGTTTAGGGGATAAATTTGGTTGAAAAAGGAAGTATTTCACCACACGATGATCGTTTTTCACCTTGAAATGGTTGCCATATATATAGTGATGCCACTTTTTGATAGCATCCAAAACTGCCAACATTTCTTGTTCATAGACATGTAGTTTACGTTCCTTGTCATCAAGCTTGCGACTTTCATAGGCTATAACTCCATGGTCTTGATACAAAATAGCCCCAACTCCTCGCCCACTAGCTTCCGCACATATAATGAATTTCTTAGAGAAATCCGGGCATACAAGAATAGTTGCTGAAACTAATAGAGATTTCAGCTCATTGAAACTCTTGTCGGCTATGGAATCCCAAAAGAAAGCTTCTTTCTTTAGCCTATCGGTCAAAGGAGCCGCCACATGAGTATATTTTTTTATAAACCTTCTATAGAAGGAAGATAATCCAAGGAAATCCCTTAAGAAAGTAGAATTCATAGGAGTAGGCCACTCTTTGACAGATTTCACCTTCTTAGGATCCACACGAATGCCTTGCTCTCCTGCAATGTGACCCAAGTATTCCACTTCATCTTCCATGAAAAAACACTTTGACATTTTGGCAAAGAGTATATGTCTTCTTAATGTGTCAAAGACCTCTCGAACATGCATCAAATGCTCAACCTTGGATTTACTATAAATGAGGATATCATCAAAGAATACAATGACTGTTTTAAGTAAGAAAGGCTGCAATATCTTATTCATGAGTGCTTCAAAAGTAGCATGCGTATTTGAAAACCCAAATGGCATAACCAAGAAGTGATATAACCTTCTTTCAGTCCTAAAGGCTATTTTATATTCATCCCCTTCCTTCATTCGATTTTGATGATAACCTAAATGAAGATCAATCTTAGTGAAGACATTTGTATCTTTGAGCTCATCCAAAAGGTCATCAATGCGAGGAATCGGGTATCTATTCTTCACCGTGGACTTGTTAAGCTCCCTATAATCAATGCACATGCGAAAAGATCCATCTTTCTTCTTTACCAAGAGCACAGGAGAGGCAAACAGAGATTGACTTGGCTGAATTAAACCCACTTGCAACAACTCTTTAACATGTCTTTCCACTTCTTCCCTTTCAAACTTTCACAAGTGATAGGGAGGTTTGTTGATGGGTTTTGTGTTGGGTAGTAAGTCAATAGGGTGGTCTACCTCTCTCTTTGGATGCAAAGATGATGGTTGCTGAAATAAATCTTCGTATTCTTCCAATAGCTTTTCCATTCTTGGATCCTTTTGCTTTGAAGAAGATGATGGCTTATTCGATGACTGCTCTTCATCCACTTTCGCAAGCAAAAGAGTGAATATGCATGACCATGCATTGATTTCTTTACGCATCTTCTTCCTAGATATGAGTTCCATTTGCTTTTGTCCAATGCCCTTCAATATCATAGGATGTCTATTCCATTGGAATTCCATCAACATGTTTTGCAAGTCCAAAGAAAACTTCCCAATGGTTTTCAACCAATCGCAGCCAATGACAATATCTATAGGACCCATTTCCAAGGTGATCAAGTCTACTTCCATAACACGTGAAGGAGATAAAGTAATAGGAGTGTGTAGGCATACTTCATTATTTGATTCATAAGCTCCATTAGCAACTTGAATCTTCAATGGTACTTGAATTTGTTGAGAAAGCAATCTCAACCCATGCAAAGATTTGGTATTAATGAAGCTACGGGTGCTACCCGTATCAATCAAAAGATGAACTTTTCTACTATTGATCAACCCTTCAAGTCTAAGGGTATTTTCTCCCTTACAACCAATTCAAGCATCATAAGAAATTGCACATAAAGAACCACCCAAATGTAAGGTGCTTGCCCACCGACTATCCAAGCACGCTTCTAGCAGTCTATCGAGAAATGAATCTAAGTGTTGCTGCCAGGCACTCCCATGGAATGTTTTGAGTTTTATCGCCTAGGGTTCCCTGAATCCGCCTCATAACGGAACACTCATGATCGAACCCACTAGGATTTACCTGAAATTTGGGCTCCTAGTGGCCAAAGTCTCCTAACAGCATTCTAGCGTCAGATCCTGGACATTCTACTTTACATAGAGATACATAAGCCAAAGCAGATTCATGTCGCACTTGGTTCAAAGAGAATGGGAAACGAGAGGGATGCATCGCTCAACCTCTCTACACGTAGGGCATATAGTCCCATTTCGGTCCCCTAAAACGACATGAATCAGGTTGTAACCTATCAATACCTAAAGTTTGAACGACGGTAAAATCTTGTGAGAAGCCTCCCAGTTCTCTAAGACCACCTTGCCATAAGACAGACCCATCGGGGGTTCTGTCTACTCGCTTCCCTTAATAGCTTTAGTTTTCTCATTAGGTCCTACCACATTTATGTGTGACACTTAAAGTCAACTTCATTAATTAAGCCTTTTAGGGGACAGGGTTCGTTCGTATAACTTACAGCATAGACACGAAAACAGGGCAAAGAAATCTATTGACAAACAAGATCAAACAAGATCCTTAACTTCTCTTCAAGTTAATCTATGTCTCCCGCCCATACATGAGAAATTATGTATCCATTCTATCCAACGAAAGTATCCCTTCTTCCTTGCAGAAGTAACTAGTCCAAATCACATGGCACCTCAATTTCAATCCTTTATCTAGAATAGGATCTCCTAACATGCCCAGACGTTGGGGGCCATGGAGGTCTTCAGCTCCATTCTAGACCTAGCAAGGGGTGTCCAGAGCTCCATCTGACCCGCAAGCTGTCTAGGAGAAAAATATCATTCCTGTGGTTGGCCTTTCCACCACTCGACCTTCAGCCCATGAATCGAGCACAGTGTCCTCTTTGGGTTAATCCGCGGTGCGATCATGGAGGTGATCAACACGTGTAATATATCTTTCTTTAATTAAATCCTTTAGGAACTAGTGCAATAAGGCATTCAGCCCTAATATCATTCTCTAGGAAAACATTCCTTTATCCCCATGGCAACTTGTCATCACAAACCTTTGCCATGCATTTAGCATAATCACAAGCACTTGGAACAATCATTCAAACAACAAACTAACAACTAGTTGAATGTAAAGCGTAACGTGTCCACCTGTTCCACTTCTAGGACATGTCTTAGCAGCCCATCGAAAAGAGAGTCCAAAAAGCATCGCCCGGCACTCCCACGGAATGTCACGGGGTTTGCGATCTAGGTCTTCCTGAGTCTGCCATGAAGCGAAAGCATTCCGGCCGTTCCCACTTAGGATTGACCTGAATCACGGTTTCTCTAATGGTCAAGTTCCTCATAGGTAGCTAGCATCGAGGCCAAACGAACTACTTTACACAGAAGTGTCTAGGTCGAAGTGAGTTTACACTGCACTTGGTTCAAGGAGAATGGGAAACGAGAGGGATGCGAAGCTCGACTTCTCTGCCCATAAGGCATAGTCCCATTCCATTCCCCTAAAACACCATAAATCGAGACTCTAGCTTCCTAGATTCTAGGTCATCATTACCTTGCTGTTAATTCCGTTGAGAAAAGTTTTCGGCCAACCGGGACCACCCTTCCCTAGGATGGACCCATGGTCACATCCACCGCACTTTCCTCAGTTGCTTTAGTTATCTATTTACCTAACACATTTAGTTTGACAAGCAAAAACAGCTTCCTTAATTAACCAATTTATCACTGGTTCCTTCACATAACTTAGGCACTAATATAGAAAAACAATGTCAAGAAAGTTCCTTTTCAACATTTGATCTTTATTTATCCATATTTGGAATACATCATATAATCCAGCCCGAAGGCTAATCCATAATCCGCCCGAAGACAATTCCATAATCCGCCCGAAGGCAATATCAGCAATCCTCAGGGATCACTATTCCAAGTTTTCGATCGTAGACTAGTATGCAGGCCTCGAGATCCAATCTCGAGTCACATTGGTCTCTTGTGCAGGACCTAGAGACAAGGGATTTAGGGTCAGAGCCCCCTCTGGCACCCAAGAATCCTCCTCCTCCAAGTAGCACCCACAGAGAGACCTCTCGCATCGGGCTCGGTCCTCCAAGTAACCCCCTTGGATAGGGTCAGGCAGACAGTCAGGGGTAACTGATGCTGCCTCTCCCTCTAGGCTTTCAACCCGAAGCATTAATTATTTTTCAAGCATTAATTCCTTGAGCAAAGAAGTACAAACAGTGCTCCTATGTGTACAAACACAAGCATTCTAGTGGTCATTTGTACGGCCAACTGCTAAGGTGTGAATCCTTCACTCCAGATACATCCAGCATTCGATCTGGGATCAATTGCGACTTGGCAAGATCCAAAGGGTTTCGTGAGCTAAGTTACTTGTTTACCATTTTATCCTTGGGTTAGGGTTTTTACCCAGTTAACCCAAATTGTTTCCACCTTACATTTCCATTAAAGACAATAAATCCTGGGCAACCTCGTCGCCCTAACTTGATTGGTCAATTGCTTGCTAGGCAATTCATAATTTCCCTAACTTGGTAAATCAGCCTCACAGAAGGGTAATGTAGCAAGATGTCTACTCATCCTCTAGAAAATTAGACTTGTATTTAGAACCCGCCAACCCTTGTTCTAAGGAGTGGCAATACTATTTTGTGGTTTAGACACAAAACCATGCAACGTTGCAACTGGTTGCATGAGACAAGTGTTGCACCTAACTTGTGGGATTATTTCTCCCATCACACAGTATTCCTTGGTCAAGAACACCTTTGACCAAGATATAGGGCTTGCGAGTCCTCTTGACCCAATCCAACCCTAACCCTGCTAGGCCGATAATGCTTAGCCCTAGGGTTTCTAATTTCCTTGCGGAAGTCTAGTATTAGGCCAATTGATCCTTAGGGTAAGAACCCTAGATCGTTCTTACATAGGCGTTTAACTAACCCTAACATTCCGTGAATGTGGGTAGGACCTTTGAGGTCGAAAATATTAAGTCGGTTTCCCGAGTGCGATACTAGCCAGAATTTTATCGTGGCTTATCTCTACCTAGCGCATTGAGGTGATCATCATTTGAGTTACACCATTACAAGTGATTTACCTAATTGATCTAATTGTCTTGCGATAAGAGGTGACCTTTCCTTAGAGATGCAATTACTTTTCATAAAAGATGTAAGTAATTTCAAGATATAACATTCCATGCAAATATGTGATTCATAGACCATGGACATTTTCCTTCTATGTGGCTATAAGATCTACAATGATCATTACTTTTCCTTGCCTAAACTATAATGATTGACAATTCGGAACTAACTCTCATAACCCTACGTTGATGCAATGAAATCAGGCTTTAATATTTTTAATGAAGATGCATTCAAACTTTGATAAGAGAATTCCATGCATGAGCGAATGCCATGAGTCCATAATTGACTTAATCCTTCATTTTGCACTTAACCCAATCTAAAATGCAACTATCTTCTCATGCAATTTTCCATCCATTGCGACCATTTGGACATCAATCAATGGGCGTCTACGATGATTTTATACATGAAACACAGCTAGGAAACTATTACCTACGTGCATTATGCGTTGTTCTCTTCGCGAGGCAACAAGGATGCCTTTAGACAAATCCATCTTTTAACTTTTGTAATAAGCATTCAAGAATGCAACTACCATGACCATGCAAGTAGTTGTCATGCAACTTACTTGGTAATTCGATGCAAGTATATATAAATTTTCCAATGAATTAAAGACATGCTCAAATGCATCATTTTCATGTAGGGAATTAAATCGGAACCTGGGCGTCCAGATTCGGAGTGTTTTCCACTCGCGTACTTGGGGTGGAAGCTCCCGCGTGTGCGCCTCGCGACTTTTGCTTTGGGGCCATCGATGACGTAGATCCTCGACTTAGCAAACTCCTCCCGGCCCTTTATCTGATTTCTAAAATCGCTTTCCGTTCGGGATCTCCCTCGCGGCACGAGAGTTTGGGCCTTGGGGAACACAGATTTTAAAATATTGGGAGGCACGGTGAGAATAAGGCTTATGGAAGCCTTTAGTGGAAGCTTCCAAAAAGAAGCTTCTAAGCTTCTGTGGCAGAGAAGTGACGTGGAGAGAGAAGATGAGGATGGAGGTGGAGATGTCGATTAGGATGACCTTATCTTTGTCACACATTAGTTTGTTAGTGATGTATATGCTTATGGAATGTATGGTTTATTGATACTTTTAGTTTGTGTAATAGTCTTTGGTATTGGTGGTCTATGCTTAGTCACTACTAGTTGCATTCTTTATGTCTTAGTTGTTGCTACTTGGATATCCCTAGATGTGGAAACTTTCTTTCTTGGGTATTTTCCTATAGTTGGATTACCATATGCTATTGTCTTTCTTTCATTATATAGCTCTATACTTTGGTATTGCTTCCTACTTTGTCCTTGTTTTGGGTGGGTTTTGGGGACTGATTTGCAAGAATATTGAAAAGCTTGATAGCAAAAAATTCACCTATTGGAAGATATAGATATGGTAGGTACTAGTTTAAAAGAAGTAGGTTAGGCTATTGAAAACCAAGAATGTAAAGCTTGAAGGCATTAATCAGGATGAGTTATGTAAATCCACCCTTATACTATCATTGTCTTAATAACCTTTTTCAATGTTGGTACACTTGAGGATAATTCCTGGCAGTTATGGAAAAGGATGTGTAATCTTTATGATGATAAGCAAAGTCCTGAATCACAGATATAGTGGTTGAAATAGGTTATAGATCTTTGTATGAAGAAAGGAACTAGTGTGTCCTTATACTATCATTGTCTTAATAACCTTTTTCAATGTGGTTGCACTTGAGGATAATGCCTGGCATATATGGAAAAAGATATACAATCTTTATGAGATGATATGAAAAGTTCTACATCAGAAATATTGTGGTTGAAATAGCTTATGGACATTTTTATGAAAAAAGGGACTAGTGTGTCCTTGCATTTGAATGAATTTCATTTAAGTTTTAGCCAGTTGACTTTGTAGGGCGTTGAGTTTAAGGATAACTTACCTCCCTTGTTCTTGCTTGTGATGCTTCTTGAGTCATGGGATACTTTCCATACAACCATGTGTGCTAATGTGCTTAAGGATGGATTGAAACTCCAAGATATTAAGGGTGCTTTACTTACAAGAGATAAATAGAAAGAATGTGGATGCCACCCCTACTTCTCATGCATTGACTATTAGAGACAGACATGATGGTAAAAGCAGTAATGATTGCCATGGTAGAGACACACAAAGATCTCAGTCTTGCAGGTAGTCTTGTAGTAAGTCCCGTGGTCATAAGTCCTCTCTACCATGTCATTATTGTGGAAACTAGGGTCATATTCAACCATATTGCCATAACATGCATAATGATAAGCACAAAGAAAAAGGCAAGGGAAAAAGTGTGATGAATGCATAATTGTCCCTAGTAATCCTAGCGTGAATATTGAAGAGATAAATGTACTATAACTTGAGTCTAATGATGACTATATCTTGGCTACTTCATCTCTTAATGCTTCTTAGTTGACCGATATTTTGTCTATATATTCTACGTGTTGTCTACTTGATTCCAAAGCTTATTTTTATGTCACTCCACATGAGGATTGGTTTCAGTCTTATCACAACATGATAAATCCTCTGAGATTGCGAAATGACTTGGCATTGGATATTATTAGCATTAGGGATGTACGACTAGAGTTTCCTTCAAGGAGTTCTTTTACTATGCATAATATACATCATGTACTAGCTTTGACCAAAAGCCTTCTATTTACTGGTAGATAGTTGGATATACAAGCTATTGCATATCTTTTGGTGATTCCACATGGAAGATTAACTGTGGGAATCTCATCTTTTCTCGAGGTGCCAAGGGTGACAATCTCTATCCCTTGTTTGTTTTTGGGTCTCAACCTTAATACTCCATATACCCCAGTCTAGAATGGTGTTGTTGAGTGTATAAACATGACCATTTAGGAAAGAGTCTAAAGTGTGCTTAGTCAATAGACTTACCGCAACATTTTTGGCCGATATACTTACTACTTATGTATATTTGACAAATAGATCCCCATGCACTGCTATTGGGTGTTGGGGTGTAGAGGAGGTATGATGTGGAAAACCTCCCTCATATGTGCATCTTAAAGTCTTTGAATGTGAGGCTTTCTGCCATGTATCTAAGGACAAACACAATAAGCTAGATCCTAAGTTAATGAAATGCATCTTTTTTGGTCATTAGGATGTAGGTGAGATGGACTATCACCTACGGGACCTTAGAAGGTTATCCATAGCCATGATGTTGTTTTTCATGATGAGAATATGCATAAGTAGCATAAATAGGTAGTTGAGGCATGTAGTATATAGATAGTAGGAAGTCCACATCTAGGTATGTCTTCACCTTCACTGGAGGTGCTGTTTCATAGATGTCTAGGGTGTAAAAATGCACAGCCTTATCTATTATTGAGGTAGAGTATATTGCAGCCTGAAGCTTGCAAGAAGGCCATGTGCCTAGGCTGTTAGACCTTGGTATTACTATTACTCCTACACTACATTTAGATTTTATGAGTGCTATTTAGTTTGCCAAGAATCTAGTCTTCTATGGATGCTATTCATTAGGGAGGTGGTAGAGAACAAGTCTATTGAGCTTGTTAAGATCTTGATACCTATCAAGAATCTTGTAGATATGCTCATTAAAAATCTCTCAATGGAAAATTTTCCTTTCTTAGGAAGATGATGGATGTAGGATGAGATGCCATCTATTCCTCATCTTGTTGTACTTTATGTATATTTGTACTTTGTCATGTTTTTCTTCTTCTCTTCTCACTTGAGGCACATTTACCTTTAAGTGAGAGGTTGTTGAGGGTAAAGGTATTTGTGCCTACACCACCCTATATTACAACACACATCACAACTACACACCTTTACACTACATGTAGTGGGTGCCTATCATTGACACTTTAACTTTACCTATGATATTCTCTCTTGATAATGTGAGACTAAGTGATTGGCATGGGTCTTTTCTACCTTCTTCAACTCACTTTGAGACCAACTAAGCTTTAGTTGATCCATTTTCTTAATAAGAGCATGAATTATTTTTTAAACCTTTCAAGACAAACAAAAAATATTAAAGAAACAAGATGATGAAAAGCAATGAAGATATGGGAATGTGTATTGCATACTCACATTGTAAACCAAATTTGCTAGGCAACATCTTGATAAGGGATACCAAGGCTCGATACCTTTTGTGTTCTTCTACCTAATTTGCAAAAAAACTTTTGATCTCTATCTTGAAAGTCTCTCAAATAGTCATCTACACACTTGCATTGTAGATATTTACACAATTGATAATTTTATCCCTCAACACTATTGTAACTAAGACATAAGCATTCAAACAATTCAACCAAAAAGCCCTAGTGAGCTATGAAAAAAGGAAGATACCACTAGCAAATTTTAATGCATAGACTAAAACAAGAAACACTTACACCCATTCTTTACAAACTTGAAAGAAGAGTGATTTTGCTCACTTTTATGGGATCAATCATTGTGTAGAGGACTTAGCAATGTTTATCTTTATTTCTTTCATACGACTCCCTGATAGCCTTTGTCCATGTGATTGTGTGGTGATTTCCCTCCCCAACAAAAAACTTCTTTCCTAATAGAACTTGTAGTTCTTGTTTTTTCTATAGCTCCTCTTCAAATTGCATGTTAAGCTCTTGCCAAATTGCATCCCATTGTGTAACAATCTCCTCAATGGTGACTACTCTTTCCTTACTCAAACCGGTGCATATGGAGACAAGAAATGCACCCTTCTTTGCCATATGTATCCTTCCCTTCCAAAGGCCATTTTTAAACCATTAACATTATCCCTCGAACCCCGAACCATAGCATAGGGTATTAGTCTATAAAGAGGAATGGGAGGGTAATAGAAACAATTGACAACCTAGTTTTCCTCAAAATATCCTCTCCCTTATCCATGTATACGTTTACCTCATCTCCTCTATCACCAAATGATGCAATCTCAGGATGTAGAATGTAAATCACAATTTACAAACAAGCTTTTGCTTCAAGGCTATCTCCCAACCCATTGTTAGGCTAACTCCCTACCTCTAGTCCAATGTCCACAACATCATGGATATTTGTCTTAGCCACTCTATCCATAAGGTCTAGTGTATCAATATGGGAGCCATCAATATCCTCAAATCTAGGATTAGTATGCCTTGATCTACTAGCTCATTTCCTTTTTCTTTTAGCTTGAGATTGTAATGAAGCATAAGTCACCTTAGTTTAGAGTAGGCTAGGGTTAAGTATAAAAGGGGGAGATGTAACTTGTGAGGCATCTTTTTGCCATTTTCAAACAATACATGTTTTGAGGTTCCTTCCTCCCACCAACTAAGAGGGTGCATGCTCTTAGCCACCAAGATATGGGGTGCATACCACCATGTCCCACCTTGACATGAGGTGAATATTCACGTTGTAGCTTACATATTTGATTCTCAGCCTTCCATGGCAATATTACTTCAAGCTTAGCTACCTTGGCTATGGCTACTTTACAAACATGGTGCATTTCTTGTATTTCTTTGTAAGAGTGGTATATTTCATGAATTTTCAATTATTTGATTTGCAGTGAGAACTGGTTTATTACATTGGTATCAGAGCATGGACTTTGATCCATGGAAAGAGTTATTTTCTTGAAGAATTTAGTCACAGGGACAATAACTAGTTAATTGGAGTACCAAGATTTAGTCGCAGGGTGTGGTACAGTTCAAACTGTGACTAGTTAGATATCTCTGCAACAAATCGGGACTAATTTTGGAGGTTTCTTGAAGAATATCTTGAGGAATATGGAGGTTCTTGGCCAAAATAGTAGGACGTGGTCAAATGGAGGTCCATTTTGAGGGTTTGTGACCTTAACTGGAGTCTAAGTGGGGTTACGAGGGTTAAATTGAGATTAATTTTTAGGGACCAATTTCTCTCTCTTCTTCCTCTCAAGCTTTTCTCCAAGCATCCATGGATTCAATTGCTACAATCTTCTTTCAATGGCCATTTCCCACTGAGGAGACATCAGAGCTTGATTCCTTGTGCTATGAGCTTTAGGTAGAGTAGCATATCATTTAAACTTGATGAGCTTGATCAGCTAGGACAGCAGGAGCAGTTTGCGCAAATTGGACTAATTTCCAGCCTCTTTTTCTCCATGAAAATTTCAGCCATGAAGCTTGTCTGTGGTTATTGCAAGCTTTAACATGGATTACTCAAGCTTGTCTGTGGTTATTGCAAGCTTTAACATGGATTACTCAAGCATTCCAACAAGTATTCAGTTCTATTTTCATTCTCTTGACCATTCTTGAGCTTTCAAACCCTGGCTATGGTAGATTCAAGACAACAGTGAGTTTTTTTTGAAATTTCTTCAAAATGTCAGAGGGCTTTTGTTCTATCAAGCATCCTTGAGCTTCTTCAACACTCATTGATTCGACATTGAAGATTTCTTACAAGATTAGAGCATTTCTTCTCTTGAAATGAGTCAAAATAGGGTAGCCACTTGATTTTTTAGAATTCTTGGACTTTGAAGGAGGGTATCATGGGGCTTTTGGTTCTTGATACATCCTCAAGGTTCTATGCACGGGATTATATCAAGAATTCATGGTCTTGCATAAATATTGCAAGAATAGGGCTTCTTCTTGTCATTGCAAGTGTATGGACAGCATATGCAAGCTTCAAAGCTTCAATGGAAGAGTTCTTTATCAGGGATTGAAGTCTTCTACCTTTGCGGATGCTCATCATTGATTTCTTTCCAAGATTCCAGCCACATTTGGGCTACAAGGATCACTTATATCAAAATTTTGGATATTGGAGCTCTCTTGAAGATAAATTGGAATCTATGAGCTAGAATTTCATCACAGGAATTGCAATTTGAATGTATTCTTGGCTACATCAAGCGGGGGTTCAAGAATTTCAAGTCTCATACAGGTATTGAAGCTTCCATAATCATCCACTTCAACAATACAAGAGGCAATTCTTAATTTTTCTCTTAATCCCTGATTGCTTAAGCCATCCATTTGTTGAAAGGGGATAATTAAGAGTAATATAATCTAAGAATTACCATTTGAATTGTATGTAGACCCAACTTAAGGCTGAATGATGTCATGCTGAATTCTTTTCATTCTACCCAATAAAAATCAATAGCCAATTGTTGTTAATCCCTTCCATTTGTTGGAAAAATTGTGCTAATCCTAACCTTAAATGGCTTGTTGTGATGAAATGTAATATGGCTGAAAATAAGAAGCAATCAGTAAGTGGAATAAAATTGCAAAGCAGTGAGTCACTGCTGTAGGTATTCCTTACCCATATCCATTTCAATCCAGTCCTATTCCATTTTGTTCTTGTATATCATGAAATGGCAAGATCTTGATTCAGCCATGTATATCATACTTTGATTGATAGAATACTAGATCTGCCATGTATATTCTGATTGAGGAAAAAGGTCGAAGCCGGACGAGATAGCAAGACAAAAGAGAGGTGACCCTCCCTTGCTATTTAAGACTCTGTAGGGGTGCATAACCTGGCCTAAAAGGAACTTTGCACACCTTTTGGAGTTTTAGAGCCCATTTAGGTGCCAGTCCTACCATTTTATCCCTCATCATAGGTGGTGGACCACAGAAGACCACTTGGGAAAGAGTGGATGAAGATTTAAAGACTAGGGGTACCGAATAGGGCTATTTGTGACATACTTGGGCAGATTTACAGGTCTTTCCACATAGGTACCTATCAGTTGCAGGTGTTTACTGGATATTCACAGGTGCCTTACAGCCTATCATAGGTCTATTAATTTCTTTGAAGGTCTACAAGTACTACAAATTCATTTCAAGGTCAAACAGGGTTCCTACAAGGTGTTAACAAGTTGCAGGAATTCTCTGGACAGGTACACAATTCCTATTACAGAAAATTCTATTGTGATCTAATTTGGGATCTTAATAGCTTGATTCGAAGAGGGGATGTTAAGCTCTCATTTGAATCAAAAGTTTTAGTAATCAGACATCGGGACCAATAGTTATGGCAAATTTACTGACAAGGGGTCTAGTGGACTGCACCTAGACAGGCTGTCTTGGATGCACTGTTTGAGTTCATTCTACTCATATAATCTATTCCAAACTGAGATATTACTAAATATGGAATATTCCTGATATATTAGATTTGTTTGGGTCAATAAACCATTAGAATTGGTGCAATACTAAGCAAGTTATTGACAGTTTTCTGCTCCACAATCATTTTGATAGCACCTATCCTTAATGGCCAAAAACAAGAGAAAAGATCAAGTCATGAAGACCATTCAAGAAGATATTAGAGAATAAATCAATGATCAAAACAATACTAATGAAGCCCTCAATCATGACCAACAAGATAATGATGTAAGAGTTGGTAATGCCCATAGTGCATGGTTGGGTAATGATGGAAATCCTTTGTGTCATGAAATTTTTGAAGAGCACATGTTTTCAAGAGAGATACGTATGTTGAACATTGGAATGCATGATTAATATGAGCAACTTTCAAAATCCTTGGGGAAGATTGAGAATACATCCAACAAATTGGATGAAGGACTTCAGCAGTTGGTTAAGTTCATGAAGAGTGGATTTGAGGATATAGTAGCAGCTATCAAGGATTTGAAGACTCAACCCACATCTTCTACACCAAATCAACCCACTATTCATATTGAAAATACTTCAGTTCATCCCTCCAATATGAAAGGAAAGGTGATTGATCAACCTATTATGTCAACCTTTGAGAAAGAAGAGCCATCTACAATGAGGAGTACTCATTACCAGCCACCAATATCATCAAAGCACCATGCTCGTCCTCAACTCAATCCAAGATGTGAGGCTACTTATGAAGAAGAGGAGGATATAAAAAGAGAGGAGAATGAGGAGTTTCATCGATGTGACCCCTTCTATAAATCTTTTCCCTCTCAATGTGCCATCAGCCGATAAGAGTGGAAGATTTGATGAAAGAAGGTCATTTCATGATATCACCAACAAAGATAAGTCATTTTATGGTCAGCCCACTAATGGACAACATCATTCTTTTGGATTGGGACAATCAAATCATGGTGGTAATAATCCTAGACTAAATTCCTTTGGAAGAGATTCAATGAATAGAGATCTTTTGAGACAATCATCTTTTGGGCTTAATAAGTTAGTAATATTACTAACTAAAGAAATCAAGAGTCATAAATCTGATCTTTTTCTCAGATTGACAAGGACCATAGCCACCCTTTACATAAGTTACAACGTGAACAAGACTTATGAGCTATATTAATCACTAATATTAATTTGTATAGTTTAGGTGGTCCAAAAATATTAGATTTTGGGCAAAACTAGTATATTTTAGATATTATCTTAAAAAGATATGGAGATTTCTAGAATCGGATGTCATTTTAAAAGAAAAGACAAGTTATTTTTAAGTTAGTTTTAGAGATTTTATAAAAAGAAAAAATAAAGAGAGGGATTTGCGAAATCTCGCACGCACTGCGATGGCAGTCTACAGACAGAAAACAACACTTTGAATAGAGAAAATAAGAAGGAGTAAATTAAGAGCTTTCTAGCCAAGTGTCTTGGATTTTTACCCCCCTTTCGGAGCCAATGGAACCATCAAATTTATGATCTGAGTATCAGATCAATGATTTTTCCAAGTTCCCCCTCCACAAATAGCTCCTCTTCTTAGCCACAAGCCTCTTCTCTAATTCACTATAAATATGAGGCATGGGGAGACACAAGAAGAATAAGGAGACCCTGAGAGGCTATGAGAGAGAGGTAGAGAGAAGGATATTTCTCTAAGAGATTGTGAGGAAGAGCTTGAGAGAGAGAGAGAGAGAGAGAGAGAGAGAGAGAGAGAAGAGTTACCTCGAGAGACTGCACAATTTTCTCTATCTCGATCCTTGACTTAACCATCTTCTCTTACGCTCTCCCATCTCGAATCTATTCCACATTCTTAATCTCTTGAGTCTACTTGCGGACGATGGCCTCCAAGCGAAGAATATTGCATGCGGATGGCAATCCCACAACTAGAAACGAAGCTTCGAGCAAAGGCATCATTGTCAATCCAACTGCAGTTTCGGTCGTAAGTAATGTATTTTCAAATTGATAGATTCTTGTTTTGATTCTCATATGAGATACATTAGGCCCCATACTATGATGCACGAGTATAGATAATGGTGGGAAGGGATCAATTTTAGCTCACGTATTCAAAAGATCGAGCTTGCAAAGTGCATGTATTAAGGAAATTTAATTGCACCTAGTTGCATATGGCTTGTTCATTGATAGAGCAATTACAAGGAGAAATTGGCCAAGGGTTATGAATGGCAGAATCATGACATTAAAAATTATGCATATAAGTGTTAAGTAAATTTTACATAGAATCGCTCTTTGATCCCAAGGAGAAGAACATATATGCAATGGTAATGTTATTGCAACTATTCTCGCATTGTTTGGCAAGAATACAATTGGTTTTTTGTTGGTTGATCTAACAACATTCTAAATACTTTTATGTAATATTTCCACTACGAAATATTGAAGACCCAAAATCTTGCGTAAGAGCAACTCAAAATAATCTCCCGCAATGATAAATGTTGGTGGCTAAGTGCTCCCTCCGCGCGCATTAGTAAACTCCAGCTCCGTGTCATGTATGGAAGACCGTGGCTAAAAACCCGTAGTTCCATGCGGGAACACCCTTCAGGGAAAAGGCAAATGGATAATGGACAAAATTTTGTAAATTTTTTTACTATTAATCCTCTCCCCTTCAGCTATTGTATGGCGGGGAGAGGGAGTGTGAGAGGAGTGGTGTGGAGTAGGAGAGCACGGGGGGAGGAGGAAGCATGCAATTAGCCATGTGTATGGCTATCCCTCCCCCTTCCACCTATAAGACCCCCCCTCTCAAGCGTGAGGAGGAGGAGGAGAGAGAGACGTGCGGCTGCCGCCTGAGGATGACGTGTTGCCTTCACACCGCCATATTGATGTCGCTAGGCTGCGCCATCATCATCATAAACATCATCCTCTTTCTCTCCTTCATCGTCATCCTCATTGACATCTCCATCTCCATCCTCATCTTCTCTCTCCACGTCACTTCTCTGCCACAGAAGCTTAGAAGCTTCTTTTTGGAAGCTTCCACTAAAGGATTCCGTAAGCCTTGTTCTCACTGTGCCTCTCGGGATTTTAAAATCCGTGTTCCCCAAGGTCCAAACTCTCGTGCTGCGAGGGAGATCTCGAACAGAAAGTGATTTCAGAAATCCGGGAGGAGTTTGCTGAGTCGAGGATCTACGTCATCGATGTCCCCAAAGCAAAAGCTGTGAGGTGCACATGCGGGAGCTTCCACCCCGAGTACGCGAGTGGACAACACTTCAAATCTGGGCGCCCAGGTTCCAATTAATTCCCTACATGAAAAGGATGCATTTGAGCATGTCTTTAATTCATTGGAAAATTTATATATACTTGCATCGAATTACCAAGTAAGTTGCATGACGACTACTTGCATGGTCATGGTAGTTGCATTCTTGAATGCTTATTACATAAGTTAAAAGATGGATTTGTCTGAATGCATCCTTATTGCCTCGTGAAGAGAACAGCGCATAATGCACATAGGTAATAATTTCCTAGCTGCGTTTCGCGTATAAAATCATCGTAGACACCCATTGATTGATGTCCAAATGGTCGCAATGCATGGAAATTTGCATGTGAAGATGGTTGCATTTTAGATTAGGTTAAGTACAAAAGGAAGGATTAAGTCAATTATGGACTCATGGCATTTGCTCATGCATGGAATTCTCTTATCAAAGTTTGAATGCATCTTCATTAAAAATATTAAAGCTTGATTTCGTTACATCAAGGTAGAGTTATGAGAGTTAGTTTTGAATTGTCAATCATTATAGTTTAGGTAAGGAAAAGTTATGATCATTGTAGATCTTATAGCCACATAGAAGGAAAAGGTCCATGGTCTATGAATCACATATTTGCATGGAATGTTATATCTTGAAATTATTTACATCTTTTAGGAAAAGTAATTGCATCTCTAAGGAAAGGTCACCTCTTGTCGCAAGACAATTAGATCAAGTAGGTAAATCGCTTGTAATGGTGTAACTCAAATGATGATCACCTCAATGTGCTAGGTAGAGATAAGTCGCAATAAAATTCTGCCTAGTATCACACTCGTGAAACCGACTTAATATTTTCAACCTCAAAGGTCCTACCCACATTCACAGAATGTTAGGGTTAGTTAAACGCCTATGCAAGAACGATCTACGGTTCTTACCCACATTCACGGAATGTTAGGGTTAGTTAAACGCCTATGCAAGAATGATCTAGGGTTCTTACCCTAAGGATCAATTGGCCTAATACTAGACTTCCGCAAGGAAATTAGAAACCCTAGGACTAAGCGTTATCGGCCTAGCAGGGTTAGGGTTGGATTGGGTCAAGAGGACTCACAAACCCTATATCTTGGTCAAAGGTGTTCTTAACCAAGGAATACCGTGTGATGGGAGAAATAATCCCACAAGTTAGGTGCGACACTTGTCTTGTGCAACAAGTTGCAACGTTACATGGTTTTGTGTCTAAACCACAAAATAGTATTGCCACTCCTTAGAACAAGGGTTGGCGGGTTCTAAGTACAAGTCTAATTTTCTAGAGGATGAGTAGACATCCTGCTACATCACCCTTCTGTGAGACTGATTTGCCAAGTTAGGGAAATTATGAATTGTATAGCAAGCAATTGACCAATCAAGTTAGGGCAACGAGGTTTCCCAAGATTTATTGTCTTTAATGGAAACATAAGGTGGAAACAATTTGGATTAACTGGGTATAAACCTTAACCCAAGGATAAAAGGGTAAACAAGCAACTTATCTCATGAAACCCTTGGGATCTTGCCAAGTCGCAATTGATCCCAGATTGAATGTTGGATGTATTTGGAGCGAAGGATTCACACCTTAGCAGTTGGCCGTACAAACGACCACTGGAATACTTGTGTTTGTACACTTAGGAGCATTGTTTGTACTTCTTTGCTTAAGGAATTAATGCTGAAAAAATAATTAATGCTTCAGGTTGAAAGCCTGGAGGGAGAGGCAGCATCAGTTACCTCCGACTGTCTGCCTGACCCTATCTAAGGGGGTTGTTAGCCGCGCCGGGTACGTGGACCGAACCCAATGCGAGAGGTCTCTCCGTGGGTACTACTTGGAGCAGGAGGATGCTTGGGTGCTAGAGGGGGCTCTGGCCGTAAATCCCTTGTCTTCGAGTCCTACACAAGAGACCGACGTGACTCAAGATTGGATCTCGAGGCTCGCATACTAATCTATGGGCGAAAACTTGGAATAGAGATCCATGAGGATTGTTGGAATTGCCTTCGGGTGGATTATGGAATTGCCTTCGGGAGGATTATGGATTAGCCTTCGGGCTGGATTATATATTGTATTCCAAAGACTCATAAATAAAGTTCAAATTTTGAAAAGCAACTTGCTTGACATTGTTTTTCTATGTCAATGCCTAAGTTACGTGAAGGAACCAGTGACAAATTGGTTAATTAAAAAAGCTGTTTTTGCTTGTTAAACTAAATGTGTTAGGTAATTAGATAACTAAAACAATTGAGGAAAGTGCGGTGGATGTGACTACGGGTCCGTCCTACGGAAGGGTGATCCCGGTTGGCCGGAAACTTTTCTCAATGGAATTAACAGCAAGGTAACGATGACCTAGAATCTAGGAAGCTAAAGTCCCGATTTATGGTGTTTTAGGGGAACGGAATGGGATTATGCCTTATCGGCTGAGAGGTCGAGCTTTGCATTCCTCTCATTTTCCATTCTCCTTGAACCAAGTGCAGTGTAAATCCGCTTCGACCCTGATGCTTTTGCGTAAAGTAGTTCGTTTGGACTCGACACTAGTTACCTCCGAGGAACTTGATCATTAGAGAAACCGTGATTCAGGTCGATCCTAAGTGGGAACGGCTGGAATGCTTCCACTTCATGGCAGACTCGGGAAGACCTAGATCGCAAACCACATGACATTCCGTGGAAGTGCCGGGCGGCGCTTTCTGGACTCTCATCTCGATGGGCTGTTAAGACGTGTCCTACAAGTGGAACAGGTGGACACGTTACAATTGGTATCAGAGCGAACCAACGGATCTAATAATTACAAGTAAACTTAATGAGGAGAAGTAGAGCAAATGTTGCTATTAAGAACATTTTCTTACTTACTTATCGATTCTAGCCTACAGAGCCGTGAAGCATGGAACAAATTCTTGGTGTTCCAGGTTATGTTTATGACCGCAATGCATGCCTCGGATTACCGACGGAGGCTAGGTATGATGAATATCCTAGACCGTATCTACAATCCTTCACCCTTGTACATGGAACGGAGATGGACATGTGATTCATGCATTTATTACATAGCTGCCCACTGACTTGCGTACCTTCGGACCAACTTAAAGAGAATCAAGTGGATGGATGACTTAAAGATCGTGAAGCTGTTTATATTTGTCGAGGCTCACGCAAACGCAGCCCTACATGTCAGTGGTCGAAAGGTTAAGCAGAACAAGTATATGTACAAGGAAGTGACTCGAATAATCCCTGCGACAGAATCAAGGTATTGGGACGTTATGAGAAGAACGTGTATCAAAGGAAGGGATACCCCAAGCTTCCTATGGCCTATCGATTCCTGAAAATCCATGACCGCAATCCATATTATTACTCAGTTCCCGTAGCCGAATGTAACACGATCTTATTCTCCCCAAATTAATGTATCAACTTGCTCTACCTTCCCAAATAAATGTACTCAAAAGGGCTATGCCCATATGAATGAAATAGACTTTTTTTTATCAATGACTATCTTGGCTGTAAGTGTTGATAAAGGAGTTAAGTGATTAGGTCACTTGGCTAAAAGCTGAACTGGGTATGAAATATAATGTGAGAAACGCTTAGCAAGTTTTTAACGTAAGGAATTTTAATGCCCAAGCACAACCTCAAGTGCAGATTTCCTAGTCCGGCCCCTACACCAAGTACAGCCGTAATCCAAGAGAAGAAGTTCCTTCTCAAGCAGATCAAACCACCAGAATTCGATGGCAAGGGAAGGACCGTCCAAACTGATGCTAAGGTCTGGATCAAATCCATGGAGGATTACCTTGAAGCAATAGGTACTGCACCTGCTAACGAAGCGATGCTCGCCAAATTGAAGCTTACCGGCGAAGCAAGGCTTTAGTGGAAGCAATGGTGCAGAAACCAAGGGATCTCGGAAGGGTCAGTTACCTGGGAGAAGCTTAAAAGAGCTGTGCGAGGGAGATATTTGCCACTTGCCTACCGCACACAAAAGATGAATGAATTTTATGAATTGAAGCAGCTTGGTCTATCTCTTGATGCATACTATTCAAAGTTTGTCTCTCTTTTGAAGTACGCGCCACAAATGGACATGACACAACAGGTGTCAAAGATTTGTGCCGGATTAAACCCACCTATAAACACCCGCTTGGAATCAATGCGCCTAACAGACCTTCAAGACGCGCTCATTCGAGCTGCATCCATAATACAGGAAGTGTAGACCAAGCTAAGGAATAACAGGACTTGGTCATACAAGGATTAGGACAAAGGAGTGTATAGGTCTCAGACTAAGAGAGCACAAGACCAAAATCAGGTGCAAAGGAAGAAAGCTAGGACTAACACTGTCAATAATTTCGTTCCTACCCAAGGTAATGGCCGCAATCTCCGTTGCTTCCATTGCAACGAGCCCGATCACTTTAAAAGGCAGTGTCCCAAGCTTAGTGGAGGACAACGACTAGGACCATCCCAAGGAACCGCCGTCCGTGGACAAAGAGCCACCGCCAAGGCTAGAGGGAGAACCTCCAGTGTTGCCAAAAAGGAGCTATGTGATGAAGAAGATCTAACCCTGGAAGCTAACTTTAAGAGGGCAACAATTCATGCTGCTCTTCACAAGAAAGGCCCAAATCGCCAGTTCTCGGTGATTCAAACCCCTTGGATTACCAAGGTAAAACCTTTTAAACCTTGATTGATTGTGGTAGCACACATTCCTTCATTTCATCAGATGCACCTACCTTACGTGTGGAATTAGAAAATGGTCGTGAGGTCACTTGTACCAGGCAAACTGCTAAGGTGAAATTCTTACTTGGTGGAAAGTTGACTTCGATCAGATTCAGGGTTATGAACCTAGGTGTTCACGAGTGTTTGCTCGGAATGGATTGGCTTAAACCTAATGATGCCCACATTCACTGTGGAAAGGACCAAGTTTCCTTTCAAAATTTTGAAGGGGAATTGGTCACAACTCAAGGAGAGGCTGGGAAGTCAAAAATTCAACTGGCCAAAGCATCTCGGATAATAAAAGGAGTTAGAAAAGGGCTACCTATCTATTTGATCAAGCTAAATAAGCTAGATCAGAATCAGGAGTCTAGGGAAGAACCTTCATGGCTAAAGGAGTACACAAACATATTTCCTGAAGAGTTGACAGAGCTTCCTCCTTAAAGGGAAGTCGATCACAAAATCAAGCTAGCGCCAGGAGCTGCACCAATCGTAAAGAGACCATATAGGATGCCCATCCCAGAAGCGATTGAGTTGAAGGAGCAACTCAAGCAACTGTTAGACCAAGGCTACATTCGTCCCAGTAGTTCACCATGGGGAGCTCCAGTGCTATTCCAAAAAAAGAAAGATGGGACACTTCGGTTATGCATTGACTACAGAGGGTTGAATCAATCAACCATTAAGAACAAATATCCCATTCCAAGAATAGATGAACTTCTTGACTGTCTTCAAGGTGCGAAGATCTTCTCCAAGATCGATCTCAGGTCTGGATATTATCAGATAAGGATCAAGGAAGAAGATATCCCAAAGATGGCATTTAGCACAAGATATGGACACTTTGAATTTCTAGTCATGTCATTCGGGCTGACAAATGCTCCTGCTACCTTCAACAGGCTAATACAGGATATCTTTAGGCCCTATCTTGATGACTTCGTACTCATTTTCTTTGACGATACCCTAGTCTACTCCAAACAGGAATAAGATCATGAACCCCAACTTTGCATTGTTCTTGAAACAATGAGGGCACACAAGCTTTATGCCAAGAAGAAGAAGTGTCCATTTTTCAAGTGACAGATTGAATATCTAGGATTCATTGTATCAGCAAAAGGAATTTTAGTAGATCCGGCAGAGACGTTCTAGAGTGGCCAACACCAACTTCTGTCAAAGAAATACATAGTTTTCTTGGATTGACAGGATGGTACAAGGTCTTTATCAAAAACTATGCCTTGATTGTAGCACCTCTGACTAATCTACTAAAGAAACAAGTATCAATTGTATGGTCACCTGCTGAATAGTCTAGCTTTGACAAACTAAAGCAAAGCTTGGTATCAACACCCATCCTCAAACTTTCAGACCTTAGTAAGGAGTTTGAAGTGATAACTGATGCTAGCACACTTGTCTTAGGATGTGTGCTTATGCAAGAAGGTCATCCTGTAGCATACTCTTCAAGGAAACTGAAGAGCCATGAAAGGAACTATGCTACCCACGATCTGGAGCTGTTAGCTGTCATCCATGCTCTCAATTTTTGGAGACACTACTTGCTGGGTAACAAATTTACCTTAGTGACGGATCATAAAAGTCTTAAATGGATTTTTACCGAGAATGAGCTCAATATGAGGCAACGTCGATGGATTGAAGTGTTGGAGGAATATGATTTTGAAATCAAATACCGGCCTGGAAAGGAGAATGTAGTTGCCGATGCACTCAATTGCAAGGCATTTTTGAATTCTCTGATTTTGCAAGATCCATCAACAGCAAGATCTCTAGCCACAAAGGTATCCATGCCAAACAACCCAATTCTTGAGCTAGCTAGAGAAGAGGCATGCCATGACCCAACCTACCAGAAGATGCTAAGGGAGATCCCCATCAAGGATCAAGACCCGAAGCTACAAACAAAGTATCAAGAATTCTCTACCAATAATAGACTTGTCTACTATAGAATGAGATTATGTACACCGGCAAGTCAATCACTCAAGTAGAAGATACTTTGGAAAGCCCATGACTCCCATTTCTCAGGACATCAAGGCTATGCCAAGACCCTCAATGTGGTCAGGATGAGCTATTATTAGGAGAGGCTTAAAGGTGACGTTCTCAAATATGTCATGGAATATTTGTCTTGTCAACGCATTAAGGCCGAACATGTCAAAATGCCAGGGAAATTGCAACCACTTGACATTTCCCAAATGAAATGGAAATTCATCAGCATGGACTTTGTTGTTGGCTTGCCCCAAGTTCAGGGAGGATACAACTCCATTATAGTTGTGGTGGATATGCTCACCAAGGTTGCACATCTTATCCCTGTTAAGACAAACTATAAAGCCTCAGACATCGCAAGGTTATTCATAAGGGAGATATTCAAACTGCATGGGTTACCCAGAAGAATCATTAGTGATCGTGAGTCTCTCTTCACATCACACTTCTGGAGCGCTATCTTTGAGGCCATTGGGACTCAACTCTGTTTCAGTACAGCTTACCATCCCCAAACCAATGGTCAAACAGAACGAGTCAACCAAGTCATTGAGGATATGCTAAGGGCACATTGTTGCTGCGAACCCAAAAAGTGGATTCAATATTTGCCACTGGTTGAGTTTTCTTACAATGCTTCCTACCAACAAAGCATACAGATGACCCCTTTTCAAGCATTGTATGAGTATGATTGTCATACCCCTTTGAATTTCTCGGATCCAACTTTGAGGGTTGAAACTTCAAAGCAGATGCTGGAAGACATAGATGACCAAATCAAGTCAATAAGACAGGACATCCAAGCCGCCAAGGACACGCAAAAGGCTTACACGGACTTGAAACGGCAAGATAGATCCTTCGTTGAAGGTGATATGGTATTCATTCGCGTACGCCCAAAGAAGAGTTCCCTATCCTTGGGTGAATGCAAAAAGCTAAGTCCAAGGTATTGTGGACCCTGCAAGATTCTCAAGTGCCTAGGGCCTAATGCTTATAGACTTAAACTCCCTGAGAAGTTCATAATGTATTCCATATCACTGCTATTGAAGAAGTATGTACCTAACCCTAGTCACGTGCTTGATGATCAACAAGTTGTAATGCCTAGCCAGTGTCCAAAGCATATAGAATCAAATCATCCCACAAGTGGGAGAAATTGCATCCAATAGCATATATGAACTAAGAGTCCCATTGTCTCAAAGAACCAAGCTCTGCCAAATTAAAAGCATCTCTAACTAAAAGAAAATGTGAAATGCAAAGTGAACAAGCAAAGTTCAAGCATCTAGGAAGCCCATGCACATCACAAATACATCCAAGAGCATAAGTTTCCAATGAAGCTTCAATACTCATAGGTCAGTAAGCATATGTCATCACCATATTTGGGCTCATACATCAATGCTAAACATCATCATAGACATGTGGCATACTTGAAATACCATTTTAGGCACAATATGCATTTAAAGCATAGAGCCCACTATTATATACTTGCTATTGAAATTGTTATGATAGCAATAAACATCTACAAAATTGAGCTAACCAAGCTCTAAACAATCCAAGTAGAATTCCAAAGCACACCCATACCATTCGGGCACCAAAAAAGCATCAAACATGCATTATGGAATTTAGTATTTGATGTCCAACCAAAAAATATTTAGAAATCTAAATGTTTCTTGATTAAGTCCTTAAACCTCTTCTCCTCCATGTACTCCAGATGATCATCTTTGAGGTGCAAAGTTCTTTTTTCCCCCCTTTCAATAGGTTTCCCAACTAGCTTGAGTCTCCCATATATACTACTCATAGTCATAATGCTTGATGGTAACTACCACCTTATCAACCACAAGGTACGTTGAATAGAAGTCCACTCCAAATGGCCAATCATACTTATGTTTGCACTAGCTTGAAGGGCCTCCATGAATTCTTTTGTTCAAACCTAGCTATAGTTCCCAAATTGTTCACCATATCTACTTTACTCATTTTGATTATGTTATCAATGATATTCAGGGTGTTGTTAGCCTTATCAGGGACTATGTGGACAAGAGAATAAAGGATCGTTTCTTGAAAAAGGTATGACTAGAAGAAACAAGGTATATTTGGATAGATTTTTTATTTTAGATCTTAATATATAGCAAACTTATTAGTGGCATTATTATTCTGAGTGGCTTGATCTACAACAACACCATCATTTCATACAACAAGGTATATTTGGATAGATTTTTCATTTTAGAGCTTAATATATAGCATACCTATTAGTGGCATCATTATTCTAAGTGGCTTGATCTACAACAACACCATCATTTAATACATCTTTAAGGATTGAGGCACCGGGATCTCAATGGAGACTAGCTACGAATCTATATAGTAGTTCTAAAAGAAATTGGTTGTTGTTCCATTCATCCCAAGCATTCATAGAATGATGGAACCTTGATTTGGCAATGTTGTTAGTAAACACTATGCATGGCAATCTATTTCTAGTTATCAATGGCATGGGGAATCAATTGGGCTCCATGCAAGAGGGCTAAGTGGATCAGGTTACCCATGATAGTGTGGCTAAGGACAAGTTACATCATATTTGGTCAAGAATTTCATAGGAACAAATGCAAACAACTCTTCAAGTTAGCAAACCAATTGAGTTGTTGAGTGGTGAAGAGCTTTGTGCATCAATTCAAAGTGGAACTAGCCATTTAGAAGAATTATGGAGCTCTAAATGTTATGCAAGTGCTAAGGAACAATTTCTTGCCAATCCCTTTTCATCAAATCTAGAGAGAAGTAAATTTGATTTGGTTTGTGATTCAAGCATGGGATATCAAACACTAGATTTCTACATAATTGATTATTGAAGTGTTAACCTTGCTGTAGAAAGCATTGCAGAAGATGATGGATATGGGAAGTGTACTGCAAAAGCCCCATACTAGGAATATGTGATACACAGAGGATACAGTCAATCTACTCCAAATTTTGGTTGGCAATTCTTCTAGACAAATGGCATACAACAAACCATGAGTAGGATGTCCAACAATGTCATAAAACATATGGAAAATATTGGAGGTGTTCAAATCAAGCTAGGCCAAGGTTTTTGTATTATAACTCCCATCATCAATATCCTCTTAGCAAGATAAAATAATCACAGGAAAAGAGGGAAAATGTTGCACCTTCAAGGGAATCCATGCAGGGAAAGTTTGTTGATGCATTATAAGAAAATGCAATGGTTTCTCTAGTCAACATTCTTGGTGGTGTGTCTATTGTAATCATAAGTATCACAGAAGGAATTCAATTCACCAAGCCAAATGCCCAAATGGCTAATCTAATTGGCATACTAGCATATGCACTTATGCTTGTTGATGATAGCATGATGGGGGAAGAAATGGTAGATGTAGTCATGATTGAATAAGTACGTGTACAACACCTAATATCTTGTGCTTCTCACTTGGCACAACAGTGTATTATAGAAGCTCTCACAAACCTTTATGGCAATGCTATTTTGCAAGAAAGTGTGGGGGTAAAAGGCCTTTGAGCCTTCCCGTGTACACTGTGACTGCCCATTCTTTATTCATATATAATATGATAGTGCAATAAGGCTATCAGTTCAATTGGACAGCACCTACATTGTGTGTGCTCTTCTCTCCCGCATCTTCCTCTTCTCCTTCTCCACTGCCATTGCATCCCCTTCAACCGGTATTAGAGCTTGAGATCATAGCTTGATCGTGGAGCTTGGCCCGACATTACTTCAGCCCGGATTGAAGACCTAGAGCTTGGAGCTTCAATGCCAGCCATGGCTTCTTCCCCCCGAGGTAAGGTTTCATCTCCTGCCTCTCCCCAACCCTCATAGGCTCTTTGCATGTGTTCCTTGGCTTCATCGGGCACCTTATATATGCCCCCATTTTCCCCCTTATCCTCAGCATAACCAGCAAGACCCACAGTAGCAGCTCACGTTTTTTTGTGCATGTTTCAAAATCTGGCTCAAAAATACCATTTTTTCTCATATCTCGGGCATCCGGAACTCGATGTAGGCAAGGTAAGAGTCTAACTTGGGGTTTTGGCATACTTTGGACGCAATGGTGATATCAAATCTACTAAATTCTGATCACAAAATTTTCTATAACAAATCTAAGTTTATTTACAGTAAGAAAATGTCTGCTATTAGCTTATGTGATGCTACCAAGGCTTGGTATTTGATGCTCAAATGCTTTGGGGATGTTTGCCCAATGTTTTGAGATGCTTTGGGACTTGGTTTGAGCTTCCATAGCTCAATTTATGTAGGGATTTACTATTGTACATTGTTTAGGCAGCAAGGTTTTATCAGGGACGGCTTATGCATAATGCTCTTTGTTGACATTCGGGTGTCCTATATCTGTATTGATGCTTGGTCATCATGGTTTATACCGGATATGCTATTTGAGAGCTATTGAGCCTTGATTTGGATGCGGATACTTTGTTCTTGGTTGGGATTTATGCTACCTTGGTTGACAGGTTATTTTACCTCCAATTTGGTTATGCCTATGGTCTACGGGTGCTCCCAACTACTCAGGATGATATGCTGATGTATTTGGATGATGCCACTTTGATGTTTATGCTCCCGGATGCTTCTTGAGTAAAGAGTAGAGCTCAGTTCTTGGTTCACTGTCATTTTCTTTGCAGCTGGCATTTCACTTGACAAGATTTATGCCCCATGCTACCCATTATGGGACTGATGTCTGATGTGGATGCTTTTGGGTTCAGCTACAGTATGGCAGATGTTTGGGCTTGAATTGACTTGCATTTGAGAATTTTGTGGAGCAATTTGCATTTGGTTGCCTTATCACTTATGCACCTTGAATGCTATTTGGTCCTTAATGCCCTAATTATGAATCTTGGATTTACTTGGATGCAGATACATGTTTGAAAAGTGCTTGCTCCATTGTCTTGGCAGTTGGTTATTGAGCTTTCATTGGTCATTAATGCTTGGTTCTTTGCGAATTACTCCTTGATCAGTGGACTTCTTGATAGTGGTTGGGTTTAGCAGTTATGGTTTTGTTGCTTCTATGTTTCCTAGCTTTTATGCTAGTTGGGTTGCTTTTGCCCATGCAGGTTAGAGAGCAGTTGCTCTTGATGCTTACCCGGCTATGCCCTTTGTCTATTGTCATGTACTTTACAGAGCCACTTATTTGGATGTTGTTGTATAGATACTTAGGCTTCTCCTAGAGCTTGACCATTTCAGGATCTTATGCCACTTACCGGTCTTGCATTGACTTGGATGCTACTATGTGGTCTGATGTACTGCAAAGTCATGTTTGCCATTATGCTTATGGGCTGATTTCATGGCTGAATACCATCTGCTCTTTTACAGATGTCTTGGCCTTTACACTATTGTGGTTGATTATGTCATGCATTTAGCGACGAGTCTTTTTCATGTGGGAGCTTCTACATCCCTAGTTGATGCTTCTGTGCTTCCCTCTCTAGTGAGGATGGAAGAGTACTTGTTGTAGCATACTTCTACCACTTGTGCTTCTACTGACAATTGTGTTGATGAGTAGGTTCCCTATGTTGGGACAACCCTCGACTCCTTGAGCTTCGTGGATGCTATGGATAGCCCTATTCATGATGACTTGGATTCCTTGTCATCTTCCATAGATTCTTCTTCTACAAATGTATGCTTTCATTGTGGGAAGCTTGGGCATGTTTTAAAAAAAATGTTTCATATGGATTAGAGAGCAGCAAAGATAGCAACGGACTCGGCATGAGCAGAGAGTCAGAGATACAGGAGATGCAGCGGGTGTTACCACTGTTACTAGTGGTGAGGTACGTGTTGTTACCCATGATGATGCAATTGAGCACGTACTCCTATCTTCTAGTTTCCCTACAACTTTCTTGCTCAGTGATACAGCCCATGCCTCAGATTGGATATTGGATTCTATGGCATCTTGTCATGTTACTCCACATAGAGCATGGTTCTCTACTTACAGGGAGTTTGATGGATACATTTCTTTGGGCCTTGAGCAGACTTATGCTATTCTTGGTATAGGGGACATACACCTAGCTTTGCCTAATGGAACTTCTCTTCTGCTTAGGGATGTTTTACATGTTCCCATGCTCGGTAAGAGCTTGATTTTTGTCAGTCAGTTGCATGATGTAGGTTACTCTGTTTCTCTTCAGGATAGGTCATGGAAGATCTTTCGTGGTTGCTTGGTTTTGGCCAGAGGTTCTAGAGTTGGTTCTCATTACCCAGTGCATGTGTCTCATGTGGGATTTTCTATGGTTGGAGTTATCCAGATACCACATGCATTGTTATGGCATTATCACCTAGGCCATATGCACCGCTGAGAGATGGAGATCTTGTCTCATTCAAACTCATTACTGCCTCCTATGTCACTTACAGATCTTGATGCTTACCCTGATTGTACTATTGGTCCTTGCAGATCCCCCTTGGCTTATGGCGATCATACAGGGCATGCTCCTCTAGATCTTGTCCATTGTGCAGTATATGGACCTATGCCTTCCCAGTCACTTGGTGGAGCATCGTACTTTGTGGCCTTTATTGATCATGCTACCCACCGTGTTTGGGCTTTTTCCTTGGTGCAGCTTGAGGATGCTGCAATTATGCTTCACATGTTTATGGATTCTGCTGGTAGTAGCAGGCCTAAGTGCTTGCAGATCGATTATGAGAGTCATGCTCTCTCTCCCCACTTTTGGACCTCTTATTAGCAGTATGGCATTGATTTCTTGTGCCCACGGTATTATGGGATTGCTCATGGCATGTGCCTGACTATTGAGATGACAAGCTCAACACATGCGGACATTGATGATGGATCGCCTAGTTAGATGGGTCCACACATCTACACTTAGCATGGCAGTGGTCATTATGACTCTCATATAGCCACTGACTCATTATTTATTATATTCAAGTTGTTACACCTATTTACAACTGGCATAGTTATAGCGCCAGTCGACTTGTGTAGTCGATTATGCATTGTTTGACTTAGTAGGCCACTTTCCTTTATGTTGTATCTTATCTATACTTTGTATGCATTGTAAAGAGTGTGGAAGAAGAAGAAAAAACCAGCAAGAAAACGTTTTGGCCTCCATCTCTCTTCTTGTCTCTTGAGTGAGCTTCTCCTTGTGCATTTTGTGTGTGTTCGACGCAGCATCTTGAGCAAGTTCCCCCACCACGCAATTCTTGACATGGTATCAGAGCCGCGCCACTGAGAAAGGCTGATTTCGAGGGCTGAAGTGAAGGAGAAGAAGTAAGGTTTGAGCAAATAAGCCACGGGTAAGAAGCTCTCCCATCCTCCCACTCTTTCTCTTAGATAATGCCTGCAGAGGCACTGAAAGCAAGGCAGAGCAAAAATCTCAAATTGCAGTGAGATTTGGTGTGCGCAAAGAGTGTTGTGTATTCTGTAGACCCGCAGGTATTTTGGGCATCTGAGACCGTTTCAAGCCCCGTTTTAGAGCCGCAAGGTTGTAGACGGCAGTTTCAGGGTACATTGTGATTTCAGCTGTTTTGACCAAAAGTGGGTGCGCAAGTTACAGATTGTGAATCTGTAATTCTTGAGGTGTTTGCAGGAAGCAAACAGAAGGTTTATCTACAAATAGGTTGCAGATTGCATGTATTGTTGAGCAGACAGTGAAAAAAGCTGTCTGGTGTATTGATGTGCACTACAAGTTGAGGGTTGCAGAAGATTTGCTTGCTATTTGATATTAGTTTTGTGATAATGGCAGAGAACAGTGGAAGCCCCATCATTGAGAAGCTCGACAAGAACAACTACCCTTCATGGAAGTTCCGTGTCATGAACTTCCTTATTGGAAAATGCATCTACAAGTTTGTTTTAGGTGAAGAAAAGGAGCCAAAGATGAGTGGTCCTCCAACTGTAGAAGAGACAAAGGCACGAAAGGAATGGAATGAAAAAGACAAGAAGATCATGTATTGGTTGTCTGCAATAATTGACAATAATATGCTGGGACATATTAGAAATGCAGAGAATTCATATGCAGCTTGGACCATACTTGAAAGTATGTTTTCCGTAAATACAAAGGCACGAAAGATTCAACTCAAGAAAGAGTTGAATACATTGAAGAAAGGGAAGATGTCTATCAATGAGTATGCATTGAAGGTAAAACGCATTGCAGATGCATTGACAGCGATTGATGCAATGCCCGATGATGATGATTTGGTGTCGTCTACCTTGGGTGGACTTAACAATGAAAAGGCTTGGAAGTCTTTTGTAACTTCCGTATATGTCAGAAAGCCATTTCCAGATTTCGATGAGCTGGTCTCCCTTATGATCACTGAAGAGATCAACATGCAGAGTGAGACATATGAAAGAAGTGGTGAACAGGTTCAAGCTTTCTACTCTAGTTCAGGAAGGGGACGTGGCAGGTTCTCTTCAAGAGGCCGTGGTACAAGACGTGGTAGTGACAACTAGCAAAACAAATTGAATCAGCAATTTGGAGATATGCAGGTTTTAGAAGGTCGTGGTAGCTTTAGAGGCAGGGGGAGCTTTAGAGGAAGAGGTGGATGGTAGAACAGAGGCTCTAAAAACTCTGGTATTGTGTGTCACTACTGTGGCAAAACAGGTCATATTGCAGCCCAATGTTATGCTAAGAAAGATGATATTCGCAGTGGTAAGTTGCAGCAAGGAAACTATGCATCATCTTCACGACAAAATGAAGACAAAAATGAACGTCTATTTGTTATGCAGCATATGCTGAATGCTGTTACAGGAAAGGGAACACTTGATGATGTTTGGTATGTTGATTCAGGTGCATCCAATTATATGACCAGCCATGCAGAATGGTTTGGAGAGATGCAAGATTTGCAAAATGCAGGTTATGTGTAGACGAGTAATGATTCATGCCACCCAATTTCACATATTGAAAAAGTGTATTACATGTGCCATCTATTATAAAGAACTTGGTGTTAGTCGAGCAAGGGCTGCAAGTCAGATTTAATGCAAAGGGCTGCTTTGTAGAAGACTTCAATGACAAGTGCAGGTTGGTAGCAAAGGGAAGTAGAGTTGGACGTATGTTTACTCTGGATGCTAGAATTCCTACTATGAATGCTGCTATGTATGCTAAAGGAAAAGGTGTTGTTGCAAATATTGAAATTTGGCACAAACGCATTGGACATGCAAATGTACAAAGACTGAAATTAATGCAGTCCAAAGGGTTGGTTATAGGTTTGCCTACATTTAGAGTTGCAGAATTTCATAAGGTATGCGAAGCATGTCAGTTTGGTAAGCAGGCAAGACAACCCTTTTCACATGATAGAGATGTAAGTAGAAATATCCTTGATGTTGTGCATACAGACATTTGGGGGCCTACACAAAATGTATCTCTTGGAGGCAGTTCATACTTTGTCACATTCATTAATGATTATTCTAGAAAGCTGTGGGTATATTTTATGAAGAAAAAGAGTGAAGTATTTGAGTACTTTAGAACTTTCAAGGTTGTAGTTGAAAGAGAAACAGGCTTGAAAGTAAAGTGCTTGAGGTCAGATGGAGGGGGAGAGTACCTTTCGAATGAGTTCAGTGATTTTCTGAGGTCTCATGGGACAGTTCACATGCAGATATACCCCACAGCAAAATGGGGTTGTAGAAAGGAAAAACAGGCATATTGCAGAAGTTGCACGCGCCTTGATGGCTGAAAAGAATATGCCTAAGCATTTTTTGTCTGAGGCTGTTCATACTGCTGTTTATATTATGAATAGAACTCCCACAGCTGCAGTTCATGGGATAACTCCTAAAGAATGCTTTACTGGTAAGAAGCCTAATGTATCGCACTTGAAGGTATTTGGATGTGTTGCATACGTTCATGTGCCAGATGAGCTACGAAAGAAGCTTGATCTAAAGGCAGAAAAATGTGTTTTTATTGAATACTCTTTAGAGCAGAAAGGGTATCGATGTTATAACCCTGTCACATGTAAGTTCAAAGTGAGCAAGGATGTCATCTTTGATGAAATGAGCAGTTGGTATGCATCTAGTGGTGATGCATTGGATGATGATGATGATCATAACACTCATGTGCAGGCTAAAAAGCAAGAATCACGGACTCTTAGTGTACTAGAGACATCATTTGGTAGTCCTTGGTCTGGGAGACTGAGTACCTCTACATCTTCAGGTGCATCTAGTAGCACTATAGGTAAAGACAAAGGAAAGAATAAAGAGTCAGATGGCATTGATGCAGTTCTTGATGGAGACTCTAGTAGCTCAGAGAGCTTGGATGATGATCTTGGTATTCCTTCTATCAGGACACCAGGTGTACAGAGAGCTCATAGTAATGTAAAGAGTCCATTGAGTGATCCAGTGGTATGCAGATCTAGCAGGGTCAGATACCCTGTTAAAAGATTTGATTTTGAAGGTTATGCAGCTCACCATTATGCTTATATGGTGAAACTAGTTGAGGATGTTGAGCCCACATGTTTTGAGGAGGCTGTTGGTCATGCTCATTGGGATGCAGCAATGGATGAGAAGATGGCTGCATTAGAGGCCAATAAGACTTGGGATCTAATATCATTGCCGAAGGGCAAGAAAGCTATTGGATGTAAGTGGGTTTATAAGATTAAGCACAATGCAGATGGTTCTATTAGTAGGTACAAAGCTAGGCTGGTTTGCAAAAGGCTATGCCCAGACAGATGGCATAGATTATGATGAAACCTTCAGTCTAGTTGCTAGGATGGCAACCGTTAGATGTGTGATTACTTTGGCAGCAACCAAAGGTTGGAGGTTGCAGCAAATGGATGGGAAGAATACCTTCTTGCATGGTGATTTGCAGGAAGAAGTGTATATGGATCAGCCAATAGGTTATGAAGATTTAGAGCATCCCACGTATGTGTGCAGGTTGAAGAAGGTGCTCTATGGGCTCAAGCAAGCACCTAGAGCATGGTCTGTGAAGATCAAAGAGTAACTTGTCAATATTGGCTTTTATGTTTCTGATGTTGATCACTCACTTTATGTGAGAAAGGGAGATGCAGGTTTGGTCATCATAGTCATCTATGTGGATGACTTGATTATTATAGGTGATAGTGATAGTGGGATTGTTGAAGTCAAGGATTTTTTGAAGAAGAAGTTTGAGATGAAGGATTTAGGTGAGCTAAGGTACTTCCTTGGCATTGAGGTGATCAGATGTGATGATGGTATATAGCTGTCCCAAAGACAGTATGGCTTGGATATGTTGTCCAAGTATGGTATGACAGCATGCAAACCATTTTGAGTCCCATTGGAGCAGAATGTAAAGTTGAGTGCTGATGTTGGGGATGAGATAGAAGACCTTACTATGTTCAGGAAGATAGTGGGGAGTTTGATCTACATGACCATTACAAGGCCAAACTTGAGCTATGATGTTCATCTTGTGAGTCAATTTATGCAAGTACCTAGAAAGCCACATTTGGATGCAGTCAGATGCATATTGAGATATGTGAAGTCCACATTACATTATGGACTTTTCTATGAGGCACGTACAGATGTACAGGTGTTTTGATACACAGATGCAAATTGGGCTAGTAGTATGCTTGATAGACGATCTACTGGCGGATACATGTTCTCTCTTGGTAGTGCAGCAGTTGCTTGGAGCAACAAAAAGTAATCTAGAGTTGCTTTGTCGAGTACAAAGGTGAGTATAGAGGTGCTGCTGTTGCAGCATGTGAGGTAGTATGGCTACAAAAGTTAATGACTGATTTTTTGGATGTGCAGGTGGAAGGTCCAGTTGTCATTTATTGTGACAACATGAGCAGTATACAATTGGCTAGGAACCCTGTGTTCCATGCCAGCACAAAATATATTGAGGTACACTACCACTTTGTGAGAGAGAAGGTACTAGCAGGTGAGATTGACTTGGTGTATGTCAGCACACAGGATCAGATAGCTGACATCTTCACGAAGGCATTGGGTATAGAGAAGCTTCAAAAGTTTTGAAGCTTACTTGGAGTTGCAGAGATGCAGTTGAGCTTGAGGGGGAGTGTTGAGATGACAAGCTCAACACATGCGGACATTGATCATGGACCGCTTGGTTATTAGATGGGTCCACATGTCTACACTTAGCACGTCAGTGGTCATTATGACTCTCACATGGTCACTGACTCATTACTTATTATATTCAGGTTGTTACACCTATTTACAATTGGCATAGTTATAGCGCCAGTCGACTAGTGCAGTCGGTTATGCATTGTTTGACTTAGTAGGCCACTTTCCTTTATGTTGTATCTTATCTATACTTTGTGTACATTGTAAAGAGTGTGGAAGAAGAAGAAGAAGAAACCAACAAGAAAACGTTTTGGCCTCCATCTCTCTTCTTGTTTCTTGAGTGAGCTTCTCCTTGTGCATTCTGTGTGTGTTCGGCGTAACATCTTGAGCAAGTTCCCCCACCACGCGATTCTTGACACTGACCTTATGGGCAAAGGTTGCTTCTATGCTTACCACAGCTAAGTTGTCTTATGGCTTTTGGGCTAAGGCCCTTATGACGGTAGTGTATTTGGTTAACAGGATGCCATGCTTGACCTTGGATCATATTACACCCCATGAGGCATGGAGTGGCATGCATCCCTCCTATGATTACTTGAGGATGTTTAGCTACCAAGTATCATTACGTATGCCACATGAGCCTATGTCACGTAGATGTATCCTCCTTGGTTATGGAGATGGTGCCTTTAAGGCCTACAGACTATGGGATTTGGATGCACAGCATGTCATACATAGCCGCCATGCTATCTTGAATGAGACACTGACACCTCTCAAACCTCTTGATGATGTTTAGTACGCTTTATGGCTTATTTTATAGTAGCTACAATGCCATTATAGGACGCTGTTTATGCTAAAAATGAGGCACTTATTGGCCCAGATGACATAGCTATTCATAGCAGTCAGGGTCAGGATGTTGGTGGTTAGTTGCTAGACCCCTTGCATGCTTATGAGAGTCATTTTCTTGTAGTTTTGCAAGTTGGATAGCTAGTCATATGTCAATCTTCCACTTCGATGAGGCCACATGTAGTCTTGAGACCCCGTGTGTCTGGGATGTTGGCTCTCTTTTAGTGATTGACTCTAGAGAGTTTGACTGCTCTCAGTTGTCTTGTATGCGCTACGGTGATGCTATGCGGAACTCTGATGCTTTACAGTCGTGCACTTATGAGTTGTGCTTGCTTCATGCGAAGCATTCTTGGATTGCTCAGTTGTATGGAGTTGTGGGATCACTTATCTCTTGGATGTCATGGACTCAGGGATGCTTGACTCTTCTTCTGCACAGGTTCCCGACACTTCTTGCACAGCTCGCTTTTTGATTGGGCATTGGGTGAGATGTCATAATTCCCCACGTTATCTTTTTTTTATTTTCTTTGTTTTCACTCCCTAGCCACATTGGGCTTTTAGTGGGAGGTTGTTGGGGTAAAAGGCCTTTGGGCCTGCCTGTGTACACTATGACCGCCCATTCTTTATTCATATATAATATGATAGTGTAATAAGGCTATCAGTTCAGTTGGATAGCACCTACATTGTGTGTGCTCTTCTCTCGTGCATCTTCCTATTCTCCTTCTCCACTACCATTGCATCCCCTTCAGAAAGCCTAGCTCATGTACAAGACAAGAATGTTTAGTTGAATTAATTGCCACCATGGATAATGCAATAGCTCAACAAGACCTAATGCAATTACCATATCAAAGAATTGTGTGCTCAAGGGTTATGTTACAAATGTGCTAAACTTGTGCAGGTCACAAGATAAAGGGTCTAAAGAAGTAGTCTATGAAGCTTCTGAAGATTACATTGGAAAATTACTTGAAGACCAACATGAGAAAGGTCATGCATATCATGACCAACATGAGGAAGACCTTGACCATGAGTTTTTATTTGATTCGGTTGCTTATGATTTTGTGGGTCTAAAAGTACATGCATATGATTCCTTAAATGATGATACTTATGGCCTATGGCCAAGAATTCAATGCATGGATAAGATGACACTTTTCCTTTTGATCTTGGAGGATAAAGGATTACATTTGAAAGGGAAACCTTTATTTAGATGAAGACTTACCTTGGAATCGTTCCCACATCTTAAAGGGATCATTTGAAGAATAATTATGTCAATTCATAAGCTATATTTCACCGCATGTTTGAGAATTTGTTGTGATAAATTGCAATAGTTTGATTATTCAAGCTTCCAATATAATGGCCAAGGCTATGACATTTTCCAAGCTTTAGTGGCCTACATCCCTTAACTTTTCCAAGAAAGTTGTCAAGGTCTTCAATTTCAATTTGCATAATAAGAAAAAAAGTTTCATTTGTCAACAAGTAAAACATTAGCATTTTCCCAAATAAAAATATTTAAAATATCTTATATACCTTGGGATTTTCATCTTCTTCAATAAGACTCTCATCATGAAGTTTTATTGAATTCTTTGGTTTCTCCTTTGAGGAAGGCTTTAGTTTATCTTCATACCCCCATGTCTTCAATGCCAAATATTTTTTGAATATGTGAGAACTCTTCTTTAAAATACCTTACATACCTAGGGTTCTCATCTTCTTCAATAAGTCTCTCCTCATAAAGATTTACTGAATTCTTTGGCTTCTCCTTTAAAGAAGGCTCTAGTTTATCTTCATACCCTATGTTTTCAATGCGAAGTATTTTTTGAACTTGTGAGAACTTATCTTTAGTGGGGCAAGCCCTTCTTTTCATAATGCACAATCTAATCATCAACACATGAATTCAAAGCTATGGAGCTATCTTGATATGAAGACCTTGTCATTTTGGCCCTACCTTGCTAGGATAGCCAAGTAATAATCTTCCCTAAGATTGAAAAGATGTTTAATATCATTGAGAAATACATATCTTGTTTTGTTAATGAGGTAACTTAGGAATGTTGACACACAAAGAAGAGGGTCTTTCCTTGATCTCTATATTCAAATATATCTCCTTCTCCTCCACTTTTGTGATGTTGTCACTCTTAAACACAGCATGATCAAAACCTTGTACCAAACTGGTTCTCAATCTCCTCCTAAAGTATCTCTACCCTCTCTTCAACTTCCTCATCTTGACTTGCAACATTTTTTCCATTTCCTACTTGCATTGTATCTGAAGAAAAATCTTTTGTATTATTGAAGAAACAAGTAATCCTATATCCTTGTCAATAAAGAGACATTAATATTGATCCTTGTGATGAGAGGAAAATTCTTCTTTTAACCTTTTTGTGTCAAATTCCTCTCATTGAAATGAGTTTTTGATACATGTCTCATGAAATGCAAAAACATAGTAATACACTCTGGCTCCTTTTGATCTCGTGTTTCATGAGATAACACATCGAAAAGTTCACAAAACCAAATTGTCTACAATAAAAACCATATAGAAAGTAATTGAGAAATCATCAAAGGAATTCCATTATTTTGCATTTGTCAAAAATATGTCAAAAAGTATAAGAAATAGGAGATTTGGGTAAAGATGACAAAACAACTCACATGGCATGGTTCATAAATCTATCCTAGGAATCTATCTACATAAATTTGGACAAAATATTTTCTATGCAATCTATCTTGAGGATTGATTTTAATAGGTCATAAACTAGTAGTAAGAAAAAAGATTGTTTGGGAAGAGTTTTGAGGGTTTCATACCTCGAAATAAATTTGTGCCCAAAAATCCATATGGACTTGTCAAAGTAATCAAACTTTACAAAGTCATTGTAAATTTTCAAGCACTCATTATGTAGTAAGGCCCTTACATTGTAAGACAATGTACTTACTTTTAGATTATGGTTGCATGCACGACTTAAAAGAAAGGAATTTCAAAGAAAAGAAAAAAGAGCCCCTTTTCTCGGCATGATTAACGTTAATTACCAAAAGGGGCACAAGTCCCGAGGACAACATCCACTTTTAGGATTCCTTTAACCTCTTTTTTTCCTTTGTGGTCATTTCTTCCAACTATTTTCACTATTTTTGCACATCATCAAGACTCAACTCCTTTAGGATTCATCTCAACATAGGGACACTCTAAACATCCATTCAAGCTTTGGGGTCTCCTCTAACGCGATCGGTTCACCATTTGGGTTGATTACAACTCATGCATAAGAGCACATAATGCTTAAGGAATGCTAATCAAGCTTCATATCCATCCAACAAATCAACTACAAAGGAGAGGAAAGGTATGTTGCTGAGCCTCCACACACAAAACTTGCTCAATGATATATTTGTTGTCGATGTCTAATTTTAGTTATTTTCCATGATTTAAGCCATCTTTTACAAGGTTTGTGTCTCAAGAAATATGATATATTAATCATTCTGCATGATCTCAAGCCTTGCAACTCATGTTTTATAAGTAGACTAAACATCAAGCAATTGTTTTATGTTTTTCCTTTCTTGCTTTAATAATTATACTTCACAACCACACTTATCTTATGAAACATGACCTCAACATGAGCATGCATGTTTCTCATTTTGTGTTTTATGTCATAGGGTAAAATCATTCAACACCTTTTTGTTTTTCGACATTTTTGTCTTATAAAATGCGATATATGCTTTTTGTGTGTCTCCTAGGCCTTGGAATTTACATTTCATAAGACATTATGTAGAAGTCTTGAGATGATTGATTTTGTTGGCTTTTTATAGTTTTTTATTTTATTTGAGGTTTATAAATGGAAATTTTTATGGTTATAGAACTAAGTATCACCGTCAGTATGGCAAGAACAAAGGCCATTGCAAGAAGGCATAAGTTTAATCTTAGGCAACTGTCCCAAAAGATCAAGCAATCCACAAAGCCAATCAAAAATATCAAGCTAGGCATAAGAAAGAGGAAGTTCTCACAAGGTGTGAGATGCCTAAGAGAGATTAAAAGGCAAACAGGGCTCTCAATAATGCAATTCTAAAGCTTCCTTTCTAGAGATGTTGTCCAAAGATTTGTGCTAAGAATTCTTTAAATAGTTTTAAATGGACAAAAATAGCTCTTAACTACATCTAAGAGGCTACGAATGACTTTTTGATTGAGTTTTTTCAAGATGCTTATATCTATGATGCTAATGCACATAGATTATCCATAATGGACAAGGATATGATCATTCTCAGAAGGTTGAGATATAGGTTTTCTAAGATTGGTGAGCTAGTCCCTCTTACAAATGAAAAAATATATAATATTTTGAATGTGCCATCATATAGAAAGAAAAAGGTAAATGAATATCCTAGACTTGAATATATCACACATGAAAAATATACAAGACTTTCTGAAAAAGGCTACAGAAGGACAATCACAGAAATGGAGTGAGCATAAGAGAAAAAAAGGCAGAAGAAAAGAAACCAGAGTAGCTAATTTCATTAGAAACTAAGCTCTCTAATGTACTTCAAAGTGTTCCATGTGCATTGCTTTTTACCTACTGGTGACATTGGCAATAGGAAGGATACTATTGTTTTTTACTCAATGTGTGTCCAAATCCTTAAGGATAAAAGAAGAGAAGTAAATGATTCTATTCTTCTTGCTAGGTTGAGGTATAACATGGTCAAAAAACTTTCTTAATAATGATATTTTCATAATATTGTTGTTTTATCAACATAGTCACTATATTAATTCTTTTTTTAGGTGCACCATACATGATGTCTCTCTACAAATACAACAAAAATTTGAAGTGCTCACTATCTCCCATTTCGTGAGGAGAAATGAGTTTATTGTAGGTGGACTTGGACACTGGCTCAATCTATTTGATTTAGAAACTATGGAGCTACTATTGATTCCAGACCACGAAAAGTACTTTTTTTTATCATCTCTTGTTTTTTCTTAATATTTTTACTAAATTATGGGCATATTACTAATTTTAGTTCTTGTTCGAGCTTTATTGCAATAGATTGCATTGATAAGCAATGTTATTTACTTAATTATTTAAAGGGTACCCATGGAGATGCAAACATGTAAGTAAAATAATTTAAGGCTTCCTTGATCATTTAGAGTCTTTTTTAATCAATTCTCTAAGTTTTATTATTTTATATAGAGATACAAAAAGAATGATTGAAGTGGTAGAAAAATGCCTTTAGATCTAGTTGTAAAGATGGAGTATAGACAAGTGGTGGTGAGCTCTTAATAAAATATATTTAAATAGTTAATTACAAACCACCATATATATATATATGATAATTTCACTATGTATTTTTGGTTATAGAGTTCTCATCAAGAAGATAGCCATTTATATGGTTGGAGAGTAATTACCAATGCTAGGAGATTGATTCATTTTATTTAGTTTAATGATGACAAACTTATAAAGATAAGATGAAAAAAAAGTTAACTTTAAGATAGAGTTTTACTCAAAAGATAGTTCATAGCAAAATAATAGCAAAGCAATACTTTTTTATTCTAATGTATAAAATTTTCCAAGGATTGTTACAATATTGAACATATGTGGTATATAAGAGTAAAGCTTGTGGAGTATATAATCACCAAATTGCATGCAACAAGACCAAGGAGAGGCATGGGAGACATAGAACTGTGTAAGTGGACAAAAAAGGAGAGACACTAACAAGTAAAGCAACTAAAGATATGTCATCATCACCTAAGGCAACCAAACAATTGAAGAAAGGCCAAAGGACTCCTAGAAAGAATGTCTCTCCTAGGAAAATTCCTCACAAAAAGAAATAGCTTTTTTGTACAACTTTTTTATATTACCTTGTAAATACTCATGTATGTAATCATGATGAGAGGAAAGAGGTATTTGCTTCAATGTCAATATCTATATTGATAATAAAGTTATCTTTTCCTCAATAGCCTTGAATTATATATTTTTCTCTCTTCTCTTTGATATATGCAAAAAAATTCACTACAAATGTTTTTCATTCAAGAAATGGAATCAAATATTCAGTTATGTATAATCTAATGTAGAGACTTATCTTTTTATTATTAAGTTGGAACTAAACAAACTTGGCAAATCAATATATTTATTCTACAAGTCCATCCTCACTCGATGTGTCATACATGATGATCTAACGTTTAGGGTTGCAATAACATCCTCATTGAACCAAACATGGAGATCCTATATAGAAGATAATGCTTGATACCTAGCCAATTGAAGCACCAATGGGCTCAAATGATTCGTTGGTTCTACTTGGAGATTCAATATAGGATCTTTACTAAAATCATCATGGTTTCGATCTAAAGCAACCAAACTACTACCAACATAATGCCATCTACTATAATAAAAGCTCATTATGAAATTTTGAGTAGCCATCATGTATTTAGAAGAAACACACTCATGATCTACTTTACAAGTTATCTTGCCTTCTATCATGGTATCTCATCTTGCATCAACAAACTATAAGATATGGTCATATCCTAGTATTTTCACTAAGTTTATGGCCTTTTATCTTGTTATCTCGACATTGGAAAAGAAATCAATAAATATAATAATAGACATAAATAAATTGATCTTGTTAACTTGACTTGAGATATTAGATTTCAATGCTCTCTGTATCTCAAAAAACATTTTACACCTATAGTATTCACTAGTGGTTGGGCTTGCCAAAGGCCATTCAAAGCTTAAAAAGTCAAGAATAGGAAGGAGGGATATTGCTCCCCATTAGCAATGTTATGTTGGGGCAACATAAGAATGGTCTTAAAAGAATACCCCATTCTCTAGAAGCTTTGTTTTTCTCCTACTTTGTACATTATTTCTCCAATAGAACCATGCATAACATTAATAATTTCAATAATAGACTCAATCAGTTGCCATTCCTCAAGATTAGAAAGGTAGAGATTTACAAAACAAACAAACTTTGTGATCACATAATCTAATATATCAAGTAGAAGGAAAAAAGAATATTAAGGATCAAATACTTACAACTAGGCCTATGAATTAGAAGGTTTAAGGTTTCGGTTTCCAAATGTAACTCTCTACACATAAATAATGTTGTGTTAGTACCTCTCTTATGTAGTTCTTGTTTGTTCCAAGTTAGAAATCTTTGATTCTTCCCTTCTAAGTAGAGATGAAAGAGCTCTCACATCTTTGTCTTTTTCCAATCTTACTTGCTATATGGTGATCCAACTACCTTTGCTAATAATAATAATAATAATTCATGTTCCATCATTTTAGAATGAATTAAACATTAATATGGATGTGATTTGAGAGCTTGGGCCTAAGTAGAGATGAAAGAGCTCTCACATCTTTGTCTTTTTCCACATCTTACTTGCTATATGATGATCCAACTACCTTTGCTAACAATAATAATAATAATTCATGTTCCATCATTTTAGAATGAATTAAACATTGATATGGATGTGATTTGAGAGCTTGGGTGCCTTGTTGAAGATCTGATTTCTCTATGATTGGCAAAGAGAAAGAACGAGAGAGGAATAAGCTAAAACAAATTAGGAGGCAAAAAGACAAGAGAAAGGAGACAAAGGACGAAAGAAAGACAAGTACTAAACTTTTTAATGATAAAGGTTTAGTTACATAGGCTTTACTTCCATTAGTCTAGATCACACACACACACACACACACACACACTCTCTCTCTCTCTCTCTCTCTCTCTCTCTCTCTCTCTCTCTCTCTCTCTCTCTCTCTCTCTCTCTCTCTCTCTCTCTCTCTCTCTCTCTCTCTCTCTCTCTCTCTCTCTCTCTCTCTCTCTCTCTACATTCTAAAAGGCATTTTCAATATCTTAAAACTCCCATAATTGTGTATCTCCCTTTTAAAATTATAGCGCTCGTGTATTTGAATAGTTTTCTTTATATTTCAATGACTAATTTGTAACAATTTTATCTACTTTTTGGTGACTAATTTGGATATGTGTTTCCTTCTTTTTTTTGTTGACATGTGGCATCATGGGCTTTTAAAATTTGTTCTAGGCTAACCATGTAAAAGCAAAGCTTTCCAAAACTAAGCCATATAAAGAAAAGTAGCAAAGCTTAAGTTGATATTTAGGTATTAAATGATTACTTTATATTTAATATTCTAATGTCATTTACATTAATGATCTATCCAAATAAGTGTATATATTATAAGCCCATGTCATTTAGATTAAATATATAGCCAATTAAATCTATATACTATTATAATTGGCACTAATACTTGGCCTATCACCAAACCAACATCGATTTCATATAGTAATTCCAAATAGACAAATAATATAAATAATGGCAAAAGTAATCTCTAAATACATCTATTTCCTAGCTTCAATGGGAATTCTCATGGTTGATTCTGGGGGAATCCTATTCAAGTTTTGTTGGCATGGATGAGATAAGTAGATTATCTCTATCTAAAGGAGTATCATGCTCTAGTTTTCCAAGTCTTATAACCAATTTTAGACCTTGCTCTCTTTGTCTCTCTCACCATGCAAAGAGTCAAGGGCTACTAGAGCCATAGATGGGAGGCTATACAAGAGGCAAACGAGTCTAGAGAAGACATCTAAGTGAGTGCAATCAATGCTTGGTAGTGAGCCACAAAAATTACTTCATCAATTTTGAGTCTTACCTCACTTGGCTCCAATGAACCCTTGCTTCAAAACTCTCTTCTCCCTTGGACCCTTCACCCACATGTTTTTAATGACAATGACATTAGTAGAGCCACGCTCCAAAACTCAAGGCCAGCTTATATCTTTGCGGATAGTGAACTATCATTGCATCTTTAATAAACCTTTACCAACATGGCTCTAGTGCTGCTATGATAGGCATGTATGCCACACATGCAAGAACAAATACTTATTAATAATGTTGGCAACATCATTGAAAGTGTTGTGTTTAGCATTACACATGAGACAACTAGCTTACAAAAGGCTTTGGCATCTCTCGTTAGGCAAGTGCAACTTCACTCTCCACAGTTAGCTCAATACCAACATCTTCTTCTACCTACCTAGCCACTTGGTTCACCCCAAGGATCCTAGGGTTTGATATGTTTGGTAGAGATATAAGATCTTTAATTATGTAACTAAATGTTTATTTATAGGTCTATATACAATAAATTTACAAGTCTATTAGCAAGTATGTAGATAAATTATGCATAACCACCTACGTGTCATTGATGATGTGATCCAAGTCCCAACAGTGGTGTCAATCATAACTAAACTCTTATATTTTAAGGTTGTGGAAAATAAATGCCTAAGAAATTGTGTTTTAAGGATGTAATTTTTGTTCATACTTTTGAGTAAATTTCTCATTACAACTTTGTGTTGAACAGAACATAATGATAATTTTTAAAAAAACATATGAGCATTGAGGATGTGCCTAAACTTTTACCAAAAACCATTGAATATTGACACATATCATAGGTGGAAGTTAGTTTTCTCTTTATGTTTTATGTATTGCAAGTGTAATTCATGGAAATTGTTTTTCTCTATATGATCACATGCACTTCTATACTCTTGTTTTATATCTAATTATTGTGATATTTTGCATTGTGTGCACCAAGGAGAGAAAACTCTCTCTACCTCTCTCTCCCTCTCCCTCTCTCTCTCTCTCTGTATCTCTCTCTCTGTTGAGTATTGAAATGACTTGTTTTTTGGCTGATTTTTGTTGTTTTTGAGAGCTGAATGGTTGATTTTATGAGATGATTGATTGGTTTGGAAGTGGTTTGAGAGTGTTTTGGATGATATTGATTGTGTTTTGGAAGTTCATGATGTTTATTAGTGGTTCTATGATGTTCTGATAGGTTCTGATTGGTTCTGTATACCTTCTGTATAGCTTCTGTTTTGATCTGTTTTGTTCTTATTGTCTTCTGTAAGGAGGGATGGAGTATTGATTGATGAAGATTGAGATCTTGTGAAAGTTTATTGAATGGTTTTTTAGAGTTTGGAATGTTTTGAGTATGAGTTATGTGGGTTTGATGACCTTCTGTAGGTCTTCTGTAGAGCCTCTGTTTCTGTTCTATTCTGTTCTGTACTGTAGCTGTGCTGGTACTGTTCTGTGACTGTTCTGTATGCTTCTGTATGTGTTCTGATGGATGAGAGTGTAGCTTGGGAAAGTTTTCTAGCCTTGAAAAGAGGTGAAGACAAGTGCAAAAGAGTTGAAAGAAGTGAAAGAAGTAGCTGCTGAAGACTCAAGTGAAGACTAGAGTGAAGTGACAGTAGTGAGCTATGAAAGGACACTGTAGTGGCTCTGGTGACTCTTCATATCAGACATACCTCTTGGGAGGGGTATCCACGACCTAAGAAGGATTATTAAGAGTGATTTTGAGAGATTGTAGTGAGGAGATGATGTATTATTGATGGAGAGAGAGAGAGAGAGTCAGAGATAGCCAATTCTATTAAAATAGAGTGATTGTATATGAGAGATTGAGAGAGAAGACTATGAAGATATTGAAGATGGATAATATGTGATGTATTTCCATTCAAAGATGGTGTATTCCTTTGCTTTCTTTGTTCTATTGATGGATTTTGTGAAGATGCTGAAGAATATGGTTGATTCTATCAAATCCGTGGGAGATCTACATGATGCTGCATGAAGATTTGTTGTGCCTGGTGTTCTTTTCTTCATTGTGATCATATGAAACATAATAAACAAGCTTGTTGATGTTACAAGATATATTTTCTTGCAAGAGAATTCCCTTTTCCTTGGTGTTCCTCTTGGGGCTCCATGTTTTGGTGCGCAGCTGGGGAAAACTTGCCATCAACAAGCACCAGAAGAGGCTAAAAATGAAGGAAATGGCATTGCCAAGAATAGAAGAATTCAATGGATGTTTGTAAAGTTTCTTCTTCCACTGAAGAGTTGAAATTTCTCATAATCAAAGCCACTTTCCACAAGAAGTTCATCCCACAATGGCGGAAACACATCACCATCATGATGCATGCTTTATGTGGTGGACAGTTTCCTCTTCCTGTTGAAGCAGTAGAAACTTGCATCTTGGTGGCAAACTGAAGAGCAGAGACAGAGAGAATGACCATCCATGGATGATTTGGCATTCATTGAGAAGTTTCCTGACATCATCAAGTGGGAGATTGTGAAGAAGCTTCAGGAGTCTTGGTCTATGGAGGTTCACAGAGACAAGAAGGAAAAGAGTTGGAATTTGTTCGTGGATGCTCAACGACAAGATACATGGGATGCTTGGTGTACTGATAACCTTCTGTTTGTTCAATTAGCAACCCACTGGAAGTTGGAATGAGCACCCCGCCCATTCCCACCCCTAGGCACCCCCCCTATGGACCCCCCTGCCCTATTCCTTTCCACCCCCCAACCCATGTCCTTCTCTATCTCCCCCCTCCCCCGACCCCTCCGCATCCCAACTGCCTCCCTTCCCTCTCTCCCTCTCCCACTCCTTCTGCGTACCCCCCTCCCTACCTCCATCCCTCCATCTCCACCCCCCCTCCCTCCATCTCCACCTCCCTCTCTTTCCTTCTTCTTCCCTCCTTGTTCTTCTCTCCTCCTTCCTCCCCGCCATTTCCCCTCCTCCTCTTCTCCTCCTTATTTCCTTCTTCCTCTCCCGCCCTGCAGCTCCTCCCCTCTCCTTCCCCTCCTTCCTCTCCCTCTTCCCCTCGTCCTCCTTGGAGCGCCTCCTTGTAGCCGCAGCGTTGCCGCCTTGCTCCTTCGCCTGCGCCAGCCCGTCCCTGTCCTGGTCGTCCGCCCGAGCTGCCCGTTGCGCCGCCTGGCCCGCCTCCTAGTCGGCCGCCCTGTAGCCCTGCAGTGCCGCCCACGCCAGTTCCATTGCAACGCTCCGCCTCTGCTCCAGTCGCCCGCCCCTGTCTGCCTCGTGCTCCAGCGTGGCAGCGCCCACGTCGCCCTATGCGCTAGTCACCGCCGCCTTTTTCCTGGGCCGCCTCTTGACGCCTGCCACGTGCCCATCACTTACACCCCCCCCCCCCCAACCCCCCATCACTGATCCCGTATGGAAGCTGGTCTGTCAGTTTCTCCAGGACAGGTTTATGCCTGCCAAAACGCCATCCCAGTACTTGTCCAAAGAGCTTTTCACAGCTTCCAAGATGGTGTTGAAAGGAGTTGCTAATGATTGGAGCACTTACCTCCTCACTAAAATGGATCAACATTTCGTCAAAGTCACCAGGGGTAATATTACCAATGTCACATATGGATCGTATTTGTCTGCCTTCTTGACCTATTCAGGTTTACATAAGAGTGTGCCTCCACCTCCTCCATCAGATCCAGTACCTCCTCCTCCACCTTCCGATGAGTCAAAACCCATTGACATAGAGGATGATGATTCTCTGCCTCCCCTGGTCATCCAACACAAACATTTGAAGCGGGTAGCGAATAAAGCTCCTTCAGTACTTCCTTGAGTGCCCATTCCTACTACCTCTGGTAGTGATCTCCCTAGGTATCTCACTTGTAATAACCTATTCAGAGTACATCGAGAAGGTTCATTGGACATATCAGTTCCCTCACTGAACAGTCTAGTCTCAGGAGATGCAATTCCTTTCCTCTGTAAAGATATTTAGAGTTCCATTGAATTGTCAGTGATGACAGCCTGTGTTCAACAGCTGTACGCTTCCTTTTATGAAGAATTGATGCAGTCTAAGGACCAGTTGCATAAGGCAACATCCAAGTTAGCTTCTGCTAAGGATACCCTAGCAGATTTGTTTAAGCAAATGGAACAGCAAACCCAACTGGTTGCCACCCAACGAGATGAGATCTCTTCTTTGAAGATCCAGTTATTAGAGGCTCAATCAGAGGTTACTAGCCTTTCACAGGAGAAGGAGAGGACGTCCAAAGAAGCGCAGGAGTTCCAAACTCTCTTAGATGACAAACTTTCAGCCTTACAAACTGCTAATGACACAGTGGCATCCCAAGCCTCCCAAATCAAGCAATTGCAAGATCAACTAGCAAAGTCACGGTCTGTTCCTCCAAGCCCTAATGTTCCCTTGATTTCTTCTCTCTCACAGCAGGACTTGGCTGCTCTTCAGAGACAGGCTACCTTGTGTCCTCTATTCCACGATAAAGTGGAAAGATTGCAATCCCGAATGGATTTGATATGGTCTACATTTGAGCAGTTTCAGGAATATGTTCCACCAAACCATTCTTTCTTTGTCCACTACCAATTACAGAAGTTGGTCTTCTACATGAAGCTTTCCACGATGGATTTACCTCTTCGAGAGGATGGATGGAGTGGAGCTTGGTCTACTGAGTTGTTGACAGAGGTAGTAAGGATGGTGTTTGAAGATTCTATCATGCCAGATACCATGTTGATGTCATACATGTATCTACGAGGAGACTTGTTGATTCCAGATGAGGTGGATATGGCATGGTATGTGGGAGACGTGGTTCTACAAGCTGTTTTGTATGTCAACCATTTGGAGTTGCGCATAGCTGACATGTTCTAGAGTTACTCCTCCAAAGTGGCTGATTGTCCTGATACTTCCTGGCATACCATGATTGATTCTGTGGTCCTGAATCAAAGACAAAACACAGCTCCTACCTATGCCCAGAGTACTAATCAACTGAGGATGGATCTCTTAGCCTATCTTTCAAAACATAATCCGTTTGATTCTACCTTCTTTGATGCCTATCATAGAAGATCTCTCTTAGGACCTTCTGTTCCTACCCTCCTATATTACCAACAAATGGCTCACCGATATGATCTATATCTTTCCCTTTGTCAATCTAATTCCACAACTATTTTACCCCTTCTTTTCCAACCTTCATCTTTCCCTCAAATTTCCATTTTTACATACTGTTCCTTTATTGAGGATAGAGTATTTTCCCCTTCTCCACCTTGTCCTTCTCCATCCATTCATGTACCCTCCACCTTTCCTATTTATCAATTAACACCCTTTCTTAGTGATTCCCTCCAAATTTCTGCCACTCCTTTAAATCATTCTTCCTTTTATGATTTTGCATATCCCTCACTTCATCCACTTTTCCTTATTCCACTTCCCTCTCCTAACACTTCTATATCTCAACCACCTCAGTTGGTTAGTGACTATGATGGGTTTGATCATCAGATTTCCAGACGAAGGGGATGGAGCTCGCATGATTCCCTTACAGGACCTCATATCAATTGGCCAGTAATTCCAGGAGAATGGACAGCTGCCAGTCAAGCTTATCAGAACTATATTCATTTTGCTTAGCAGTATTCACAGTCTGTAGATCCTTCAGTGAGATTAACTGCTCACTTTGCTTGGTACCTGGCATATATGCATAGGCACTCTCATAATGATTCCAAGCCTATTCCAAAGTTGTGCATGAATGTCAATGTGAGCATTGATTCCCAGCAGGTGGATATATTGTATTTTCATGCCCTTTGTTTGCCTAGCAAATACCTGATCCTGTTGGAAAGGATGTGTTGTCTTCAGTTTTTTCAAAATCCTCCCAAAACATTTGTAGATGCATCCTTGTCTATGGATCGTTTCCGAAATCATCAATCTTTTAAGAGGGATCATCTTCATTGATACCTTTCCAATGTATAGTGGATGCTTTTTAATGAAAATCTCTCTTTTTGGAGGAGTCATTCAGATGGTTGTGTTGTGTGTAGTGTTTGTGTTGTGAGTTCATTTATGTAATACGAACGTGGTGGTTTCCTATTGGATTGGATTTCGTGCGAGCTACATTTTGAAGAATTGTGGTGATGGGGTCGTGGTTGCAGAGTTGAAGCTGATGTAGAAGAAGAAGAAGAAAACTCTTATATCCTTTATAAATTTGTTGTGATTTTTAGTTTGATAAGAAGTGTTAATGTATAAAGGGTTTTCCTTTCGTTGTATTTTTATATCAGATACAGGTGATAAGTTGAGGTCGTGGTGGATGGATTGTTTTTGAAGAGATATTGAAGATTAAAGTTGAGCTTTTACCTGAACTTGTATTCCCTTTTTTTTGGGTCACGAGGACGCTTCCTTATTAAGTGTGGGGATATGTTGAGTGTTGAAATGACTTGTTTTTTGGCTGATTTTTGTTGTTTTTGAGAGCTGAATGGTTGATTTTATGAGATGATTGATTGGTTTGGAAGTGGTTTGAGAGTGTTTTGGATGATATTGATTGTGTTTTGGAAGTTCATGATGTTTATTAGTGGTTCTGTGATATTCTGATAGGTTCTGTATACCTTCTGTATAGCTTCTATTTTGATCTGTTTTGTTCTGATTGTCTTCTGTAAGGAGGGATGGAGTATTGATTGATGAAGATTGAGATCTTGTGAAAGTTTATTGAATGGTTTTTTAGAGTTTTGAATGGTTTGAGTATGAGTTATGTGGGTTTGATGACCTTCTGTAGGTCTTCTGTAGAGCCTCTGTTTCTGTTCTGTTCTGTTTTGTACTGTAGCTGTTGTGGTACTGTTCTGTGACTGTTCTGTATGCTTCTGTATGTATTCTGATGGATGAGAGTGTAGCTTGGGAAAGTTTTCTAGCCTTGGAAAGAGGTGAATACAAGTACAAAAGAGTTGAAAGAAGTGAAAGAAGTAGCTGCTGAAGACTCAAGTGAAGACTAGAGTGAAGTGACAGTAGTGAGCTATGAAAGGACACTGTAGTGGCTCTGGTGACTCTTCATATCAGACATACCTCTTGGGAGGGGTATCCACGACCTAAGAAGGATTATTGAGAGTTATTTTGAGAGATTGTAGTGAGGAGATGATGTATTATTGATGGAGAGACAGAGAGAGAGAGAGTCAGAGATAGCCAATTCTATTAAAATAGAGTGATTGTATATGAGAGATTGAGAGAGAAGACTATGAAGATATTGAAGATGGATAATATGTGATGTATTTCCATTCAAAGATGGTGTATTCCTTTGCTTTCTTTGTTCTATTGATGGATTTTGTGAAGATATTGAAGAATATGGTTGATTCTATCAAATCCATGGGAGATCTACATGATGCTGCATGAAGATTTGTTGTGTCTGGTGTTCTTTTCTTCATTGTGATCATATGAAACATAATAAAAAAGCTTGTTGATGTTACAAGATAGATTTTCTTGCAAGAGAATTCCCTTTTCCTTGGTGTTCCTCTTGGGGCTCCACACACACACACACACACACACACACTCTCTCTCTCTCTCTCTCTCTCTCTCTCTCTCTCTCTCTCTCTCTCTCTCTCTCTCTCTCTCTCTCTCTCTCAAAATGACAGTGAATTCTACTTTGCATTGATGTGTCCAAAAGTCTTACAAATAGATTTCACTTATGAGTTCCCCATGACATATATGATAACACAAAGATAGTTAAAACTAACATTTCTCAATTAGAAGCACTATTCTCGTAAAAAATGCATGTGAGAAGGCCATTTAGATATAATTCATTGCCAAGTTAATAGTACAATAGTTTGTAGCTCAAGGTATTTTCACTATCTTATGTTTGATGCAATATATCGACTTAGAGAGAGAGAGAGAGAGAGAGAGAGAGAGAGAGAGAGAGAGAGAGAGAGAGAGAGAGAGAGAGAGAGAGAGAGAGAGGTGTGTGTGTGTGTGTGTGTGTGTGTGTGTGTGTGTGTGTGTGTGTGTGTGTGTGTGTAACATAAGCAAATGTGTTGTTAATTTTTATAGACCCAATACCGAGCCACAAGTAAAAAACTATTTATCATCTTCATATTGTTTCCTTGCTTATCTCACACCTTAGACTCTGTACACAACTAAAGTTTTCTTTGTGATAGGTAACTACATAATATCATCTTCATGTTTCTTGAATATGTACTATTATTTGAATGTGTTAAATCATATGGAAAATATGTATTCCTAAGTAGAATAGTGGATGGATTATTAAAATTCAATGACTATGCATGTGTTTGGATGCATTTATTGTTGCAAGCTAAGAGGTGCTCTTTTATCATATACCTAGCAATACATGGTAATAAATTGCAAATGTAGCAAATTTTTCTTTGCAATGGATGAGTTTGTATCATGGAGGAGGTGGAGACCATTAAAGTTTATGGAGATAAAAAGAATAGTTGACTATTATACACCATCCACTTTGACATGGCAATGGGTTACATAATGCTCATGGCAATGTAAGCCATTATGTACCTTGTTAAGGATTGTAAGATATGCTCAATACCCCAGTCCCATAAGGTACCACCAATGATTAATCATGCTCAATGTTGTAAGGTCCCCATTATGAGGACAATCCATGTCTAAGCCTAGACATTGGTTGACTCCAAAGATACATGTTGGATGAGTTCTGTGTGACTAAATGGTTAAAAGTTGACCTACGTGAGTCTAGCCTACATGTTTAGATGGATAAATTAAGCTGACACCAACTCAAGAAACATTGCATTGAGTTAAGGGGTATCAGAGTTACCATGGACCCTTATTTTGGGCCTTGAAGACCACTTTCACATTGGTTCTCTTGGCAACGGTTCAATGGCAAAATTAGCTTAATAGTAAAGGTAATATTTCCTACAGTATATTGACCCCTAGTGAAGGTTAATAATATGGTGTGCTAGTCAAACCAATGAACCACCTTTGCAAGCTATAAAAATGAGGCCCTCTCAAAATGATGATTGTCCATTCACCATCCACTTGAGATCTTCAACTACAATATATCTAGATCGCCATGTAACCTACATTATGGAAGCATGTGGCTAGACAGAGCCATCATCATATCACTTTGTTTGCAATAAAAGAAATGAAGTTCTCTACTTTTTTATGTAGTCTATTTTGTGCTCAAATTTTGTCCACAACATTGTGTCATTTTACATTGTATCAAAGGCCAAGGGTTCTATGGATTGAAGAGTTTAAGAGAGGCAAGGACTTCACTAACAAAAAGGAGAAATATATGTAATTGAAGTGATTCTTGTATATTAGGAAGTGATCTTATTGTACTAATGATTCAAACATTGAGAATTTGTCCACCAACCTTCATGGAAGTCAAGTTACATGGTACAACTACACTATATAGAAGTTCAAAAGTATGATGGTTCCTCCAAATGTTAATATCCTATGAGCTTAGAAATGAACATATGCAAATGTGCTATGTGCCTTAATTACAAGTACTTCTAACATTGTTTTGACCTTGATTCAATATACAACCAAGGTATTAGAGGCTTAGAACAAAGTAACGAGTCAATATGAAATTCAAAACTAAACAAGGATCAAGAACTTAGGGAACCAACTAACAAGAGAAGTTTGCTAAAGGAGAGATAACATAAGCATTCAAATTCCAAATCAAGAATATGTGCAATCAGATGACTATCATTGGGATATAGAAGACTAATGGGAGCTAGCTCGACAATATCGTTGAATTTGTTCATCAAAGTTTGATGGACTAGTAACAAAGCTTTGAAGGGAGGTATCTTTGGAAAGCTTAGGTACACTTTGATTTTACCCATAGGATTGAAGGATGGGTTGCAATGCCATGCTCCATGTTTGACCCTAGGTATTTCATTTTGAAGTTCATGATTATATTACATGTCCCTTTTCCTTATCATGAAATTGGTGTTGCTTGAAATTGAAGGGCCTCATGGTGATCACCATATGTGATAGGAAGGAGGAAGATGCATATACCCAAGTCCTTTTTTGGTAATGCTTCAATAATGTCATGAGGGACAATGGTCACCCTCCAATAGACTTTGTTGGCTTCATGGCAGACAAAACAATGGCCAATTAGATTGCAATTAGGACAATGGTCAACAGCAATCTTGACAAGTGTACTAGAGGAAAGAGAGCAATATGCTTATTTCATTGGGAGCAAAATCTACTAAAACATCCCAAAAAGCTAATCCATTGTAACCTAAAAAATGAGCACCTTGCACTATGCGAAAATTGGTGATTATCTCAAACACATGAGATAGCAAAGAACAACACATTGCATAATAACCAAATGAGACTATCAAAGCTTTGGAACAATGGTTAAAGTGGTGGAAGAGTAGAAATAGATTTATTGATGTTAATGAATCTATATTGTTTAATTGGAAGAAATAATTATTCTTTTTACTAAAAGGATTGTTTGATATTGTCTTTGTGTTTATTGTATAATTTACATGAAGGAACTCGTGTTTAATGGCTAATCAAGGGAGCTATCTTTGCATGTCAAACAAAGATGTGTTAGGTAATTAAATAACTAAAGCATACCCTCAAGAAAAGCAGGAGGGCATAACCCTCGATGAGTTCATGCTATGGATGGGTAGCCTTGGTAAGCTAAGAGTTTTTCTTCAAAGTACTAGACTTAGGATGTTTTAGGAAGAGCTGAATGACAACCTTCCTAGGGAATTCTATAAAACACGACCTCATGTTTTAGGAGACTAGAGTGAGACTTTGCCTCATGGGTAAAGGGGTGGACAAGTTTTAAGCTCCCCCTCATTTCTTACTCTCTTTGAACCAAGTGTGACATAGGTCCACTTTTGGTTTGGGATGAGTTGCATAAGCAATCGCCCATATGCCAATGTCTTTCCAATAGAAGGGACAAAGCTTCCTTCTAAAAGGGAAGTTGACCATGAAATCTTCAAGGGACTAGACCTGTAGTAAAGGAACCTCGTCGAATGTCAATTCCTAAGGCCATTGAATTAGAGGAACATCTAAAGCAATTATTGGACCAAGGATACATTAGATCAAGTAATTCACCATGGGGAGCCCTAGTTCTATTTCAAAAGAAGAAAGATAGTTCTCTTCATTTATGCATAAACTAGAACTAGGTAACAATCAAATATCCAATCCCCAAATTTGATGAGATTCTTGACAAGCTTCAAGGAGCGATGATCTTCTCAAAAATTGATCTAAGGTCAACAGGCTATTTCAAGCCCCAAGAGAGACACCAAGGAAAAGGGGATTTTACTGCAAGAAAATCTATCTTGTAACATCAACAAGCTTTTATTTCATTCCTTTGATGACCAAAACAAAGAAAATAGCAAATCTTCACGCAGCATCATAGTAGATATCTCCCAAGATTTGATAGAATCAACCATAATCTTCAACATCTTCATAGAATCCATCATAACAAACAAGAACATAAAAGAATACACCATTTTTTAATGGAAATAATCACATAGTATTCATCTTCAATGTCTTCATAGTTCTCTCTCTCAATCTTTCGTAGACATACACAGTGTTTTTTATGGAAATGACTCTCTCTCTCTCTCTCTCTCTCTCTCTCTCTCTCTCTCTCTCTCTCTCTCTCTCTCTCTCTCTCTCTCTCTCTCTCTCTCTCTCTCTCTCTCTCTCTCTCTCTCTCTCTCTCTCAAATACATTATCTACTCACTAAAACACTCAAGAATGACACTTAATAATCCTTCTTAGGTCATGGATGCACCTCCCAAGAGGTATGGGAGGTATGAAAGGGCACCATAGCCACTACAGTGTCTCTTCATAGCTCACTACTGTCACTGTCACTTTAGTCTTCTCTTCAGTCTTCAGCAGCTGCTTCTTCCATTTGTTTTAGCTCTTTTGAACTTAGATTCATCCTTTTCAAAAGTTAGAAAACTTTCCCAAAGTCACACATACATTCTACAAAATACTTACAAAAGATCTACAGAATAGAACAGAATAGGAATAGAGTAGAGACAGAGCAGAGACAGTGGCTCTATAGAAGGTCATCAAAAGGTCATCAGAGAACAGCAAATCCTCATAATTCATACCAAAATCATTTCAAACTATCAAAAACTATTCAATAAGCTTTCAAAAGACCTCAACCTTCATAAATCATCAATTTATGCTTCATACAGAAGAAAATCAGAACAAAACAAAAACTAAATAAAAGGTATCATAACCAATTATAATCTTAACAGAACCTATCAAAACATCACAGAGCCTCATATTTCTACTAAGAATCATCATGAGCTTCCAAAACATATGCAATATCATCCAAAACACTCTCAAACACTTCCAAAAACAACCAAATATCACTCAAAATCCATCAAAAATCAACCATTCAAGCCTCAAAAACAACAAAAATTAGTCAAAAATTCAATCTTTTTCCACTCTCAACATATCCCCACACTTAGAAAGGAAGCGTCCTCGCAACCTAAGGAAAAGAAGAATGTAAGTTCAGTAAAGAGATCAATTTGATCTTCTTTAGTATCTTCAATAATCACCCAAGCACGACCCCAACTTATCACATGTATCTAAGAAAGAATACTACTAAAGGAAAATATCGTTATGCATTAATACATCTTATAAATTCATAAATGATATAAGAGGTTGCTTAGCTTTACATCGTAGGCTTGCCATCCACCATCACCATCAGTGTCAATAGTCGAAAAGAGAGCTCTCAAGCAAATTATTCAACCCGCACGAACTCATCACATACAAATTAATACATCCCAAGCACAAAACAACCATCTGAATGGTATCTCTAGGGCATCCAATTGTTGAGAATCAATGTTCACATTGACATTCATACAAAGCTTGGGAATGGCCTTTTGATCGTTATGGGAATGCCTATGCATATATGCTAGGTACCAAGCAAAATGGGTTGTCAATCTCACTGAAGGATTGAGAGACTGTGAATATTGTTGGGAAAAATGGAGATAATTTTGGTATGCTTGACTAGCAGTTGTCCAGTCTCCAGAATTAATGGCCAATTAATCTGTGGTCTTGTGAGAGAATCAGTTGAGCTCCATCCTCTTCTTCTTGGAATCTGCTAATCAAATCCTTCATACCCACTAACCAATTGAGGGGGTTGAGAAATAGAAGTGGTAGGAGATGGAAGAGGAATGAGTAAAAGAGGATGAAGAGATGGATATGAAAAATCATAAAATGAGAAATAAGCTAAAGAAGGATTAGTTGAAAATTTAGGCGAATCAGTTTTAGGAAATGTGTTAATTGATAAGCAAGAAAAGTAGAAGGTATATGGAGAGATGGGAAAGAGCAAGGCGGAAAAGGGGAAAAGACTAGATCTTCAATGAAAGAACAATAAGTAAAGATTGGAATTTGAGGAAAACCCTAAGGTTGGAAAAGGAGAGGTAAGATGGTTGCTAAGTTGGATTGATAAAGAGAAAAATAAGCATCATAGTGAATGGCCATTTGTTAATAATACAATAATCTAGGAACAAAGGATCCTAAAACAAATCGTCAATGGTAGGCATCAAAGAACGATGAATCAAATGGATGGTTCTTGGAAAGATAAGCTAAAAGATCCACTCTCAGTTGGTTAGTGTTCTGCACCTGAGTAGAGGCTATATTCTGTCGTTGGTTCAGGACTACATAATCAATCATTGAATGCCATAAAGTGTCAAGGCAAGTAGCCACTTTAGAAGAATAGCACTGGAATATTTCATCTATCCTCAACTCCAAATGATTTACGTATAAGGCAGCTTGTATGACCACATCTCCTACATACCAAGCCAGATCTACATCATCTGGAATTAACAGATCACCTCGTATAAGATAGCAATATGGTATCCATCATCACAGAATCTTCAAAGACCATATGGACAACTTCTGTCAGCAAATCAGAAGACCAGGTTCCACTCCAACCATCCCATGGAAGAGGGAGATCCATCATTGAGAGCTTAATATAGAAGGCCAACTTTTGCAGCTGATAGTGGAGAAAAAAAGAATGGTTGGGAGGAACATACTCCTAAAATTGCTCAAATGTAGACCATAATAAATCCATCCTGGACAGCAATCTTTCCACTTTAGCTTGAAAGAACAGACATAATGTGGCTTGTCTCTAGAGAAATGCCAAGTCTTGCTGAGATATAGAAGGAATCATGGGGACACTGGGACTTGGAGGGATGGATCGTGAGTGCGCCAGTTGGTCCTTCAATTGTTTAATTTGGGAAGCCTGGGATTCCACTGTATTGTGAGCAGTCTGCAAAGCTAACAGTTTCATATCCAAAAGAGTCTTAAACTCTTGAGCTTCTTTGGACATTTTCTATTTCTCTTCCGAAACTCTAGTGACCTCTGATTGAGCTTCTGCTAATTTTTAAAGAAGATATTTCTTCTCTCTGGATCTCAATCATTTGTGTACGCTACTCCATCTGCTTAAACGGATTGGAAAGAGTGTCTTTAGCAGAGGCTAACTCTGTGGTTGCCTTATGCATTTGGTCTTTGGATTGCATCAATTCTTCATATAGAAAGAAGCATATAACTGTTGAACACAAGTTGTCACTAAGAGTTCAATAGAACTCTGGATGTCATTACAAAGGAAAGGAATGGCATCCCATGTCACTAAGCTGTTCAATGAAGAAACTGATATATCCAAAGAACCCTCTCTATGTGCCCTAAATAAGTTGTTGCATATGAGGTAGGTAGGGAGGTCACTTTCAGAGGTAGCAGAAATTGACATCGAAGGAGGTGGAATTGTCTCTCCTACACGCTTCAAGTGCTTTCGTTGAATGACCGACGGAGGAGGGGAGTCAGTATCCTCTATGTCAATGGGTTCTGAATCTTCTAAAGGTGGAGGGGGAGGGACTGGATCAGATGGCGAAGGAGATAAAACACCCTTCTTAAGGCCTGAATATGTCAGGAAAGCATATAAATATGAACCATAGGTTACATTAGTAACATTCCCTCTAGTCACTTTGACAAAACATTGGTCCATCTGCGTAAGAAGGTAAGTACTCCAATTAATGGCAACCCCTTTTAAAACCATCCTAGAGGCTGTGAAGAGCTCCTTGGACAAATAGTGAGATGGTGCCTTGGCAGGCATGAACCTATCCCGGAGAAATCGGCAGACTAGCTTCTAGAGAGGATCAGTGATCATTGAGAAAGACACTCCTGAAGTGTTAATCACCTTCTTGACATCGAGGACCTCTTTAGTCTGCTTCTGTAATAACAGCTTGAGTATCTCTTTATTTGAGAATAACTGTCTAGTTGTGATAAAGGGTTCTCCTTTGTAAGGAAGAGACAAAGCCTTCCCTAACCCTCTAGGTATCAGGACCATGGAAGTACCATGGACCAAGCCCGATTTCTTACTGTATGACGCGAGAAACTCATTACAAAGGGCTGGATCATCTGAAATCAGAGGGAGTGAAGCAACCACAAAAGATGCAAGGCCAGCTTTTGCAATAGGCTCAAAAGTTATTAGAAGGTGGATTTGTATCGTGAGCATGCTAGTGGGCAGGTATTTCTCAAAGAGACAGACCGTCTCCACTGCTCCCCGCCTCGCGGATTCAATAGAGGACGTCTTAATCTCCTTGTGTGAGATCCATTGCACCAAAGTTGACAACTTGTAAATGGCCCTGTGTATTTTTGGAGTAAAACATCCTGCGATCGCGATCGGTAGTACAAACTGTTACAAATGAGAAAGCATTATGAATAATAGCTACACTCCAAATAGCAAAATGCACATGCCAATTACAATCCATTCGTAGTACAAACTTGGCATATCTTATACCAGTCATGGGATTTTAACCTTGATAATTGGTCGTCTTTAGAAAATGTGGACCTGAGAGACCACATCATACCCGTCGGAGTGCGGATAAACTTGGCTACTTGCTTCACAATGCGCTCTTCTTTAGTGGACAAAACACAAGGAGCACGAGGAAGCTACATGCGACCATCAGCACTCGACTGTGTGGCCAAAGCGTCTCCATCTTACCTACCTCCTTCAAATCCATTCGTGCCCCTATAGTGTCTCTCTTTCCTATGATGTGGTCCCATAGCAAGCTGCCCACATTCTTGAAAATATGCATGGGATCCAACAAGTGGTTGACCTGTAAGTGGGTCCAATATGGCAACTCATAGAAAACTGAGAACCGTCGCATTTCGTTTGGATGTGATTCCGCATGGACCACTTTCAGCTCGTACCAGCTTGCGGGTGTTTATATGTGTTGGAGGTCGTCCAAGGAAACCTTCCCTGAGTTCATGATCCTCTGGCAAGAAAGCAGCGTGTCCTTGGTATACCATCTTCTTCATGTTTCGTGACCTTCGAGTAACTGTGGCCCACACAATGGACATGCATGATAACCTGAGGTAACCAGACCTGTTCCAACACCACGACTCAGTGAATACTTGCTTGAACGAGATAAAATATAGATATTACCAACGAGAGCGGAGGACTGTTCACCTGGGCACTCTCCGAATCCCGAAAAGTCATGCATCGTCCACATGAGAACGGCTCGAATATTGGCTGACCGCCGACCATCGCGCCTGCTCATATCTTGCATGATGACCCCCTCCTCCCACAAAATCTTAAGCTCATCGACTAATGGACGAAGATAGACATCCATATTTTTACTTTGACAGCCGGGGACGAGTAAGCTAAGGATGAGATGTCCTTTCTTCGTAGAAAACCATGGAGGGATATTGTAGTTGACAAGGACTATAGGCCACACACTGTAAGAAGTTGAGCACAGACCGAATGGGTTCACGCCATCCATTGCAAGACCAAGCCAAAGATTCCTTGGCTCTCGGGCAAAGCTTGGGAAGGTAGAGTCAATGTGGCTCCATGAGCGTGAATCCGCTGATATTCGTTGAACTCCATCCGTGGACCTATTCTATGTATGCCACGTTGTCAAGCTCGCCATGTCGGACGTATGAAACATGTGGTTTATGCGGGGGATAAGCGAAAAGTGTCTGAGAACTTTTTGAGGGATGGTTTGTCCTTGCAAGTCCTGTCGATATCTATGAGCACCACACTTTGGACATGTCTCCATAGTCTCATATTCTCCTCGAAATAGTATGCAATCGTTGATACATGCATAGATGTTATTGTAGTCCATGACAAGCTTTCGTAAAACATGTTGTGCATCATCACGAGACTCGAGCATGGTATTTGCAGATGGTAATATATGATATTTTAATAACTTGAAAAAAATCATAAACACCTTGAAAAAGCACAAATGTTTGTAATAATAGTGCCGAAAAAAAAAATCAACGAAGTGTATGTATAAGGTACCTGAACAACTCGGTCACACTCATATTGCTCCACCTGTATTTTGCTTACACACTTAAGAGTGCAAGCAGTGTCTTCAGGCGAGATACTCAGCACCCATCATATAATGGTATGGATGCTTCCTCTCTAAGCATATCAGAAGTCTCGGCATCCATGGGAATCAATGCATCGATCATTGCCTCCATCTCAGGCTCCAAGATTATAGGTAGGTCTAGAAGGTTGCCTGTCTCCTCAAGCATTGACAGTATAGATTGGCCTTGCAAGTAGTGGATTGGCTCCTGCACTCCATCCATCGCACGTCCATGTATTCTTCTAATTGGCCGCAAAGGGTTCACTCCTCCTTGGGATAAGACATCACCTCCCTGGATAGAAAATTTACCAGCGAGACCCAATCTTATTGTATATGGTATTCAATTAGCTTGCGAGTACAATGCATGATTGATATTAACTTTTCTTACCATTTGCTGGAAATCCGCAATCGCCTGATCAATGATCTCAAATTAAAACTCGCCAAATCGTCATACGTGTTCTATAGACAATCGGTGTATTCGTCTAATTGCCAGCTTGCATTAAGAGCAAGGACATGGGACACGCTGATTAAGATACGCCTCGCGATCTTGAACAACAGGACCTTCTTTATTTTCCATTTTGTCTACATTACAACAAACAATTTGTTTTTGTTATCATTCTAGGGTAATAGGTACAAGGTAGTATATACTAGGATACTATGATACTATCTATCTATCTATCTATCTATTTTTCTATCTATCTATCTACCTTCATAATATGTATTTGTACCCTTTGTACCTAGATGGACTCATTCTTAGTGAGGTGAATCGCCAATCCTATTCTTAATGAGGTGGACTCATTCTTAGTACACACTATCATAGTACCCTAAGCTTATTGTAAGGTCCTATTTACTTTTCTCTCTTTCTCTCCCTCTCTCATTTGCTCTCCCTCCCTCTTTCTCTCCCTCTCTCATTTCCTCTCCCTCTCTCACCCTCACCCTCTCTTTCTCTCTTTCTCTATTAGGTTTAATGTTTTTTTCTCTTTTTCTCTCTCCTCTCCCTATCTCATTTTTCTCTCTCTCCTCTCCCTTTCTCATTTCCCTTTCTCTCTTTCTCCCCTCTCTCATTTCCTCTCCCTCCCTCACCCTAACCCTCTCTTTCTCTCTTTCCCTATTAGGTTTAATGATTTTTCTCTTTTTCTCTCTCCTCTCTCTCTCTCATTTCTTTTTCTCTCTCCTCTCCCTCTCTCATTTCCCTTTCTCTCTTTCTCTCCCTCTTTCATTTCCTATCCCTCCCTCACCCTAACCCTCTCTTTCTCTCTTTCCCTATTAGATTTAATGATTTTTTTCTCTTTTTCTCTCTCCTCTCCCTCTCTCATTTCCCTTTGTTTCTCTCCCTCTCTCATTTCCTCTCCCTCCCTCACCCTGACCCTCTCTTTCTCTCTTTCCCCATTAGGTTTAATGATCTTTCTCTCTCCTCTCTCTCATTTCTTTTTCTCTCTCCTCTCCCTCTCTCATTTTCTTTTCTATCTTCCTCTCTCTCTCTCATTTTCTCTCCCTCCCTTGCCCTCACCCTCTCTTTCTCTCTTTCCCTATTAGGTTTAATGATTTTTCTCTCTCCTCTCTCTCTCTCATTTTTTTCTCTCTCCTCTCCCTCTCTCATTTACCTTTCTCTCCCTCTCTCATTTCCTGTCCCTCCCTCACCCTGACCCTCTCTTTCTCTCTTTCTCTATTAGATTTAATGATTTTTTTTCTCTTTTCCCTCCCTCACCTTGACCCTCTCTTTCTCTATTAGATTTAATTATTTTTTTCTCTTTTCTCTCTCCTCTCCCTCTCTCATTTTTTCTCTCTCCTCTCTCTCTCATTTTCCTTTCTTTCTTTTTCTCCCTCTCTCATTTCCTCTCCCTCCCTCACCCTGAACCTCTCTTTCTCTCTTTTCCCATTAGGTTTAATGATCTTTCTCTCTTTTTCTCTCTCCTCTCCCTCTCTCATTTCCTTTTCTCTCTTCCTCTCCCTCTCTCATTTCCTCTCCCTCCCTTGCCCTCACCCTCACCCACACCCTCTCTTTCTCTCTTTTCCTATTATGTTTAACATCTTATCTCTTTTTCTCTCTCCTCTCATTCTCTCTTTTTTTCTCTCTCCTCTCCCTCTCTCATTTCCATTTGCTCTCTTCCTCTCATTCTCTCATTTCTTCTCCCTCCCTCTCCCTCTCTCATTTCCCTATTATGTTTTCGTCTCGTCTCCTCCCCTCTCCCTCTCCCTCTCCCTCTCTCTCTCTCATTTCCTCTCCCTCTCTAATTTTCCTATTATGTTTAATGTCTCCCTCCCTCTCTCTCTCCCTCTCCCTCTCTCATTTCCCTATTATGTTTAATGTCTCCCTCTCCTCTCCCTCTCTCATTTCCTCCCCCTCTCCCTCTCCCTCTCTCTCTCTCTCTTTCTCCCTCTCCCTCTCTCATTTCCTCCCCCTCCCTCTCCCTCTCTTTAATTTCCCTCTCTTTCTATCTCTCCCTCTCCCATTTCCTCCCTCTCCCTCTCTCATTATAAACAAATTATACAAAAAATAAATAAATAAGAGAGAGAATACACTCTTCCTCCCTCTCATTCTCTCATTTCATCCCCCTCTCTCTTCCATTTCCTCTCTCTCTCTCTCTCTCTCTCTCTCTCTCTCTCTCTCTCTCTCTCATTTCCTTCCTCTCCCTCTCCCTCTCTTTCTCTCTCATTTTCTCTTCCTCTCTCAATATATATACACAAATCGTATAAGCAAAAGTAAGAGAGAGAATGCACTCTCCCTCCCTCTCCCTCTCCCTCTCTCTCTCTTTCTCTTTCTCTTTCTCTCCCTCCCTCTCCCTCTCCCTCTCCCTCTCTTTCTCTCTCATTTCCTCTCCCTCTCTTAATATACACAAATTAAACCCTAAATAAGTAAAAGAGAGAGAGAATGGACTCATCGTAAAGATTTGCTGAGAGTTTGGCGGCTCCTCTTCGCGACAGTGGCTCCTCCTCTCCTTCCGAACGGCAGCGGCGGTGGCAACGGCAAGTCTTATTTCTCTCCCTCTCTCACCCTCTATGCAAAACGGTCGCTCTCTTTCTCGCTCTCCCTCTCGAAATGTCTCACGAATGCGCGAAATGAAACGCATGCAGGTTTCGGCCCTCTTTTTTTTCCTTGTGGGGAGTCGCTATTTGCGTCGCAAATGCGGCGCTAATAGCGACGCAAATAGCGACGCTGCTATTCCTGCGTCGCTACTCGCGGTTGCTATGCTTGCATTTCCTTGTAGTGATAGTTGTTCACACGTAGCCCCGTGTACTTATTTTTAAAATTCAAAACCCGCTTAAAAACCCGAGAAAACACCTAAAAACCTAAAAAGTTCTTTAAAAATCATAAAAATTTCAGTTAAAAACCAAAAAATAGTTAAAATTTTATTTATCCAATTTGAATTTTTTTTGTTTATTTTCTTGGTTTAAAATGTAGCAAATAATTTGCAAATCAATTACAAATATTAAAAATCCTTTAAAATCCATTGAAAATTAAACAAAAATCATTAAAAATAAAAAAATCAAAAATAATTTTAAAAAAAATCACCAACACATCTGATTATTTCTAGAATATTCCACATGCTCAAAATGCTTTGTCAAATGGTCCAAATATTATTTTAAGGTAAAAATGCTAAATTTAATACCTAAATTCATGGAAAAATCAATTTTTAAATCCCAAAATAAGCTGAAAAATACTAGATAAATTCAAAAACATTGTTGAAATTTGATGGTCCAATTTTTATTCATGGTGAACTGTTGATATCTCACCATCAAAATTTACAAGATATTCATATGTCTCATTTATTTTATTTTAATCATATTTTTAAAAATAAATAAACAAACACATTAAAAAATACTTTTAAAAATAAATAATAACTTAACAACACAATCAATAAAAACAAAAATAAAATAAATCACTCACACCAAACAAATATACTTCCATTAACCTTGCCTTAACATGTCATATCATTTTAATTTCATGGTTTCTTTTTTCCTTTTTGGACTGCTGACTTGCATCTTGGGATTGAGACGTGCGCATTTCATTTCGTTGCATACACACATACCCACTTTCAGGTATTTTTTCTTTTTTTCATTCCTATTTTCTATTTTTTGCTACCCCAAAATTCACGATTAATTCTTAAAATGAATTCTAAATACCACCATGACAGTTGCACTCGCGCCAAATACAAATTTTTCTAATAAATTAAAATAAACTCGACGTTCACTTTGCACGAGCTATATGTGCTTCATAGGCACCTTAATTTTAAATAAAAATAAACCAATTGTCACAAAAATGCACGCGTTGAAAATGAAGAGTGTTTGAGATACATTAAATTTTTAATCAATGAATATGTATTTAGAGACCTAAGTCTAGGTATTGAAGTCCGAGATTCATTATAAGCACCGTTTCACATTAATAAATTGTAACTAATAATTTAAAAATGAACCGTCGTTTTTTTATTAAGGTTTACAACCTAATAAAATTTCAACCATTGTTAATAATTTATTAAAATGAACCCTTCACTAAAATCATTCCCCTCACTGCACTTTTTCTCATTTTTCAATAAATACACTTCGTGGGATGGGCACATGCGATTTAGCTGTCATTGCTTATAGAACTTTCGGTTATGTCGTGAGAGGGTTATTGAGGTATTATGGTTTAATTGTATGATACGATTATGGGTGCGGACTGTAGTTTTCTTTTCTGCCTGATATGGGATCTCGGGTGCCTATTTATTGCATACCATGAAGCTTTCAGTTGTATATGTGTAGGGGTCATGCCGAATTTTTTCTAGGATGTGGATTGTTTGGGATGGTCAGTTGGTTAGTCGCGTCTATGTGTGTTTATTCTGATCGATTTCTTTTTTATAGATATTCTGTTATTTTGCATGCATTCACTGTGATTGTCTATGTGTGTGGTGTATGTGTACATTCCATCTGAATGGCGCCTCAAGCTCCTCCTCCTGTTCAGTATGTCCCATTGATCAATAGGGATTATTCTTCCCTAGTAACTTTTGAGCCTATTGCGAAAGTTGGCCTTGCATCTTTTGTGCCTACTTCACTCCCTCTGATTCCAGATGATCCAACCCTTTGTGATGAGTTTCTCGTGTCATACAGTAAGAAATCGGGCTTGGTTCGTGGTACTTCCGTGCTCCTGACACCTAAAGGGTTAGGGAAGGCTTTGTCTCTTCCTTATAAAGGAGAACCCTTTATCACAGCCAGACAGTTATTCTCAAATAAAGAGATCCTCAAGCTGTTACAGAAGCAGACTAAAGAGGTCCTCGATGTCAAGAAGGTGATTAACACTTCAGGAGTGTCTTTCTCAATTACTGATCCTCTCTGGAAGCTAGTTTGCCAATTTCTCCAGGACAGGTTCATGCCTGCCAAGACACCATCTCACTATTTATCCAAGGAGCTCTTCACAGCCTCCATGATGGTTTTAAAAGGGGTTGCCATTGATTGGAGTACTTACCTTCTTACGCAGATGGACCAACATTTTGTCAAAGTGACTAGAGGGAATGTTACTAATGTAACCTATGGTTCATATTGATATGCTTTCCTGACATATTTAGGCCTTAAGAAGGGTGTTTTATCTCCTTCACCATCTGATCCAGTCCCTCCCCCTCCACCTTTAGAAGATTCAAAACCCATTGATATAGAGGATACTGACTCCCCTCCTCTGTTCGTCATTCAGTGGAAGCACTTGAAGCATGTAGCAGAGATAATTCCACCTGTCATTCCTTCATTGTCAATTCCTGCTACCTCTGGAAGTGACCTTCCTGCCTACCTCACATGCAACAACTTATTCAGGGCACATCGAGAGGGTTCTTTGGAAAAATCAGTTCCTTCGCTGAACAGCTTAGTGTCAAGGGATGCCTTTCCTTTCCTTTGTAACGATGTCCAAAGTTCTATTGAACTCTCAGTGCAGCTTGTATTCAACAGTTATATGCTTCTTTCTATGAAGAATTGATGCAATCCAAAGACCAGATGCATAAGGCAACCACAGAGTTAGCCTCTGCTAAAGATGACACTCTTGCCTATCTGTTTAAGCAGATGGAGCAGTAGACACAAATGATTGAGACCCAGGGAGAAGAAATATCTTCTATGAAAACTCAGTTAGCAGAAGCTCAATCAGAGGTCACTAGAGTTTCAGAAGAGAAAGAGAAAATGTCCAAAGAAGCTCAAGAGTTTAATACTCTTTTGGATACGAAACTATTAGCTTTGTACACTGCTCACAATACAATGGAATCCCAAGCTTCCCATATTAAACAGTTGAAGGACCAACTTGCGCAATCACGATCCATCCCTCCAAGTCCCCGTGTCCCCATGATTCCTTCTAGATCTCAGTAGGAGTTGGAATTTCTCCAAAGATAGACCACATTATGTCCGTTGTTTCATGATAAAGTGGAAAGATTGCAGTTTCCATGATGGATTTATTATGGTCTACATTTGAGCAATTTCAGGAGTATGTTCCTTCCAACCATTCTTTTTTTGTCCACTATCAGCTGTTGCAGAAGTTGGCCTTCTATATTAAGCTCTCAACGATGGATCTCCCTCTTCCAGAGGATGGTTGGAGTGAAGCTTGGTCTTCTGATTTGCTGACAGAGGTTCTATGTCTTATCTTTGAAGATTTTGTGACAACGGATACCATGTTGCTATCTTATATGTATCTACGATGTGATTTGTTAATTTCAAACAATGTAGATTTGGCTTGGTATGTAGGGGATGTGGTCTTGCAAGCTGCCTTGTATGTCTACCATTTGGAGTTGAGGATAGATGACATGTTCCAGTGCTATTCTTCTAAAAGGCTACTTACCTTGACACTTTATGGCATTCAATGATTGATTATGTAGTCTTGAACCAATGACAGAATATAGCCTCTTCTCATGTGCAGAACACTAACCAACTGAGGGTGGATCTCCTAGCTTATCTTTCCAAGAACCATCCCTTTGATTCATCCTTATTTGATGCCTACCATCGATGATTTGTTTTAGGTCCCTCTGTTCGTAGCTTATTATATTATCAACAAATGGCCCATGCTATATTGATGCTTATTTTTCCCTTTATCAATCCAACTCCGCAGCCATCTTACCTCTCCTTTTCCAACCTCAGGGTTTTCCTTGAATTCCAATCTTTACCTATTGTTCTTTCATTGAAGATCAAGTCTTTTCCCCTTCTCTGCCTTGTCCTTCCCCATCTATCCATATACCTTCTACTTTTCCTGCTTATCAATTAACACCTTTCCTAACTGATTCGCTTAAATTTTCAGCTAATCCTTCTTTAGCTTATTTCTCATTTTATGATTTTGCCTTCCCAACTCTTCATCCTCTTTTACTCATTCCTATTTCATCTCCTACCACTTTTATTTTTCAACCCCCTCAGTTGGTTAGTGGGTATGAAGGATTTGATCAGTAGATTCCAAGAAGAAGAGGATGGAGCTCAACTAATTCTCTCACGGGAACACAGACTAATTGGCCATGAATTTCAGGAGACCGGACAATTGCTAGTTAAGTGTACCAAAATTATCTCCATTTTTTCCAATAATATTCACAATCTCTAGATCCTTCAGTGAGATTGACAGCCCATTTTGCTTGGTACTTAGCATATATGCATAGGCATTTCCATAATGATCAAAAGGCCATTCCAAAGCTTTGTATGAATGTCAATGTAAACCTTGATGCTCAACAATTGGATGTCCTATATTTTCATACCCTTTGTCTACCTAGTAGATACCTTATTTTGCTAAAACAGATGTGCTGCCTTCAATTCTTTCAAAATCCTCCAAAATCTTTTGTAGATGAGTCTTTATCCCTGGATCGCTTTCATAATCATCAAGCTTTCAAGAGGAATCATCTTCATTGATACCCCTAAATGTATCTTCTATGCTTCTTAATGATATATTTTTTTGGAGGTGCCATTCAGATTGTTGTTTTGTGTTTGTGATGTATTAAGTTTTATGTGATGAGTTCATGTTGGTTGAATAATTTGTTCGAGAGCTCTCTTTTCAACTATTGACACTTATGGTGGATGGCAAGCCTATGATGCAAAGCTGAGGAACCTCTTATATCCTTTACAAATTTGTCATGACTTTCTATTGTTTATAAGATATGTTAATGAATAATGAAGTTTTCCTTTAGTAGTATTCTTTCCTAGATACAGGTAATAAGTTGGGGTCGCGGTAGAGTGATTATTGAAGATACTAAAGAAGATCAAATTGAGCTCTTTACTGAAATTACATTTTTCTTTTCCTTAGGTCGTGAGGATGCTTCCTTTCTAAGCGTGGGGATATGTTGAGAGTGGAAAAATACTGGATTTTAGACTACTTTTTGTTATTTTTTAGGCCTGAATGGTTGATTTTGATGGTTTTTGAGTGATGTTTAGTTATTTTTGGAAGTGTTTGAGAGTGTTTTGGATGATAATGATTATGTTTTGGAAGCTCATGATAATTCTTAGTAGAAATATGAAGCTCTGTGATGTTCTGATAAGGTTCTGAATGGTTTTGATACCTTCTGTTTAGCTTCTGTTTTGTTCTGATTTTCTTCTATATGAAGTATGGATTGATGATTGATGAAGATTGAGATCTTTTAAATCTTATTGAATAGCTTTTGATAGTTTGGAATGGTTTTAGTATAAGTTATGATGTTATACTATTCTTTGATTACCTTCTATAACCTTCTGTAGACCTTCTGTAATAGAGGCTCTGTCTCTGCTCTGTCTCTGCTCTGTTCCTGTTCTGTTCTATTCTATAGATCTTCTGTAAGTATTCTGTAGAATGTATGTGTAACTTTGGGAAAGTTTTCTAACTTTTAAAAAGGATGAATCTAAGTTCAAAAGAGCTAAAACAAATGGAAGAAGTAGCTGCTGAAGACTGAAGTGACAGTGACAATAGTGAGCTATGAAGAGACAATGTAGTGGCTCTGGTGCCCTTTCATACCTCCCATACCTCTTGGGAGGTGCATCCATGACCTAATAAGGATTATTAAGTTTCATTCTTGAGTATTGTAGTGAGGATAATGTACTATTGATAGATAGAGAGAGAGAGAGAGAGAGAGAGAGAGAGAGAGAGAGAGAGAGAGAGAGTCAAAGATAGTCAATTCTATCATATCTTTCTATGAGAGATCAAGAGAGAAAACTATGAAGACATTGAAGATGAATACTATAATATTGATTTCCATTCAAAGTGGTGTATTCTTTTGTGTTCCTTGTATCTACTATGATGCTGTGTGAAGAATTGTTGTTTTCCTTGTTTTGATTCTCTAAAGGATGAAATAAAAGCTTGTTGATGTTATAAGATAGATTTTATTGCAGTAGAATCTCCTTTTCCTTGGTGTCACTCTTGGGGCTCCATGTTTTTGGTGCACAGCCATGGAAACTTGCCATCAACAAGCATCAAAAGAGGCTAAAAATGAAGGAAATGGCATTACCAGGAAGATGAGAATTTAATGGATCCCTGCAAAGTTACTTCTTCCATTGAAGAGTTGGAGATTCTTATTGCCAAAGCCATTTTCTACAAGAAGTTCGTCCCACAATGGTGGAAACATATTACCATCATGATGCAAGCTCTATGTGGTGGATTATTTCCTCTTCGTGTTGAAGCAGCAGAAACTTGCATCTTGGTGGCAAATTGTTTGGGAACAAACTAAAGGGTAGAAACAGAGAGAATGGCCATTCATGGAAGATTTGGTATTCATTGAGAAGTTCCCAGATATCATCAAGTGGGAGATCGTGAAAATGCTTAAGGAGTCGTGGTCAGTGGAGGTTTACAAAAACAAGAAAGAAAAGAGTTGAAATTTGTTCGTGGATGCTCAACAGCAAGATACGTGGGATGCTTGGTGCACTGACAATCTTCTGTTTGTCCAATTAGCAACCCACTGGAAGTTGGTAGACAGAGTGTTTTTCACAACATACATTGTTGAAACCCTCAAAAGCTGGCATTATTATAATTATGGCACAACAACAATCTTAAGAAGAATGAGTTTTGATTCTTTCACAACGGAATATCTCCCCCTCTGTAGTGGTTTGAAGCCGAATTCAGAGATGCTGAAAAGAAGGAAGTAGAAGAGATGTTGACCAGAGAATCCTCCAGAGACTGAAGCCCTATCTGATTCTGTTTTGTTGATTACAAACTAACTGGTTGGAGCCAACCCCCTGATGAATGATGCAATCAAGAGCCAAGCGTTAGAACGAGTCCAGAGGTACGTGAGAAGAGAGAATGCAAGAATCAAGGCTGAGAACGAGCTTGCAGAGCAGAAGCCTCTTTTGACACCCTAAAAGCTCTCTTTACAGAAGTCTCCATGGCGACTCAAGGTCCCCTTCCTAGTCAGATTCGTCCTGGAAATATTGATGATAGGCTAGCAAATGTAGTCCCATTGCCAATTTTTAAGGGAGAGTACAATGAAGACCCCGATCTTCATGTAGCAGAATTTATGGTAGCATGTGTGGCTAACAATGCCAGAATCCCTGAGCATTGGTTAGCGATATTCCCTGCCACTTTCAAGGATGTGGCGTTTCAGTGGTATGAGAGACAGGCAGTAGGAATTTTTGGCACATGGGACAACCTAAAGTTGGCCTTCCTCACTAAATTCAAGTGTGAAGGTTTTGAAGAGCGGATGCGAAAGGAGTTCATGAACCTAAGTCAATCCTCTAGAGAAAGAGCAGAAGCTTATATCTCACGAATGGAATCCATCCTGAAGAGATGGACTAACCATCATTTGGATGAACATATCCAGAAAGGAGTGTTCCTCAGAGGCCTACAACCAAAAGTTCGCAAGTTCGTGGAATTGACAAGACCAAGCTGTAGTGGAAGGTGTAAGATTGTATGACGAAGTTGAAGTAAGGCTGTCAATGACTCCATGAAGAGGAGTCTTACCTCCTCCCATGCTAGAAATGATATACCCACCAAATGCAGTCCCAGGGACAGTCCCTATCCCTATCCCCAGATGCAAACAGTGCCGTAGTATAGTGCACCTAATCCATTGTGGTCGCCACATATGACAGTGCCTCAAATGATGGTTCAACCACAACAATAGTGGCCTCAAATAGTTTCTCCAATGGCGACTCAACAATAGTGGAACCCTACCAACTGGAATCAACAACCCCAAGTCTAAAAAAGAGCTCTGAATCAGAACCAAAATAGAGGACCCTCTGGATCAACCCAACCAATCTATGCAATAATTACAAAAGCTTCCCAAAACCCTACTACAAGTACTCCAGGAGGTGAAAATTTGAAGGACTACTTATCCAACTCAGTCGCAAGTATCAAGAAGGAGCTTATGGATGTGATTACAGAGCAGCTATAGATGTTGAAGGTGAATACTGCCAATATATCCACTCCTGCGAGAGCTGGGAGAGATGTGATGTGTTTTAATATATGGTGCAAAAAGTGCCATCAAGCGGGACATTTAGCCATTGAATGTACCCAAAAACCAACCATTCCTGGAGCCTTCTATTCCTACTGTCTGAGGAAGAATCATATAGAGGATATTTGCTCTTTGAAAGAGATGCATGAAGGAAGACAGAAAGATGAAAACGCAAGATTCAACTTGCTAGAATCCAAAATGACAACACATGATATTGGACCAAAGCCTAGGGAGTTTGGTCCTAATTTCGGTCCAAGGTAGTTTCCCTCTCAAAGTTACAGAGGACGATAGTCTGGTGATGGTCATAGATCCGAGGTGGAATGTTACAGATGTGGAGAAAAGGGTCATATCTCCCTGAATTGTCCAAACCCTAGAAGATCTGTGGATTACAAGCCCTTATGCAGCAGATGCAAAGGAAAAGGCCACACTGCAAAGGACTGTCCAAGTCCAACCCCTATGAAGGCCAATGCCACTGATAGCCAACGAAAGGCACAAGAGCCTGCCTCCAATTTGGTAGAGTTAGAAGTTGCCACTATCACGCACACCAAGAAGAAGGAACCAGTTGTCCAAAAAGAGAACAACTCCCCTGCCAAGACTGTGAAGTTCAACCTGCTGATAGAGGGACATAGTAGTACAGGACAGAACAATGCCATAGAGAGTCATAGAGACAGTCCCAGAAATAGAACCAAAGGTCCAGGAGATAGACAATACAGAAGCACCTCCAAAAACAAAATAAGTGCCGATGCTGCCATTGCTAGAAGAAAAAGGAAAGATGAAAATGGGTGTAGCCACACAACCCGTGGATCCTATCAAAGATTATGACTTGGTCAAAGATCTAGACACCTTTAAACCCAACCTATAGCAGTTGTTGATGCTGTCTCCTAGCTATCAAAAGAAATTCAAAAGCATCTTGATAAGAAGACAACGGACTAAGGATTGCTCTCCCAATAACAACAAAGTCTAATAGAGCCCCCAGATATTAGTGTATGGATAGAAGGATGCTTTATTTCAGATGCATTGATTGATGGAGGCTCATCAGTAAATATAATGATGGATGTGACAATGAAGGATCTAGGTTTTCAAGGAATTCAATCTACAGAGTGGCTTATCAAATTGGCAGATTTTGAAGCAGAATTAAACTGTTGGGCATCCTCCCATACATAAAAACAACCCTTGCAGGAAGAGACTATTAGCCGACATATTTGGTGGTCAAACCAAATTCTTATGGGACTTCATACCCTCTGCTGTTGGGAAGACCTTGGCTTTTTTAAGCAAGAGCTAGGACGGACTGGTTCAAAGGAACCCTAACCCTAGGCAGAGGACCTAATAAAGTGGTGTTGAAATTTTATGGATCACAAAAAAGCAATGGATCCATATCCATCGAAGTCATAATCGACTCCTCCAATGAATTAACAGATGGTACATCAAGAGACGAAGAGGATGTTGAAAAGATCTTTCCCAAGAAAACCTTTTCCGGCAACTGGGGGACAACATCAATAATTGTCGGAATGTGAGGTTTGGTTTAAAAGTATCTAGATCTCTGATCAGATCATATTCCTTAATAGGATCCACTGGCTTCTCTAACCGATTAGGGAATGGGGCAACACCCATTTTCATTTTTCCTCTTTCTTCCAACAAACGCATCATGGGGACTTCTTCTGTCACTTGTGGCACTTTCTCTTCTTCTGTCTCCTGGACCTCTAGTCCTCTTGGACTAGGAGGAACAATTGAAGGGATAGAATGCTTCCAAATCAGAGGCATTGGTTGGTCAAGCCTCTCCGAAGAAGGGGAAGGGCCAAAAGAAGGAGGACAACAAATCCAAGAAGGACAAGAAGGAATCAACTTGCCATATTTGTGGAAAGACCGGTCACTGGAAGAAGGATTGCCCCGCTAAGACAATGGCATAATTTGGTATCCTTCTATAGAAGTATATTTGCAATGGTATCTTGTCGATGTGTTCTCTATCTGTAATAGAACTATGAATGGTAGGTTCATGTTGTGTGGGCGATTGGAGAAGGGGATGATGCAAACTTTGCCAAGGAAATGCACAGATTAGGTGCACTTGAAGGAGGAGTAGCTCATATATAAGAATTACCAAATTGAGCAGCAATGGAATGAGGAGGTATACCATAGATGTTTTTGCCCATTCTGCTAATTGCATGCACCCGGAAAGGCCCCAACCCTCGAAATTTCATTTTCTGTTTGTGCCCTTTCACCGAGTAGAGTAACAGAGGTCCCCATGATCAAAGTTACGCTGGTTGACATGCTTGTCATACCACTGTTTTTGTCATTGATAAACCAAAGTGGAGAGAGTCCGTGAGGCCAATCAAATGGGAAGTCAGGAGTACCTCTCTAATGAGTTCAGTGGCTTCTTGAGGACTCATGGGATAAAGAGGCAATTTACTTGTAGGTATATCCCACTGCAAAATGGTGTTGCAGAAAGAAAAAACAGGCATATTGTAGAAGTTGGATGGGCATTAATGGCTGAAAAGAATATGCCCAAACATTTTTGGTATGAGGATATCCATACTGTTGTTTACATTATGAACAGAACTCCCACAGCTACAATTCATGGGATGACTCTTGAAGAAGCAAAAATCTCTCTCTCTCTCTCTCAATGAGGAAACTACTACAACATTCAAGTGAACAAAGATTTGTTCTTCTAGTTTACATTGAAGATAAAGATAATTTTAGTTCTTCTAGTTCACATTGAAGATAAAGATAATTTCAAACCAAATGATGATATTGAGTCTCAAAAGTCATGCAAGTTAGCAGCATGGAGACTTCCCTGCCTCTAACTGTCATAGCATGGGACACACGAGAGGCATCCAAATTCTTACAGTTAACCTCTTCCTACAGAAGAGCACTCTCAACATAAGATAATTTCAAGGTAGCAGTAGAGGCACATAATGCAATGTGGAATACATCCCATGACTCATTAAGAGTACCAAGCAAGAAAAGAGGAGTGACATCCTCTGCAAAAGTGATATCCTACGAAGTCAAGTTCTTGAGTATAGCATGGAATTGGCTCAAGTGAGCAGACATAGTCACATTCTCCTTCATGTGCAGATCCATAAGCTGCTTCAGCCAATACATCTGACTCACTGGACTTTTCTTTTCATAGAGATTATTGATTTTATCCCACAACCGCCATGCACTCTGTTCTTCCTCAAATACATTGTAATGAACCTGTTCTATGAGAGATAATACAATAGTGGACTTGTATAACTCATCAAGCTCAAGCCATTCCTCATTTGGCATAATTGCAGGCGGATGCCCGCTCAACCTCAAAGGTTTGATCTGCGATTTCTGCATCAACACCTGCCAAATTTGGCTCTTCCAATAAGAGTAAATTGTACCATCGAGCTTAGTGATGTTGAAAATAGCATGATCAGTGGATGAACTCGCCATAATGCAGGTTGGAAGACTGCAGACAGTCCAAAAACTGCTTACTACTTACTGTAGAAAATGACCAAAAAATCACCAAAATCGAGAGATGATGGCAAGAAAAGTGTAACCGAAGTTGTTGCCCACCAAGTACTAGTGAAAATACATCATTTCAGAATATTTCAGCATGAAAAATCCATGTTAGTCGAGAGTTATATGCTTACTATAATAAATGATAGCAGGGTACTGTAAGAGTCGATTGCTGACCAGATCACTGCACTAAGTCAATAAATGACAGCCAAGACATGACCAGCCATAAACGGGCATAAATAAGCACCAAATAGTCATCAAGACCCTAAGCAAACACCCAAACATGTCACCAAAGCATCTGTCAGTGAGTAGGCATACCCCGTGGACTGTAGGGCAAAGTATACATAACACTGGCAAGACCTGACACCAGTATAGGTGTATGCTCACAAGAGTGCAAAGCCCAAGCTCATGTCAAAAGAAACTCCAAGATATCAATGCATGAACCATGCAACATGTAAGTGTAAGAGATCCCAAAGTCTCAAGTATCTGCAAAATGCTCAAACAGCATAAACCTCATGTTCAATGTCGGTCAAGCATACAAGATGCTTCCACTGGCTCAAAAGGCGAATAAACAATCTCAACATCTCAAGCAAACCAAGTCAAAGTACTAAAGACAGGTAACCAAGACAATGCCTCAATAGCATCCCAAGAGCATGACGGCTACAAAGCAATTGTAGGTAGCATCCATGAGCAAGACATACATCTTAATAAAGATCTCTGACAACCAAAATGACATCCAATACAAAATTCTGGAATAGTATATGAGAATCCAAGCCAAGTCTTCAGAGAGCACTAAAGCTCAACAAATACATGGTACACTGTGCCAAGACAAATGTATCAAGCCGTAGGCATCGAGTAAGCATGTACCCAAAGAGCATATAACTGTCAAAGCATTGACCATTGTCAAGCATAGATCGATATCAATAAGTGCGAACTGAAATAAGCTCAATCTTCCAAAATCATCCGGATCCAATGACAAGCTCGAAGTTGTCCCTCGATGATCAATACATCATAGCATAACCCAAGACATACACCTGGAACCAATAGGCATATGTCAAAGCATGAAAGATAGCTTCAGCACAAGAGTATTCAGCATGCATTTACTGTTATAAACTGTGTATTTCCAACCCCACAATCAGGTCAAAATCATAGCATGACATGTAGCTTCAATCCCCCAATCAATCAGGATGCAATAGGCATCAAACCGATTATGTAGTCATGCCCAAACAAGCATAGGCATAAACTGTGAATGTAGCATTGGCATTAAATGTCTGTGGACTGTTTATAACAGTCCTGAAACACTGTTTTCAGCCACCAAACCAATGCCTGATCTCAAAGGATCAATTCCAAGTATCAATACATGTGCAAGAAGCCCGAAATGGAGTCCGAACAAGTGCTTAATGCCAAGCTGGAGCTCGAGCTGAAGTGGCTGAATGGTGGCTGTCCAAAATCAAGCACAGATTTGTGTGATGTTGTTGCTACTCCTGCTGGTTCACATGGCAGGTCTGGAGAGGTTGGAGGGCTCAAACATGAGCCAAAGAGGCCTAGCCTCTAGCAACCCACAACCAGTGGCAAAGAGATATGAAGGTTGGAAGCTTCAATGGTGGTTGCCATGTTTACCTAGACCTGTGGGCTAAGATAAATCTCTGAAATAATGAAGCAATACCTCAATGTCAATGCAGCTGAAGTGGCTAAATGGTGGCTGTCCAAAATCAGGTGCAAATTTGCGTGATGTTGCCGTTGCTCCTGTTGGTCCACGTGGCAGGTCTGGAGAGGTTAGAGGGCTCAAACATGAGCTAAAGAGGCCTGGGAACAAGCCTCTAGCAGTCCACAGCCAGTGGCAAAGAGATATGAAGGTTGGAAGCTTCAGTGGTGGTTGCCCTGTTTACCTAGACCTGTGGACTGAGATAAATCTCTGAAATAATGAAGCAATACCTCAATGTCAATGCCTCGATGGTGCCTCAATAGGCCGGGAAGAAGCTCGGGAAGCCGGGGAGTGATGGGAGCTCAAGAGAATGAGCTATGGCTGTCGGGCTGGAGACCCAATGCGAGTGGGGAGTCAATAGGAAGCTGAGAATGCTACGAGCCAAGCTCAAGAGTCAAAAAGCCGAGCTCTGATACCAGTTGAAAGGTGAGAAGGATTGAAGCTTGCACGCAAGAGCTATGGCGGGAGAGCAAGAGCAAGAAAGAGAGAGACAAGAAATAGGAACTCCAATAGTCAAAATGTGTGTTCGGGTCTTCCTTTATTCAAATTGTCACTAAAAGAATAAAGAATAAAGTGACGGTGACAGTGACGGGAACCCGCCACCTGCAGTGTGCAGTGGTGGTGATTGTCAATGTAGTAATACACGGGCGGCTAGGTAGAGGCGCCTTTACCCCCAACAATAGATACCTCTCAACCCTACCTTGTTCTCTTCTCATTTGATTCAGCAACGCTGGCGAGGTTGGTCCTAACACATGGTATTTCTACTCTTCTCTTTATTAGTGAAATTTTTTTAAAAAAATAACAAAAAACAAAACAAACAAACTATTATAGAAGAAAATGAAGAAATTCCCTGTCAGAGCAGGCCTCATTCCAAGAAAATGTGGAAACACTCTTGGGCGGAAAGCTGACTATGAAAAAGGTGGTAACACCCCGCAGTTTAGGATAGCTGATTCATCAGTAGAATCTTTCCGCAAACAAGTTGATGCCACCTCCCTTGGTGCGCTGGTTGTCTCTACAATATCAGTCCGTCTGCCCTCCTTAACAGACGACCTTTCTTACAAATCATTGAAGTACCAGACTTATTGGCTACCTCCCTGGGTACGTCTTGTCTTCAATAGCCTGATGACAACAACAGATAAAGTGATCTTCATCACCAACCCCTTGAGTGATGCGAGCTTTTATCCTAATACGATGGGGACGTGAGTATGGGCTGCCCTCTGTATATATCAAAAGAGTGTAAGACAGAGGGTGGGTTGAGTGACTAGTCTTTCCCTTCAAATCAAATGAGAGGCAAGATGTGTCAATGAAGTGTTACACACATGGGTTGGGCATCTCAATGCACAACGCACGATCTGTTCCTATGCACTGCACTATAAGACTCCCTGGCCTTCCTTCTTGGACTATGTGCCGGCATAGGGCGGGATGCATAGTTGCACTATCAAATGCGCACAAGGCATACAACCTCTGCACAAGTGACAGTGAGGATTACATCAATGGGTTTCAGGAACAAGTTGCCCCCCTATATCTTTCAATAGAGAGTGAGACAGAGGGTGGGTTGAGTGTGACTAGTATTTCTTCAATCAAGTATTGAGAGGTGAGAATTGAGGGACGTCACAATAATTGGAGTTAGGTATGTTCTTGTATCCCTATGCACCCACGGGATGGGTCTCTGCCATCGTCATAGGACACGCCACCCTATTCTATACACTGCATTGCAAGGCTCCCTAGCTTTCCTACTTGCACCTATGCCAGACGGGTTGGACGTATTGATGCACCATCAACTGTGCATCCTGGCATACTCTCTCTGCACCATTCCCTTGTCGATTCCTAAACCGCGTATGAGATCTGGGTTTCCATCAATATTCACTCGCGCGATGTAAGTTATGGGGTGAGTGACTGTTCTCTCCTCCCATTTGAGTACCCATGAGTTGAGTGACTCTCCTTCCTCAACGACATCTACCCGACGGGTTCTTTTTCAACCAGCTACCTCCCTGGGTGTTGCTGCATGGTCCCTGCCATGCTTGCTGAATGTTGGAGCAAGCCGTGGTACTTCCTGCAGCATACTCCAACCCTTCTGTAGCAGTGACGATTCCTTTGACCATACGCGCAACGTGCCAAGTTTTTCTAACCCTATCCTTATGATTGCATGTGTACGTTATGTTTTAAGTGTGGGGACGCGAGAGTCCAGTCGGTTGACAAGTCCTCGGCTGTGTTGCTATATCTAACCATGTCTGTTAAGGTTTTTAGTGTGGGGACGAGTCCCTGCACATCTATGATGCATACCCCCTGCCTATGCCTCACTTTAATCCTGCATGTATGCCATGACTTGATTTTACCCTGATGGGGTCCCTTTCCCACCCACCAGTCCATGTTCACCCCACCCTTGGGGCCGTTCCTTCTCTTTTTCCCTTTATCACTTGTTGTGACATTTTTCCATGTGAACGTATCCTACGTTCACCGAAACCCACATCCAACATTACCGCCCTGTTTGTCCCTTTGAATGGTACACTTTTCCATTTTACCAACCCTTGTTCCGACCGTCGATTCTTGAGTTGTTAATTTTTGAAGCATTTCCCGTAAATCGAATGATTTTACATGTGAACGCACCTTTATTGTTTCGGAATAACACTCTAACATGCCAGCCCTGACCTCCATCTTCCCACTGCCCTTTTTCCTTTTTGCTCCCTATCCTTCCGATGCACGGTTCCTCTGATCTTAATTTTTGTGTGTTCCCACGTCATGGCCCACTCCCACAGGTAGTTCCATAAGAGCCGACTTGCGACACTATATGCAGCGCTAAAGAGGTTCACAAATAAGGGCTACATGGAGTGCCTTAAAGTCAGGATCTAGATCTCTACACTTTTCTCGACTTGTCTAGCTTCTTTGCCATGGCCTTTATCACAAGGTCGCACCTCTTGCAACTCCCGAGCTTTATGATTTATCGGGTTAGGAACACGCTATCCATTTATTGGCACACTTGGGACAAGTTGCCCTTCCGTTGGGCTCGACGATGGCATGATGCAAGAGCTTGATTCCAAGTGGTGGTTGATTGCTTCAAGCTCGCAAGTGCTGCTACCCCGGATTGGCTTCCTTTGCCCTTTATGATTGTCTTTTGCGAATTGCGAGCAAGATTTATTTCCTTCTTCTAAAAATCGAGAAGGAATCTTTCCAGATGAACAAGTGCTCGGTCCAAGTGGACTTGTCTTTTCCTGAATCCTGGTTTCACCCATTGAGTAGGGCGAATGGATTCTCTTTCAACTTGACAACATTTCCAAACAATTGTTAGGGAATTACTACAAAAGGCACCCCCAGAACTAGTCTCCCACCGCCACACTAGACAAAAGACACAATGAACCACAAGCGTTTTCGCGCAAACACCTACCAACGGAAGTTATCGTTGGACATCTAGTATCAAAGAAACAAAACTTGACAGAAAAGATCGTAGCACCTAATATGCACGGTGTGAGGCCCAGTTCACTGGGCTCGAACCCCATACCATGAGCAATTTTGAGGGCTCTATCTTTGAGGGTGGCCACATGTACAAAGCCATGAATTGGTTGTCCATGGGTATGGCCTCAACCCCCAATGTCACATTAACTACTCATTGTTTAGACCTCTTCTAAATGCTACCACACATGTTGTCCTTTTATACATTTTGCATTTTGCATTACTCCACATATATGGCTCTCACATCTCATGTCTCCCTTGTTGGTCTTGTGTATAAGGGTTGGTTAATTAGTTAACAAGTGGTGGTAAGGATTTTGGTTGTGGTGATGTCAAGTCCTAAGGGCCACCAAACATTTAAGCTTTATTGTTAATGCCTTTCCTACGAAGTGTGGCTTTAGCGATGGTGGCAAAGGGATGGGTACTTTGTTAGCTATGGTAGTGCAATTAAGCAACATTGATTCTAGTTGGACCCTTAGCATTAGGTTGTCTTGGTTCATCCACTTGCAAGTATATTTTTGCAACACGTACAATATGACTGCATAAGAAGATGTATGCGCATACAATGGGTTTATGCGATTGCACAACATGTTTGATTACGCATTGATGATGTGACCATGAAGACTTATACTCACAACACAACTTGGCTAGGATCGGATCCCATGAGAATTAGATACGACAACATTGGAACCTTATGGCCATACAAGCCATGCTCCATGCAAGACTTGAACTTACCCTATGAGTCAGAGTAAATTAAGGACTCACACCAATTCGGGACGATATCAACGCACTCTCAATGTTTGTTCCAAATATTGATACTATGCATGTTTAGTTAGATGCTTTGAAGAAAAGATTATTAACTTTTCAAACAAATAAACAAAAAATAAATTAAAAAAAAAAAGAAAACCAAAAACACTCAAAAAAAAAACCACACCCACAAAAACCAAACCAAACAAAAACAAAACAAAAAAACAAATAACACAAAAACCAAAAACAACCAACAAAATAATAATAATTTGAAAAAAATTAAAAAAAAACCCAAACAGACCAGAAACACACCACCACAAAAAAAAAACAACAACAACAAAAAAACCCCCAAAAAAAAACTCCTTATCTAACTGTCGACGTCTCGCGGCCTCCCTCCTTCTCTCCCTCTCCCACGCTAGGCCTCCCTCCTCTCCCATGCTCGCTCCTCTCCCTCCCTCCACCTTCGTTTGTGTTGCCCTCCCCCCTCGCCTTGGGCCCCCCACCCTGCAGCCCCTTCATCATCGCCGCCTCCTCCCCTTCCCCGCCTTCACCCTCGCCTTGGGCCCCCCACCCAGCGGCTCCTTTATCACCATCGCCTCCTCCCCTTCCCCACCTTTACCCTCGCCTTGGAGCCCCCACCCTGTGGCCCCTTCTTCACCGTCGCCTCCTCTCCTTCCTCCTTCACCGCCACCTCCTCCCCTTCCACCTTCGACTCTCGCCTCCTCCCCTTTCACCTTCACCCCCACCCCGTCCTCCTCCTCCTTCTTCTTCATCTTCTCTTCTCTCCCCTTCCCACCCTCCCATTGACCGCCTCCAAATCTCCCCTCTCAAACCTAACCAAACCCCCCCCCCCCCCCCCCAAACCTCCCCTCCCAAACCTAACCAAACCCCCCTCCAAACCTACCCCCAAACCTAACCAAACCCCCCCCCCAAACCTAACCATACCCCCCAACCAAACCCAGCCCCCCCAACCCACTTACCCCCACCCTAGCCCCCTTTCCCACCACCCCCACCCGCAGCAAACACGCAGCCACCCAAATCCCTCAAAAAATCAACAAGAACCCCCCACACGCAGGCCCCCTTTCATGCCCGGTGGTACCATGTGCTCGCGTGTTCGTGCGCGTATACGGATGTGCTTGTGATCGTGTTCGTGAGCTGCCAGCAAGTGTTCACGCGCGAGGACGCGCGTCCGAACTTGTCCGTGCAGTGGTGCGTGCTCAACTATTTCCACGTAGCTATTCGCATGCAACCCCGTGTACTTATTCTTAAATTTCAAAACACGCTTAAAAACCCAAGAAAACACCTAAAAACCTAAAAAAATTCTTTAAAAAACATAAAATTTTCAATTAAAAATCGAAAAAAATAGCTGAAAAATCCTTTACCCAATTGGAATTTTTTTTAAATTTTTTTAGTGAAAATGCAGCAAATAATTTGCATATAAACTACAAATATTAAAAATGCTTTAAAATCCATTGAAAATTAAATAAAATTCATTAAAAATATCAATAAAAATCAAAAATTATTTTTAAAATTATTTTAAAAAATCCACCAACTCATCTGAATATTTCTAGAATGTTTCACATGTTGAAAATGCTTTGTCAAATGGTCCAAATATTATTTTAAGACAAAAATACTAAATTCAATACTTAAATTCATGAAAAAATCATTTTTAATTCTAAAAATAAGCTGAAAAATTCTAGATAAATCTAGAAACATTGTTGAAATTTGATGGTCCAGTTTTTACTCATGGTGGACTGCCAAAATCTAACCATCAAAATTTACAATATATTCATGTGTCTCGTTTATTTTATTTTAATCATATTTTTAAAAAACAAAAAAACAAACACATAAAAAATAATTTTAAAAATAAATAATAACCTAACAACACAATCAAATAAAATAAAATAAAAAAATGCGCACACCAAATAAATATACTTCCATTAACCTTACCCTGATGTGTTATATCATTTTCAGTTCGTGTTTATTTTCCTTTTTGGACTGCTGACTTGCATCTTGAGATTGAAACGTACGCATTCCATTTCATTGCATACACACATATCCACTTTCAAGTATTTTTCTTTTTTTCCCTTCTTATTTTTTATTGTTTACTACCCCAAAATTCACGATTAATTCTTAAAATGAATCCTAAACACCACCATGGCATGCGCACTTGCGCCAAACACACATTTTTCTAATAAATTAAAATAAACACGCCATTCACTTTGCACACACTACACACACTTCAAAGGCACCTTAATTTTAAATAAAAATGAATCAGCCGAAACAAAAATGCACGGGCTGAAAATGAAGAGCGTTTGAGACACATTAAATTTTTAATCAATGAATATGCATTTAGAGACCTAAGTCTAGGTATTGAAGTCCAAGATTTGTTAAAAGCACCGTTTCACATTAATAAATTATAACTAATTATTTAAAAATGAAGCGCTATTTTTTAATTAAGGTTTACAATAACCTAATAAAATTTCAACCATTGTTAATATTTTATTAAAACGAACCCTTCACTAAAATCATTCCCATCACTGAACTTTTTCTCATTTTTCAATAAATACGCTTCGTGGAATGGGCACGTACAGTCCTTTAAGCTGTCATTGCTTATAGAAGTTTTGGTTATGTCTTGAAAGGGTTATTGAGGTATTATGGTTTGATTTTATGATAAGATTACGAGTGCAGATTGTAGTTTTCTTTTATGCCTGATATGGGATCTCGGGTGCTTGTTTGTTGCATAGCATGAAGCTTTCGGTTGCATATGTGTAGGGGTCATGCCGAATTTTTTTTAGGATGTGGATTGTTTGGGATGGTCAGTTGGTTAGTCGCGTCTATGTGTGTTTATTCTGATCGATTTCTTTTCTATAGATATTCTCTTGTTTTGTAGGTATTCAATGTGATTGTCTATGTGTGTGGTGTGTATGTATATTGCATCTGAATGGCACTCAAGCTCCTCCTCATGTTCAGTATGTCCCATTGATCAGTAGGGGATTATTCTTTCCTAATAACTTTTGAGCCTATTGCGAAAGCTGGCCTTGTATCTTTTGTGGCTGCTTCACTCCCTCTGATTCCAGATGATCCAACCCTTTGTGATGAGTTTCTCGCGTCATACAATAAGAAATCGGGCTTGGTTCGTGGTACTTCCATGGTCCTGACACCTAGAGAGTTAGGAAAGGCTTTGTCTCTTCCTTACAAAGAAGAACCCTTTGTCACAGCCAGACAGTTATTCTCAAATGAAGAGATCCTCAAGGTGTTACAAAAGCAGACTAAAGAGGTCCTCGATGTCAAGAAGGTGATTAACACTTCAGGAGTGTCTTTCTCAATGATCACTAATCCTCTCTGGAAGCTAGTCTACCAATTTCTCCAGGACAGGTTCATGCCTGCCAAGACACCATCTCACTATTTTTCCAAGGAGCTCTTCATAGCCTCCAGGATGGTTCTAAAAGGGGTTGCCATTGACTGATGTACTTACCTTCTTATGAAGATGGACCAGCATTTTGTCAAAGTGACTAGAGGAATGTTACCAATGTAACCTATGGTTCATATTTATATGCTTTCTTGATATATTTAGGCCTTAAGAAGGGTGTGCTACTTCCTCCTCCATTTGATCCAGTCCCTCCCCCTCCACTTTTAGAAGATTCAGAACCCATTGACATAGAGGATACTGACTCCCCTCCTCCATTGGTCATTTAGCGGAAGCGCTTGAAGCGCATAGCAGAGAAAATTTCACCAGTCATTTCTTCAGTGTTAGTTCCTGCTACCTCTGGAAGTGACAGGCGATGCCTTTCCTTTCTTTGTAACGACATCCAAAGTTCTATTGAACTCTCAGTGTGACAGCTTGTGTTCAATAGTTATATGCTTCTTTCTATGAAGAATTGATGCAATCCAAAGACCAGATGCATAAGGCAACCACAGAGTTAGCCTCTGCTAAAGACACTCTTGCCAATTTGTTTAAGCAGATGAAGCAGCAAACACAAATGATTGAGACCCAAAGAGAAGAAGTATCTTCTCTGAAAACTCAGTTAACAAAAAGCTCAGTCAGAGGTCATTAGAGTTTCGGAAGAGAAAGAGAAAATGTCCAAAGAAGCTCTAGAGTTTAAGACTCTTTTGGATACGAAACTATTAGCTTTACAGACTGCTCATAATACGGTGGAATCCCAAGCTTCCCAGATTAAACTGTTGAAGGACCAATTGGTGCAGTCACAATCTATCCCTCCAAGTCCCAGTGTCCCCATGATTCCTTCTATATCTCAGCAGGACTTAGCAGTTCTCCAGAGACAGGCCATATTATGTCCGTTGTTTCAAGATAAAGTGGAAAGATTGTAGTCTCTGATGGATTTATTATGGTCTACATTTGAGCAATTTCAGGAGTATGTTCCTCCCAACCATTCTTTTTTTGTCCACTATCAGCTGCAGAAGTTGGCCTTCTATATTAAGCTCTCAACAATGGATCTCCCTCTTCCAGAGGATGATTGGAGTGGAGCTTGGTCTTCTGATTTACTGACAAAAGTTGTTTGTATGGTCTTTGAAGATTCAGTGATGACGAATACCATGTTGCTATCTTATATGTATCTATGAGATGATTTGTTAATTTCAGATGATGTAGATCTGGCTTGGTATGTAGGGGATGTGGTCTTGCAAGTTGCCTTGTATGTCTACCATTTGGAGTTGAGGATAGATGTCATGTTCCAGTGCTATTCTTCTAAAGTGGCTACTTGCCCTACTGACACTTTATGGCATTCAATGATTGATTCTGTAGTCTTGAACCAATGACAGAATATAGCCTCTACTCATGTGTAGAACACTAATCAACTGAGGGTGGATCTCTTAGCTTATCTTTCCAAGAACCATCCCTTTGATTCACTCATCTTTGATGCCTACCATCAACGATCTGTTTTAGGTCCCTCTATTCCTAGCTTATTGTATTATCAACAAATGGCCCATCACTATATTGATGCTTATTTTTTCCTTTATCAATCCAACTCCACAGCTATCTTACCTCTCCTTTTCCAACCTCAAGGTTTTCCTCAAATTCCAATCCTTACCTATTGTTATTTCATTGAAGATCGAGTCTTTTTCCCTTCTCCGCCTTGTCCTTCCCCATCTATCCATATACCTTCTACTTTTTCTACTTATCAATTAACACCTTTACTAACTGGTTCGCTTAAATTTTCAGCTAATCCTTCTTTAGCTTATTACTCATTTTATGATTTTTCCTACCTATCTCTTCATCCTCTTTTACTCATTCCTCTTCCATCTCCTACCACTTTTATTTCTCAACCCCCTCAGTTGGTTAGTGGGTATGAAGGATTTGATCAATAGATTCCAAGAAGAAGAGGATGGAGCTCAACTGATTCTCTCATGGGAACACAGACTAATTGGCCATGAATTTCAGGAGACCGGACAATTGCTAGTTAAGTGTACCAAAATTATCTCCATTTTTTCCAATAATATTCACAATCTCTAGATCCTTCAGTGAGATTGACAGCTCATTTTGCTTGGTACATTGCATATATGCATAGGCATTTCCATAACAATCAAAAGGCCATTCCAAAGCTTTGTATGAATGTCAATGTAAACATTGATGCTCAACAATTGGATGTCCTATATTTTCATACCCTTTGTCTACCTAGTAGATATCTTATTTTGCTAGAACGGATGTGCTGCCTTCAATTCTTTCAAAATCCTCCAAAATCTTTTGTAGATGAGTCTTTATCCCTGGATCGCTTTCGTAATCATCAAGCTTTCAAGATGAATCATCTTCATTGATACCCCTAAATGTATCTTCTATGCTTCTTAATGATATATTTTTTTGGAGGTGCCATTCAGATTGTTGTTTTGTGTTTGTGATGTATTAAGTTTTATGTGATGAGTTCATGTTGGTTGAATAATTTGTTCGAGAGCTCTCTTTTCAACTATTGACACTAATGGTGGATGGCAAGCCTACGATGCAAAGCTGAGGAACCTCTTATATCCTTTACAAATTTGTCATGACTTTCTATTGTTTATAAGATGTATTAATGAATAATGAAGTTTTCCTTTAGTAGTATTCTTTCCTAGATACAGGTAATAAGTTGGGGTCATGGTGGAGTGATTATTGAAGATACTAAAGAAGATCAAATTGAGCTCTTTACTGAACTTACATTCTTCTTTTCCTTAGTCGCAAGGACACTTCCTTTCTAAGTGTGGGGATATGTTGAGAGTGGAAAAAGACCGAATTTTTGACTGATTTTTGTTGTTTTTGAGGCCTGAATGGTTGATTTTTTATGGAATTTGAGTGATGTTTAGTTGTTTTTGGAAGTTTTTGAGAGTATTTTGGATTATATTAATTATGTTTTGGAAGATCATGATAATTCTTAGTAGAAATATGAAGCTCTATGATGTTCTGATACCTTCTGTTTAGCTTGTGTTTTGTTCTGATTTTCTTTTATATGAAGTTTGGATTGATGATTGATGAAGGTTGAGATCTTTTGAAAGCTTATTGAATAGTTTTTGATAGTTTGGAATGGTTTTAGTATGAGTTATGAGGATCTACTATTCTCTGATGGCCTTCTATAACCCTCTGTAGACCTTCTATAGAGGCTCTGTCTCTGCTCTGTTCCTGTTCTATTCTATTCTATAGATCTTTTGTAAGTGTTCTGTAGAATGTATATGTAACTTTGGGAAATTTTTCTAACTTTTAAAAAGGATGAATCTAAGTTCAAAAGAGCTAAAACAAATGGAAGAAGTAGCTGCTGAAGACTGAAGTGATAGAGACAATAGTGAGCTATGAAGAGACACTGTAGTGGCTCTGGTGCCCTTTCATACCTCCCATACGTCTTGGGAGGTGCATCCACGACCTAAGAAGGATTATTAAGTTCCATTCTTGAGTATTGTAGTGAGAAGATAATGTATTATTGATAGAGAGAGAGAGAGAGAGAGAGAGAGAGAGAGAGAGAGAGAGAGAGAGAGAGAGAGAGAGAGAGAGAGAGAGTCAATTCTATCAAAACAATGTATCTTTCTATGAGAGATCAAGAGAGAAAACTATGAAGACATTGAAGATGAATACTATGTGATTGATTTCCATTCAAAGTGGTTTATTCTTTTGTGTTCCTTGTTCTATTGATGGATTCTATGAAGATGTTGAAGATTATGGTTGATTCTATCAAATCCGTGGGAGATATCTACTATGATGTTGCGTGAAGAATTGATGTTTTCCTTGTTTTGGTTCTCTAAAGGATGAAATAAAAGTTTGTTGATGTTACAAGATAGATTTTCTTGCAATAGAATCCCCTTTTCCTTATGTCTCTATTGGGGCTCCACAACATACCATCTTGCTTTCTCTTGCTTGAACCTCCATAACTCTTGCTTCCACTTGTGCTTCCACTCTTGATCTACCTTTCAACTCGTATTAGAGCAAGCAATTGAGGATTTTCACTGACATAGCATTTAGCCCCATAAGAGAGATTGACTTATAATTGTCACGACAGCCCTATTTTAGTCCATTTGAGGTATGCATTGGCTTCCCTACCTTAAAAACTTGTTCTAGGCTAGTTGAGGAGCTTATGAGGCTTAACTAAGACTTATTGAGTGCTTATTGAGCTAAGAAGTAGCCATTCTATCCATTTTGTGTGGATACAAAGCATGCTATAGAAGTTGTAGATAGTTATGATAGCTTGACAAGACCTTCGTATTTTGGTGACTACTTTTGCATATGATATTAGATTGATTTGTTTTATAGCTCAAAATGAAGAACGCGGCGAGAACTATAGATCTACATAATCATAAAGTTGATTCTATGTCATTTTCATTTCTCTATTTTACACAGACTAGAACGACTTTAGTTTGAATAGTAATGTCTATGTATTGAAGGTCTACATGCTATTTGAGTGTGCTACATGGTTGTGCTGATGCTTGGCATTCTTATTTATGCTTGGATATGCTTATGTTAAGCTCTACATCTTGGATTTGATCTTGGTTGGTTGCATTTGGGCAGTGGCTATTTACTTTGATAATTTATGCTTGCGAACTTGAAGACTTATTGAAGGTTTATGCTCTTAGATATATACACAGTGTACTTTGGGCACCCAGATGCTATGAGCTCTATGCATTGAGCTTCCTTTGCTACTTGCATGCTTTGGATTTGCTTCTAGTGGGAGTACTTGGTAGTTTCTTTGCAAAGCTTAGTTTATTTGAGTTAGTGGGAGACTCCCTTATGCTTTAATAGTTCATGAGTATATTGTCATTGTAGAGGTTTATGACTATGGGCTAATTTGCCTTTGATTCAAACACCTTGTATTGCTTATATGTTGTTAGTGGGTTGTTAGTGGTCAATACATGCTTGGCATGCATTATGATGTGCATCTATGTGCTTGACACCTTAGATTCTTTGATAATCAAATACTTTGTGGTTTCTACTACACTGCTAGTTGCATATATACATTCCAGTTGTTATTTGAATCTTCTTGGCACTGTGAGCTTATTCTTTTGCATGTTTTCCTACAGTTACATGTTGATTTACTAGAGTTTTATGGACAACCATGCAAAAAATCAATTTTAAGTTATTCTTTTGAGAGTAGATGCTTGTATTTAGCACTCTAATACTTCTTGTTTGTAGACATCAATGTATTGGCTCATTCTTCCTCCTATTGTACACTTTTTGGCTTGCTTTTAGGACTGATTTTCTATTATTATAGTAGCTTGCACTCTCTTTCTTTGATAGGCATAATGGTAGGTGTTACAAATGCTTCAAATGACAATGCTATTTTCAACATAGAGAAGTTGGAGGGCAATAACTTCTAGTATTGGAAGACTTAGATTTGGTAGGTATTGGTCCAAAAGAAGCAACTCAAGCCATTGAAATTAGAGGGCATAAAGCTAGAACTTTATGGCGTAGAGAAATGGGAGAGCTTGATGAGCTATGTAAGTCTACTAGTATATTGTCATTGTCAAAGCATGTGTATTTCAATGTCATGACACTGAGGGTGGTTCTTATGCATTATGGAAAAAGATTTGTGTTCTCTCTATAAGCACTCTTGCAACACTGCATATTGGCTTAAGAAACACATGGACCTTTGTATGAAGGAAGGAATGTCTATGTCTTCTCACTTAAATGAGTTTCATTCTATTTTTAGTCAACTTACTTTGTAGGGTCTTAAGTTTAAGGAGAATGTCAAGTCTCTTTTCTTGCTTGTTACATTGAGTCTTGGAATGCATTTTGCATTGCTATGAGTGCAAAACCTCCTGAAGATGGCTTTCAACTCAAGGATGTAGAGGATGCTTTGCTTACTAAGGAAGTAAACATGAAGAATTTTGATGCAGCTTGTACTTCTTATTTTGCATTGCTATGAGTGCAAACCCTCCTAAAGGTGGGTTTCAACTCAAGAATATAGAGGGTGCTTTGCTTACTGAGAAGTTAAGCAAGAAGAATATTAATGTAGCCCATAATTCTCATGCACTCATAGTGAGAGGCAAACAAGGTAGTAATGGGAATAATACTAGTGGTAGAGACTCACAACCCAACAGGGGCAAGTCTAAGTCTTATGTGCAATAACACAATAAGTTATGTGGTCCTAAGTCCTCTCTTACTTGGCATTATTGTGGATAGCAAGGTCACATAAGGCCATGTGCCATAAGCTACGCAATGATAGGTACGAAAAAGGCAAAGAAAAAGCACATTATAATGCCAAATCTCCTGATGATCACAACATTGTTCCTAAGTCTAGAGTTAAGATAGAAGGGATAGATGCCTTGGAGTACACATTAGATGATTATATACTTATTGCTTGATCACTCGATGCTACTTAGTTATTTGATGTTCAGTCTTCTTACATTTAGTGTTGGCTTTTTAATTGGGGGCCTTCTTTCTTTCCATGTTTACCTACATTATTAGTGGTTTTATACCTACCAATTTGTTGTTACAAGTTCAATCAAACTAAGTGACAATAATGTTTGTGACATTATTGGCATAGGTGATGTGAGACTACAGTTGTGTTCCATTTGTTCTTCATGATGTACATCATGTCTTGGTTTTGACTAAAAGCCTTATCTCCATTGGGCAATTGGATGATGACATGTAGCATGTCTCCTTTCTTGATTCTGCATGGAAGTTTACTCGTGGTAATCTTGTTTTTACTAGAAATGCCAAGGTTGATAGCGTGTATCCCTTGCCTATACCTCGCTCCATTGATTATGTTTTGATAATGATCGATCTTCCTCATGTACCTCTTTGGCAGTGCTATCTTAGGCATATGTCCTTTTAATGAACGAAAGTACTCACTCACTTGCAGTATTTGCTGCCTCTTAACTACTCATGTTTTGACTCTTGTGGATCATTGTTTATATGGCAGGTAGCCACATAACTCTCATGAAAGCTTGGCTTTTTGCATGGGTTCGCCTTTAGCTCTTGTGTGTATCTAGCTCCATTGATTATGTTTTGATAATGACTAATCTTCCTCATGTAATGCTTTGGCATCTCCATCTTGGCATATGTCCCTTAAAGGAATGAAAGAACTCACTCATTTGCAATATTTTCCACCTTTTAACAACTAATGTTTTGGCTCTTATGATTATTGTTTATATGGTAGGTAGCCACATAACTCCATAAAAAGCTTGGCTCTTTACATGGGTTAGCCTTTAGCTCTTGGTCATTTAGATGTTTGTAGTCCTATGCCCTGTCAGTTATTAGGTACTGCTAAGTGCTTTGTGACATTCGTTATTCGTATAAAGTTTAGGTCTATCCTATTAAGCAGAAATTAGAGATGTTAGATACATTTTAGCACTTTCTTGCTATGGTTGAGTACCAATTTGGGTATAGGTAGACATTTGAGTAGTTTTGTGATGAGAGGGCTATTAAGCATCAATTGGTTGCCCCTATACCCCACCCCAGAATGGTATTGTAGAGCAAATGAATAGGACTATTCAATAAAGGGTCTACATTATGCGTAGTTATGCAAGCTTGCCATAGTACTTTTGGGATGAGGTAGTGACTATAGTAGTTCATTTAATCAATAGATTCCCATGCACTGCACTTGGTGGGAGACTTGCAGAGGAGGTATGGTCTAGTAAACCTCCCTTATGTGTGTATTTCTACCATATTCCCAAAAGATAGACGCAATAAGCTAAATCTGAGTCTATCAAATGCATCTTTCTTGGATATGGTGATGTAGGTGAGATGGGCCATCGCCTTTGGGATCCATAGGCTTAGAAGTTTAACCGTAGTGTAAAATAGTTAGTTTTCACAACAAGCCAAATAATTGAAAATTCATGAAATACACCATACTTGCAAAGAAATACACCATGTTTGCAAGGAAGTCATAGCCAAGGTAGCTAGGCATAAAATAATATTGCCATGGAAGGTTGAGAATCATAGATGAATGTTACAACATGAATACTCACCTCATGTAAAGGTGGGACATGGTATGCACCCCATATCTTGGTTGGCTAAGAGCATGCACCCTCTTAGTTGGTGGGAGGAAGGAACCTCAAAGCATGTATTGCTTGAAAATGGCAAAAAGATCCCTCACATGTTACATCTCCACCCTTTTATACTTAACCCTAGCCTAATCTAGACTAAGGTGACTTATGCTTTATTACAAGCCATCCCGGCCTAAAAGAGCTTTGTCCTCAAAGCTAAATGGGGAACAAATTACAAAGATGATTACAAAGATGGCTTGAATCATTTGGAATCATGTTGTAATAAAACTCCATGTTGATGATGATCAAAGAAGTTGATGAAGAAGAACCATATAAATGAAAGATATTGCTGTAAATTGTCCAAAACAGGCTGTAGTACAAAATTGGACATATCTGGAACTAGAAGTGGCAGATTTCCATGTGTGAGATATAGAAATGTAGAGGACAACATGTAGTATCCAACCATGCCTTCAAAATTGAATTTTGATGCCAGCGAGACAATTTACTTTCTCACAGAAATTTAATACATCAAGTTGTTTACTGCCTTGTTTATGAACTGTCCTTTTGCTTAAGCCATGGAAATTATTCCAAATATGCTTCTTGTTGCCATGAAGACTCTTGAATAGGCAAACCCTTCCATTTGACAGGGTATTCCACATGAATACGATTCCTTAAAACCTTCTCCCACGTGCCAATAATCTTCTCGAGCTCATAGATGATCAAACCATCATCATCCAAGGGAGGTAGGTCCTCAAGAACTTGAATTTGACCCCACATACTTTTTAAGCTAAGACACATGAAAGACATTATAGATTCTTGTGTTTGAAGGTAAGTCTAGTTGATAAGCAAGATCCCCAACTCGCTTGACAATATGGTAACGACCATAAAACCTATGAGTAAGTTTGTTGTGTCCTCCTTTAAGAGAAGCATAATGTGACTTGGGAACCTTCAGAAATACCCATTCATCTTCCTCAAACTCCACATGTCTTCTTTTCTCATCCGCATAGACCTTCATTGTCTCTTGAGCTTTATGAATGTTGTCCTTGCATTGCTTCATAAGAGCCTCCATCTTTTCCAACTCCTCACGGGCTTTGGATTTACATCTTCATGAAACAATGCGGAGGATACTTGTACTTTGTAGCCATATAAAGCTTGAAAAGGAGACATGCCAATGCTCATATGGTAAGTAATATTGTTGTAATAAACTCTACAAGATGGAGCCATTGGTCCCATGCATTTTGTGTCCCATGGCAAAAGTGCCTCAAATAAACTTCTAGCCATTTGTTAACTCTATCAGTTTGCCCATCCGTTTGTGGGTGATATGCGGTACTAGGAGTCAAAAGAGTCCCCATCGAGGAGAACAAACTCCTCCAAAAGCTATCCATAAACTTAGTTTTGCGATCGAACACAATCTTCATTAGCAAACCATGAAGCTTGAAAATACATTCCATGAATTGTTGAGCCACTTGATTTGCTGTAAATTGGGCCTTAATTGGTATGAAATGGGATGATTTAGTCAATTGATCAACTACCACATAAATGCTATTCCACCCATGCTTAGTTATAGGCAATCCCATAATAAAATCCATAGAGATATCAATCCACTTGCCTTGAGGAATAGGGAGTAGCCGACGTAAGCCGTTGGGTAGAAGAGATGAATCTTTATTTTGTTGACACGGAAGACATTGCATCACATAATCCTTGACATCCCACCAAATGCCCTTCCAATAGAAGCTCTTATGGATGTTGTCAAATGTTTTGAACAGCCCACGATGACCCGCTAAAGGTGAAGAAAGCATCTCATGCAAAATACGGTCTTTGAAAGATGATTGTGGTGTCAAGTAGACTCTACCATGATACCATAAAAGACCATTGTGCCAATTGAAATTGGGATACTCTTCTCCTTTACCTTGCTGAAATTCTTTCCTCATCTTTGATGCTTGCTCATCAAGCAAATATTCTTCTTGGATGTCATGAATCCAATCCTTCTGTACAATTGAAATTGAAGAAATAGAACATGCCCACATACGTGATAAAGCATACATCACAACATTATCTTTTCCATTCATGTAGGATATTTCAAAATCATAGCTTTTAAGAGTAACTAGCCACCTCATTTGTTTAGGAGACAAAATTTGGTTGGGAAAGGAAGTATTTTAGCACACGATGATCGCTCTTCACCTTGAAATGGCTGCCATATATATAGTGATGCCACTTTTTGATAGCATGTAAAATTGCCAACATATCTTGTTCATAAACATGTAATTGACGCTCCTTGTCATCAAGCTTGTGACTTTGATAGGCTATAACTCCATGGTCTTGATACAAAACAGCCCCAACTCCTCTTCCACTAGCATCCACATATATAATGAATTCCTTAGAGAAATCTGAGTATACAAGAATAGGTGCTGAAATTAATAGAGATTTCAGCTCATTGAAGCTCTTGTCGGCTATGGAGTCCCAAAAGAAAGCTTCTTTCTTCAGCCTATCAATCAAAGGAGCCACCACATGAGCATAATTTTTTATAAACCTCCTATAGAATGAAGACAATCCAAGGAAACCCCTCAAGGAAGTAGAATTCGTAGGAGTAGACCACTCTTTGACACATTTCACCTTGTTAGGATCCACTCGAATGCCTTGCTCTCCCACCATGTGACCCAAGTATGTGAAAAAACTAGAGTTGCAGCAAGAAAAATGTGCACAAGAGGGAGATAGGAGCTCAAAGTACAAGAAAAAAATCGTGTTTACTAAGTTGCTCAAGGTACAACTTGGGTACACTATATCTCACACTTAATAGTGACCCATAGGCTATTTGTATAGCCTCTGCCTAGCTAGGGTTAGGGTTTCCCCTGCCCCTTAAGGCCATTTACATCCATCAGCCCTCATATACCCTTGCTTAAGGTTAATTCCCATGCCTATATTGTAACACCCCCCTCCCCCCTCAATGCCAGGGTGGCATTGCATCACAAGACATGTTAAAGTTCCCCCCCTCAATCAATTGGGATGCCTTTATAAATTAGGCTACAAGGATATTCATAGGTAGAGGATGTTACAAGACTCAAAAAATTCGATCCTCTATGGATTGGGAGGCAAAGTTGGCCTCAAATTCCTTAGATACTAGTGGAACATTGGGACACTTTACTGGTGATATGCCTTGTCTTTTTGCATTTGTTGCACTTCATTTTGTTAGGGTATTTCTTCCAGCGATTGCTTACAATATGCCCTTTTTTGTGATAAAAGGAGCACTTAGTAGAAGCAGTATGGACTAATACTTGCTCATGAGAAGTGACTGCTGACATTCCTTCAATATGGTTTCTCTTCTCTTCATCCAGGCAAGACTGGATGGTACTTACCAAAGTCGAGTTCGGGATATTAGTTAGGATAGTCACAAGGGTTGGAAAAACCTTATTCATAGACTTTAGCAGGATGGCAATGGCATCTTCATTATGGATGGGTGCTTGAACGGAGGCAAGTTGTGCCATAAGCCCCTTCATATGTGAAATAAACTTGCTTAGATCTTCTCCCTATTTGTATTCCAAGCTGAAGAACTCAATCTTGAGAAATATCTTGGAGTTTTTCCTTGTAGCACCATAGAGCCTTTCAAGCTCATCCCACTTTTCTTTGGCAGTTGAGAGTTGGTCAATGTGATGAATTAAAGATTCATCTAAATGAAGCATGATGATGGCTTGAGCCCATTCATCATCTTCTACATCAAGGGGATTGGATGGGTCAATTACTTTGGTCCCTTTTATGAAGGGCCAATAGCCTCTTTCCATCATTTTGTATTTTACCAAGACTTGCCAAGGATGGAAATCTTTTCCATTAAATTTGTGAATTTGAGGCCTTACATCTGCATAGGCCATGGCCATTATAGGAAGGTCTTACCAATTGCCTTAAGCAATGGCAGTGTCTAAATCCTTTACAGGTGGCCAAGTACAACTAAATAATAGAATTGATAGCCAAGTTTTAAAATTTTAGAGTTGAGAACGGTTGGAAATCATACATATGCAATATCTCGAGATAGGATTTAGGAGGTCCTATTCTTCGAACAATCTTGGATTTAGGCTTTACTGTTTTTCTAGGTTTCAACGAAGTGAGCTTTGACTGGACTTCAAGCTCTTCCTGATAATGTGGCCTACTAGTGGAGTTTTTAGCAAAGCACAGCTTATCGATTAATTCTATACTCTTGGATGAATCGAAGAAGAGTACAATAACACTCATATCTCTGATGTACTAGCAGACTAATGTTGGGATATGGTCTATGTGTTTATAGTTGTACACATAGCCTTACAACCAAGCAGAAAGGGATAAATGTTATAGAGCACTTTGATAGATTTAATTTTCTGATAAAAACTAGATTAAGTCAACATCCAGCAAGAAACATGATTGTACAATGCACCATTAGTGCTTACAAGTACTCATCTCAAGTTTTATGCCACTTGAGATGTAAGATGTGAAGTATTTGCTTAATTAAAGGGATCCACCAAGTGTAATAGCATTGAAATGGAGCTTTCAGACCTTCAACTAACATTGGATAGGATTAATCAATTATTAAAATCAATGTTAGTGCTCAAACATTGAAAATTTTGAAGGATGAAAAAACTTGAAGCTTCCTAGCTATGACTGTCAGGAAACTGACAGTTAGGGTTTGGTTGATTTCAGCCAATACATGAATAATTTCAGCAAACCCTCTTAGAGAGAGATAGCTCACTAAGGGGGCTTTGTAAACCCTATGGTTGTTGGAGGGATTGTTGCATCTACAAGCCACCCTAATCTTTGGAAGTCGACGTCTGCAAATCTGCACCAATATGACGATTTGCTCAATGCCATCTTCCACACTGCCCAATGTTGCCCTTTGAAGTGCCAAGACTAGTCACCTTGTGTCAAAGAAAGAAGTTCTCACTTGAAGCCAGGAGCTAAAATGCTCTCCTTTGGCTTCCCTAGGTCCTCCAAGGTCAGGGGGTCAAGCTGGCTATGGAGTTTGAAGGTCCAAGATGAGAGAAATGAAGATTTTATTGTGCACTTAGTGAGGCTAAGGTTTGAGGAAGCTGAAAGAATCAAAGGAGGTTATGATACCATGTGAAAAAACCAGAGTTGCAACAAGAAAAGTGTGCATAAGAGGGAGATAGAAGCTCAGAGTACAATACCAAAATCTTGTTTACTAAGTTGCTTAAGGTACAACTTGGGTACACTCTATCTCACACTTGATAGTGACCCATAGGCTGTTTATATAGCCTCTGCCTAGCTAGGGTTAGGGTTTCCCTTGCCCCTTAAGGCCATTTACATCCATCAGCCCTCATATACCCTTGCTTAAGGTGAATTCCCATGCCTATATTGTAACAAATTATTCCACTTTATCTTCCATGAAAGAACAATTTGACATTTTAGCAAAGAGTGTGTGTCTTCTTAATGTGTTAAAGACCTCTCGCACATGCATCAAATGCTCATCCTGGGATTTGCTATACATGAGGATATCATCAAAGAATACAAGGACCGTTTTGAATAAGAAAGGATGCAATATCTTATTCATGAGTGCTTGAAAAGTAGCGGGCACATTTGAAAGCCCAAATGGCATGACCAAGAAGTGGTATAACCCTCTTTCAGTCCTAAAGGCTATTTTATACTCATCCCCTTCCTTCGTTCAAAATTGATGATAGCCCGAATGAAGATCAATCTTAGTAAAGACATTTGCATCTTTGAGCTTGTCCAAGAGGTCATCAATGCAAGGAATTAGGTATCTATTCTTCACTGTGGACTTGTTAAGCTCCCTATAATCAATGCATATGCGAAAAGAACCATCTTTCTTCTTAACCAAGAGCATAAGAGAGGCAAACGGAGATTGACTTGGCTGAATTAAACCCATTTGCAACAACTCTTTAACTTGTCTTTCCACCTCTTCCCTTTCAAACTTTGACAAGCAATAGGGAGGTTTGTTGATGGGTTTTATGTTGGGCAGCAAGTCAATAGGGTGATCTATCTCTCGCTTTAGAGGGAAAGATGATGGTTGCTGAAATACATCTTTGTATTCCTCCAATAGCTCTTCCATTCTTGGATCCTTTTGCTTTGAAGAAGATGATGGTTGCTGAAATACATATTTGTATTCCTCCAATAGCTCTTCCATTCTTGGATCCTTTTGCTTTGAAGAAGATGATGGCTGCTCTTCATCCACTTTCGCAAGCAAAAGAGTGAATATACATGACCATGCATTGATTTCTTTACGCATCTTCTTCTTAGAGATGAGTTTCATTTACTTTTGACCAATGCCCTTCAATATTTTATGCTGTCCATTCCATTGGAACTCCATCAGCATGTTTTTCAAGTCCAAATAAAATTTTCCAATGGTTTTCAACCAATCACAGTCAATGACAATATCTATGGGACCTATTTCCAAAGTGATCAAGTCCACTTCCAAAGTACATAAAGGTGATAGAGTGATAGGAGTGTGTAGGCATACTTCATTACTTGATTCATAAACTCCATTAGCCACTTGGATCTTCAACGACACTTGCATTTGTTGAGGAAGCAATCTTAGCCCATGTAAAGATTTCATGTTAATGAAGCTATGGGTGCTGCCCGCGTCAATCAAAAGGTGAATCATTCTTCCATTGATTAGCCCCTCAAGTCTAAGGGTGTTTTCTCCCTTACAACCGATTCATGCATCATGAGAAATTGCACATAAAGAACGACTCAGATCAAAAGCAAAGCTGTCCACAATATTATAAAATTCATAATTGATTCCTTCATCCTTATCATGCATTTCTTCAACCATGGGGTTTGCTTCCACATGAAATACATTCCCCTTCACTTTCATCTTCATCCGACTCATCAATGCTGACAAAGTTAAGCTTGCTATTTTTGGATTTGCATTTTAGTCTATAGTCTTGTGTTCACTTTTCTTTGCACTTAAAACATAACCCTTTGGCCCTCATGTCTCTTATTTAATCATTTGAAAGGACCATACTGTAAGTGATATTTCCTCCACTTGGTTTTGATCCATAGACCGTTGGATATGTATGCAGCTTGCTGTAATTACTGCTGTAAGTACTAGTTCCCTTGCGTCTTGCCTAAAAACATCCCTTTGCTAACTAAAATGTACTCGAACCCTTGAAGGTTGATTAGGTAATGAATACCCTGCACTTTTTGGCTGAACCCCCATTGATTCTCTTCTATATTTCTGCCCATACCTTTTAGCATATAAAATGGCTTCATGAATTGTCTTGGGCTGCATTGCACCTACTTCCGAAGAGAGGGCTGAATCTAGACTAAAGATATATTAGTTTAACTTGACCAAATCATCAATCCCTTCAATGTACATAGAAAGATTAAGGAACATATTAGAGTAATCACGAATGGACATGCCCCTTTGTTGAATACCATACCATCTTCTTTGCAATATTTCTTTCTCCATTGGAGAGACAAAAACTTCCAACATTGCCTTCTTGAAATCCTCCCAAGAAGTAAAATTGTGACCAACTCTTTGCATATATCTCCACCATGTATGCGTGTAGCCTTCAAGATGGAGTGCTGCAAAATAAATCTTGGCTTCATCATGGCAAGGAAAAAGTGTGAAGTACATCTCTAATTTGTTTACCCATTCTTCCCACTCCGTTGGAGATGCATTATCTCCCTTGAAGTTGGAAATGATAATCTTTTCTTTGTACTCCCTTTCATTATAGGTTCATGGAGTGCTACCCAAAAGATGATTGTCTCCAAGAATCTCTATTCATTGAATCCCTTCCAAAAGAGTTTGGTCTAGAATTATTACCACCATGATTCGGTTGTCCCAATCCAAAAGAATGATGCTGTCCATTAGTGGGATGACCATGAAATGACTTGTCTTTGTTGGTGATATCATGAAATGACCCTTCTTTCACCAAATCTTCCACTCTTATCATGAAATTCTGATTTTTGCTTGATGGTAGATTGAGAGAGAAAAGATTTGCAGAAGGGGTCATATCCATGAAAGTCTTCATTCTCTTCTTCTCTTAGGTTCTCCTATTCTTCATAAGTAACCTCACATCTTGAATTGAATTGAGGACGGGCATGGTGCTTTGATGACATTGGTGGGCTGATAATGAGCACTCTTCAATGTTGATGGTTCTCCTTTCTCAAAGGTTGACATTATAGGCTGATCAATCCCCTTTCCTTTTATATTGGAGGGTTGGGCTGAAGTATTTTCAATATGAGAAGTGGATACATTTGGTGGGAAAGATGTGGTTTGAGTCTTCAAGTCCTTAGTAGCTACTACTACATCTTCAAATCCACTCTTCATAAACTTGACTAGCTGTTGAAGTCCTTCATCCACTTTGTTGGATGTGTTCTCAACTTTCCCCAAGGATTTGGATAGTTGCTCATAATGATCATTCATCCCAATGTTCAGAATATGCATCTCTCTTGAAAGCATGGGATCTTCAAAAGGTTCGTGAGACAAGGGATTTCCATCATTACCCACTCTGCACTATGAGCATTACCAATGCTTAAAACATCAACTTGTTGGTCATGATTAAGGGCTTTATTAGTGTTTTTCTGATCGTTGATATATTCTCTGATGTCTTCTTGAATGGCCTCCATGACTTGATCTTTTCTTTTGTTTTTGGCTATTATAGATAGGTGCTGTCAAAGATAACTGTATGACGGAAAACTGTCAATATCTTGCTTAGTATTGCACTGATGCCAATGGTTTCTTGATCCAAAGGAAGCTTCTGTAGTAGGGATACTCTAGATTTAGCAAGATCTCAGCTTGCAATAGAGTATATGGGTGAAATGAACTCAAATAGTGCACCCTTGTCAGCCTATCTAGGTGCAGTCCCACTAGACCCCCTTGTTAGAAAAATTGCTATAACTTTTGCTTCCGGAGTTCGATTATTGAAATATTTGTTTCAAATTGAAGTGTGATATCTCCTCTTCAAATCAAGCTATCAAGCTCCCAAATCAAATCATGAAAGAAATTCTTGTAATAGAAATTGTGAACCTGTCCTATGAATTCATGCAACCTGTAAACACCCTGTAGAAGCCCTGTTTCACCCTGAAATGGGTCTTGTAGTACGTGCAGACCCCCAAAACAACTAATATACTTGTGATGGGCTGTAGGGCACTTGTAGGTATCCAAGAAACACTTGCAACTGATTGGTACCTGTCGAAAATACATGTATAATTATTCAAGGATATCACAAATTGCCGTGTTTGGTACCACTAGTCTTCAAATCTTCATCCACTCTTTCCCAAGTGGTCTTCCATGGTCCACCACCTGTGATGAGGGATAAAATGGCAGGATGGGCATCTAAATGGGCTCTAAAACTCCGAAAGGTGTGCAAAGTTTCTTTTGGGCCAAGTTGTGCACCCTTACAGAATCTTAAATAGTAAGGGAGGGTTACCTCACTATTATCTTACTATTTCGTTTGGTGTCAACCTTTTTCCTTAGTCGGAATATACATGGTAAAGCTAGTATTCTAACACAATCAAAGCATGATATGCATGGATGAATAAAAAAATTTCTATTTCATGATATATGAGAATTGGAATGGAATAGGGCTAAAAATGAATGCAAATTTTTGTGAAGGAGGAGAGGATGAAATCAGTGCAAACAACACAATCTCAACCTCATGTACTTCAAAATGAGAGTTGCCTTAACCAAGGCATTTGGCTACTCTATAGGAAGCTTGAAATATGGAGAATTAAGCTTTGGTGTCTCATTAGGAAGTAAAGATCATTGAAAGAAGATAGAAGCAGTATAAGCCATGGATCTTGTAGAAAAGCTTGAGAATAAGAGAGAGAAAGTCTGCTTCTCAAAAGTAACTTTTCTTTTACCTCGTTTAGTCACTGTAGCTTATCCTTTTGTCCAAGAAGACTCCAAAATGACATCCAAATGGACCACGACCTGCTAAAATGGCCTTGAGTCCACCATTTTTCCTTCTGGACTTCTTCAAAATCCACCAACTTGGTCCCAACTTGCTGAAGAACACTTCCACTAGTCACGGTTTAAACTGTGTAAACCTTGTGACCAATTTTTGGCCTCCCAATTACTACGTAACCATGCTGTGACTAGATCCCCATGAAAATGACTTGCCACATGGATCAAAATCCATGCTCTGATACCAATGTAAAATTACTAGTTCTCATAGCAAGCCAAATAACTAGAAACTCATGAAATACACCATACTTGCAAAGAAATACAAGAAATACACTATGTTTGCAAGGAAGCCATAGCCAAGGTAGCTAGGCATGAAATAATATTGCCATGGAAGGTTGATAATCATAGATGAATGTTGCAACATGAATACTCACCTTAGTTGGTGGGAGGAAGGAACCTGAAAGTATGTATTGCTTGAAAATAGCAAAAAGATCCCTCACATGTTACATCTCCACCCTTTTATACTTAACCCTAGCCTACTCTTGACTAATGTGACTTATGCTTTATTACATGTAGCCATGATGTCATATTGGATGAGAAAAAGATGCATATGAGATAGATCAAGTAGTTGAGATACACAAGGTGATCTTTTAGGAGGAGTCTCCTGTTATAGTACAACTAGCCCTAGTTAGATAGCCTACTACAGTGCTGCTGTTGATGTAGTAGCCTAGGATCCACTTGTGCACACAAGATTATGATGTTGGACATAGAGAACAAGCTGTACAGGCCCCCTTCAAATTTTGAGCTTGAGGACTTTGAGTCAAAGCTATCATTTGACGATTGATCACTTTTATTGATTCCAATGTGTCTAAACTAAATGACATGCTTTGGGCTTCTACACTTGCTAGTGCATGATCTAGCATCACCAACTTCGCCAACCATTTCTAGGTCAGAATTCACCTCGAATATGTTGCTGGCTTCACTTTCTTGGTTGAAAGTTGGCATGAGTTACCTTGAATTTGCTTGATGAATTTTCAATTGGTATTGTATTTCATACCCTCGTAAGGCAGGCTAACTAGTGTAGCACAGACAACCAATCTTTCCTCATCTTGGCTTGTTAAGCATACACTTGTGTTTAGTATTCTGCTTATGTACACTAGTCCATTTTCAAATGGGGTTTTCTAATAGTTCCTCTAGGTTGGAGGTAAGCTAACTTGTTTGATATGGCATATCAGAGGACCAAAATATCCTCATAAACCTCTTCTTGTTTAGTTTCTTCTTTTACATCAAAGTGGTGCATAAAACTTTGCTTCTTGGTAACCCTATTTCTACAAATAGGTGACTTCCTCAAACTCCTCTCCATCCATAAATGATAGGTCCAAACTTGTAAGAATGAATTTAGTCCTCTTAATCCTTAGGGGTGCATATGCACTTGTTCAACAGCCTCACTCTAGTGATTGGTTCCATGCTTTCCAATAGAAGATGAGAAATCGCATCTAGGCCCACAAAGTGGCTTTTCCACATTTCCATTTCAACCCTCATTGCTTTGTTCTATTTTTAAAGAATATTAAGCCATTGCTCCAATCTTCTATTAGCTTGAGCTTGGCGCTACTCATCTAAAGGCATCACAAGATAAGATCATCGTTAACTCCATGACTATAAAGTTCATATAGAACTAGACTCTCGAGATTCTCACCAACCAATCATTAAGGATTCCCAATGGTTTCACCTTATATCCATCACTAGTGTGAAGTTGAAGCATCCTTTTCTTATGGGCTGCTTGAGCTTTGAGTACTCATTTATCGACAATGCTAATCCCCACTCCTACATCTACTATCCTTCTTCAAATTGCATCTCTTATTGCTACAATTGGCAAAATCATGTGGCTCCTGCTCCCTTCCTAGAATGCCTTCACTCCCAAGGTGCCTAGGGTTCTATTGGGGGCTAAACTAGTTGCAGGCAAGAAGTGTTCCTCACTTTCTTCTTCTAGGCCTTGACTCTCATTTCTCTCTACCCAAGTCTCACATGGCTTCTAGATGGTGGATTCCTTTTGAGCAAAACTCTAGTAGCATGTTGGCTCTAGTTATGCAATGGGCTTTAAACTTGGTCCTGCAATCTGAATTGCCACACCTTTCACCAAAAGTCATCGAGGGGACCGCCGTGTGATGTTATGGCTCCTCTCTTCCTCATGAGGCTGCTCTTAGGTGATGGAGCAACTACGATAATTAATACGATTTCACGTTCAAGATGAAAGGAGCGTGTCATAAGGACCCTATGTGGAGAACATGCCCATGGACCATGGTCGCGGTTCATAGCTGATCGGACCTAGGAGAAGCCGCCCAGGCGAAGGAGAGCGAAGGGAAGAAAATGGAAAATCAAGGAAGGTCAATTGGGAATGTTTTGTGATTTTTTCATAGCGTTGTTTCAAGGTTATCTTTCGTTCATTTTCGTTTTGGCTGTCTGCGCGTCCCTCCCTCTCCCTCCCTCCCTCTCTCTCTCTCTCTCTCTCTCTCTCTCTCTCTCTCATATTCTGTCTCTGTGTTGTGTGGCTCCGCCGTTCGACCCGACGAGCTGTCTCTTTTTCTTCTTACTGTCCATCAGTCTTCCTCGCTCGGTTGAGGCCGCAACGATTAGAAGCGGAGCCTGCGCCATCTACATCGCCGTCACCATCGCCATCACGGACCCAGAGCTTAAAGTTGTTCCTGCAAAAGGAAAGATCAATAGGAGATCTTCGTTCCTCTTGACAATAACGATAGAGTCATCTTGCCGAATAAATCATTAAACGAAAGTCAATACGCATCCATCCAATCCTTTTTGAGCAGAATTTTGCAGGCCTTTCATCATGAGTTCTTCATCCCCCAAGGTGAGTCAAGATTCTAGGGTTATTTTGGTGAATCACCAAGCTGAAAATATTGAGCCTCTTCCTGTACAAGCGCTTCTGTTGTATTGAAGCTTCTTGAGGGTTTGGCTGACTGTAGCTTCACGGCCCCTTTTTGGTTAGTTGATGAATATCTTTGTCGTTCTAAGTTGCTTGGCCTTGCGCTGCTTTTAGGGGCTTAGCAGAATTGCTGCTAATCGACTGCAGAAGGAGTTGAAAGAGTGGCAATTGAATCCTCCCTCTGGCTTTAAACACAGAGTTTCTGATAACCTGCAAAGGTACTTTCCGGGTGAGTTTTTTTAAAGCGATTGCGTGTTGTGATGTATGACAGATATTCACGAACTTGCTCAATTTGTTCTGCTGCTTAAAATAGGTGGATAATTGAAGTAAACGGAGCCTCAGGTACATTGTACGAGAATGAAACATATTTTCTTCAGGTTGATTTTCCTGAAAACTATCCAATGGAAGCACCTCAGGTAACTTACCGATTTAAATTGAGAAGTTTATGAAAAGCTAACGTTCAATAATTGCTGACGTCTTATAAATGTTTCAGGTCATCTTCACTCAGAATCCTCCTCTTCACCCTCACATATATAGCAATGGACATATCTGTTTAGGTGAATGACTCTTACTTTTTCCTGGTCTTGACTTCAGGTGCTAGGATATTGTCCGTTGACATTGTTTGTCTCTTGGATTTCTCATAGCAGGAACTAGCATTGGGCTTAGTTTTACTGTCTCCAGCTTGAGGTTAGGGTGTGTTACATGTTCTCTGTTTGGAATTCACATAGCATTTAGACATTGAAGTATTGTTATACTTTTGCCTCTCTCAGTAGTTTATCAAAATCAGTGTAATTTGATATTGGTTTTTTTGTTCTTGTTGGATCTCGGACTAAGGCTCAAGCAGTCTTTGAGCTTTGAGGCAATCAATAAGGAGTGTCTCAACCTGCACAATAAGTGTCTCTCTAGAGTCTAGAGCTCTGTAAGCCAGATGCCTTTGAGAAAGAGGTAAGTGATGCAATTAGGAATCACGTCTGAGGTTTCGAATGCACTTAATTAGAGCTCTCGACCCTGTTTTTGCCATGGCACAACAGGGTTCCAGGTAAGTCATAATATCAGAATGTTGATCCATAATATGCACATTAGACTGTGATATGTTTATGGGATAAATGCATCAAGCTTTATCCAAGAAAAAAGGTTTATGTCAGTGAAGCTCTTCCTGAACTGGAAATATTACAACGCAATGGTAACACAAAGCCAGTTTACTATCTCAAAATGTTAATATGCTATGTCTAGCTCTGTGATGGTGATGCCCAAGTAGAAGTGATACCTTATCTCAAGTTCAAACACATGACTTGACTTTCTTCCTGCCTAGGTCTAGATGGACAACCCTGGTCTTTTTGTATACCATCATTGTGCGGACACTTTCAGTGAAGATAGTAAAATAGTTGATCGATTTTTGGAGCTACCGGAGGCCAATTGGGGTCTTCCCACCCAAGATCTTCTTCTTAGCAGGAGATGTAGAGGAATGAACCCCCTTTTATCTTCTGCATTCATCACAACATAGAAGGTTGCCTCTCTATAAGAGGGCATCAATATAAGTTGTAGCTTGTGTCCCTTAAACTATTGCTGTCGTAGCTTGTAGCTTCTCATCATAGTAGAAGAGCTTGATTCATCCTAGCCTGTCTTTTTAGCACTCTCCCATCCCAGCACGTGCCATTTGTAACACACCATTTCTGTGCACTTGGAATTGAATCCCTCTGCAGTTGGTTTATGCACTCGGTGCTCGCACTGATTTCAGAGCTTGCTGCTGCTGCTGTCTTTTCAGCCCATGCTGCTAGTGTAGAGGTCTGAAAAGTTTTCTGAAAAACTGAAGATTTTGCTGCTATTTTATTGTTGGTCTTCTACATGTTTCCTAGGTCACTTTCTGCTGTTGTTAACAGTAGTCATTTACAGCATCATTACTTCTTTCCTTTTCTTTTATGGATCAGATTTGCATATCGTAGAAGTCCCTTTATCATTTGAGTGCACTTTTACATGCACACACACTATATTGGAGGCAAATCCCTTTAGCTTTCATAAAGTGTGTCTCATCTTGGAAGAGATCATCTTTTTGATTATTTCAGTTAGTCTATTTCTAACGATGATTTTAGAGGTAACTTTCCTCTCTCTATTTATTCTCCCCTTCCATAGTTGTTGCAATCTAAGAAAGTCTTCAGACTCAACTTTTTGACGTCTTGGTTTAGAGAAAGATCAAGTTGGTGCTTGTAATTAGTGGCTGCTGGCATTCTCTGTGTGGCTTTTGTTATAAGACTTTATGGGATCGGTTGAATGCTAGAGCTCGCTCTTCTCTCCTTTTGAGTTGTTCAAATTCTGTGCTCGTGCACGTTAGATATTTTTGCACCGCTACAAAGGTTTGGAGGAGATTGGCATCTCTCTTCCAGATCTAGACATTTGGATATCACCTATCTCTTGAGTTGAAGGTACGACAACTCTTTGTTGTAGATTCCCCTACGAGGAGGGAGGAGCTAGTCCCATTGGTGCTTGAGTAGGATATGCGTCATAGTAAGCTAGATTCTTGTGAAGCTGGTGGACATGGTCATGCTTATGGGGTTTTATCTATAGATACAGGACAAGCCAAGCATAAGAAAGGGAAGAGGAAGAAGTTTGAGTTATCTTTCAACTTTGATTTAACTTTTGTAGGGAAGTGTAGAGGATATCCCACATGTCCTCATTGTGGGAAGATCTTGCACCTCGAGGAGAAGTACTGGAGGATATACCCTCATCTTCGTTGCACTCTCATAAGAGTATCATATATCTGCAGTGAAAGCTAGCTCATCACATGAGTTCCACAAGAGATGTTTGGCTTTTTACGAGACTTTTTAATTCTTTGGGTAGCTTTCCTTCGAATAAGAAGCGAGCTTGTAATTGTCTTTATTGTTAGTAGTTAATAGCTTGTGCAAATACTTGGAATGTGATAAGAAGATGTTCAAGCTATGCTACTATACTTCAAGCCCAATAAAAATAAAGTGACATTTCTTAAGTTCGTCATCCCTACCTTGCTTGCACTTTTTGGGCTTATTAAATGCTGGCTGACTTGATCATTTTGAGGACATATTTTTGTCTTATTTATTCAGGCTCTTCCTCCTGAGTCGGTGAGTCACTCATCATCACTTGTGGATCTTCTGTTGGGGAGAGGAGCCAGTGCCTGTGCCCACATAGCCAGTGAGTCACTGTTGTATGCAATTGTCTTGTGTTAGATATATGGATTCCATTTCCCGAGCATACATCTGAGTTCTCATCTTTATTTGTTCTTCAATGTTCTTTCTTTCCCTTTCTCTTATGTCTTGTGTTTCAACAGTTTATTACAGCATATGTTTATGCTCCCATTGCTGCTTCACTTCTAACACGGTATCAAATTTTAGATTCTATGCTCCTGCTGTGTTTTCTTTGCTGATTTTAGGACTGTTTTGACCATTGTTAATCAAGTGATTACTGCTCCAACTAGGCGCCCTGTTTTTCTTGCGTTTTTACTGATGTCAGCATCCATACAGCTTGCAGCAGCCCCTCTACTGTTTGCGTGTTAGTTTCAGCTTGTGTTTTGGTGTTTTTGCATCTCCTCCTAGTTGGTGACCGCATTTTCAAGCTGTTTTTGCTATTTCAGGCAGTTTCTGGCTGTTTTTTAAAAATTTTTCGCAGTAGTTTTCTTCTTGTTTTGGTCAGACTTGGGTGTATATTGCATGTAAACTCTCATTTTCTGTTGTCTATGCTTGTGGTTTGGATGTGTTCCCTCTCCAAATACCTTCTTTTCTCTACTCTTCTAAAGCCTCTACAGATGGCTCCCCCGTGCACATCCACTGATGATAAGTTACATGGAGGTTCTTGTGAGGCTTTTGTAGCTTCAGAGAGGGGTTTGAAGAAGAAGTTGTTGAAGACCTAGTGTTACCACTGTGGGAAGATAGGCCATTTGCAGAAGGATTGCAAAGAGTTAGTGACTTCCAGGAAGAAGAAGGAGACAAAGATGAAGCGTGATGTGGACTCCTCCGACAAGTCATCAACTGCCTTTGACTTAGATTCCGATCCCTGACCAAGGAGAAGTCCAAGGCACGGAAAGGATCAACTTCTTCGGATCACGAGAAGGGATTGCTAGCTCCTTCCTCAACTGCTTTCTAGTGGTGGTGATGACGGCATCCCTCATGACTCTCCAGTGCTAGAGTGAGTGTGAGCGGGTGGCAAGATGGGGCAGCCGTGCCTCATCTATAAATCTATACAGATGGACATGATCTAGAGAGGGACGACCGTGACGCATTGATTGAAGTTTCGTAGGTTCAAATCTTGGAGCTAGGATTGACATCTAGGCTCATTTGACAGAGAGTGGGCTTGGCTCCTAGTCTTGAGCTTACATGAGGGGACACTTTGGCGGTTTGGGCCAAAGACAGGGAATCCATGGTCATGTATGTTCCAGAGGCATTTTTGATAGGATGGTCATGTATGCTACTAAGAGACATGGTGATAGACATAGAGATATGCTATGATCTTCTCTATTTTCAAGAGTTGATACGATCGACATTGACATCAGGTTCTCTTCAAGGCACCTCAGTGGTGGCTTGATCACCCACTGCTTGGGTATCCATGGTTCTACTTAGTGGTTCTATGTTGTATGGTTTATGATTCATTCTCATTGTACCATTGTATTGTATTAAATCACCCATGATCTGAGAGAGGGTGTTAGTAGATATGTCAGCTCATGTGAGTCTATGCATGTAGAGGTTGGGCACATTATTTAGGATATTTAGGCATGCTGGCTGTCCTAATCATTTTGAGGACAGGCTTTTCCTCCTCAGTTAGTTAGTCACTCATCATTACTTGTGGATATTTTACTGGGGAGAGGAGCCAGTGCTAGTGCTCACACAGCAAGTGACTCATTGTTGTATGTGATTGTCTCATGTTGGATATGTGTATTCCATTTCCCAAGTGTACATTTGAGTTCTCATCTATATTGTGTTCTTCAGTGTTCTTTCTTTCCCTTTCTCTTTTGTCTTGTGTTTCAATAGTTTATTGCACCATATGTTTACACTTCCATTGCTGCTCCACTTTTGATAGTTTCAAGGTTTTGAAAAAATATTACCTACAATAATTACAATTATTTTATATTAGTAACATTAGGGAAGAAAAATAGATCTATATATAATATTTACTAGAGGAAGAAAACATATCCATAAAATGAAAATGTTCATTCCACCTAGATCCTAGAGTCAAAAGTCAAATACCTAAAACCAAAACATTCATTTCACCTACTGATTTAGAAATTAGTGTTCATGACTCATAAAGCAAAATGTATAGGCTACAACATACATAATACATAATGCAAAGTGAAAGTAGAAACTAATGTTCACGAGTGAAAACCTTGTTAGGAGGCATTTTTGCTTAAGGTGAGAGGCCTAAGGTAGAGGGGAAGGTGGAGGGGTGTGCTGAAGAGGTGGATGATGAACTGGAGGAAGAGATGAGGTGGAGATGGAGGATGAGGTGGAGTAGGAAGAGATCGAGGAGGAGGAGGAGGTGATGGGGTGTGTAAGGAGGAGGACATAGAAACATAGAAAAAATGTCATAGAAAAAATGTGGGTTGTAATAGAAAAATAGCATGCATGTTCTTTTAATAAAAGAAACTCTTTAAAAAACTTTTTCATTTCGTGAAACAATTCAAAGTATGAAAAGATGTGGGAGGTGATTGGGCATGCAAGGAGGGTGTAAAAAATGCTAATTGTAAAAGAAAAATAACCCCCATGTTCTTTTTAATAATGGATTTTTTTAAAAATTTTGCAATTTTTTTTTCATTTCGCGACCTTATTTCACAAAACAAAATGAAATGTTTCACATGTTTTGAGGTTTCATGCTTCGCCAGGACGACACATGTTTTTGTGAAACATGTTTTTGGGTTACTGTGAGTTCAGGTATATATTGATGGAATGGTTTTTATATCAGCGGAATAGTTTTCCAGAAAGTGATGATCTTTATTATGTGTCCACGGGTTGATTTTTACTTTCTGTACAGCTTTGTTTTCTTTGGTGACATACTTAAATTTGAAGGCAGGATAAGCATTACTTTAATGTTAGCTAGATGAATGGCCTGGTTCATTCAAAATGAGTTGTGCCTTTTTTGAATGCTACTTGAAGTGTTGCTTGAATGTCAATAATCAGATGAATGGTATAGTTCTTAGAGGAATTATGCTGCCTTTGGCTGTTTCAAAAATTTTCATTTTGTTTTCTCTAGTATGAAAGAGATCTAGACCTTTTGAGGTCTTACTCTTTACATGATGACTTGAGTCTACAGACATTTTATACGACTCATGGTCGCCTGCTATGACGGTGAGTTCAATTTGCATCAGCATTTTATCAATGCTATCGAGCTCTACTGAAAAGGTATTACCATCTCTGTCTGAAAATTGTTTAGAACATATACAGCACTTTATCTATTATATTTTCATGCTATTTTATACTTAACTCAGGTATTTAACTACTGAGGAATTTTTTCGAACCTTTGTTCTTTGTTGGCCAATGAACTGATTGTTGTGATGAAGGCTTTTAACCTCTGTTAGTTCCATTCATGCATGAAGACTATATCTGCTTTGGGAGAAAGGGTGAATGTTTGGCATTGTGCACAAATATATCTTAAAGCTTGGGATTTAATAGAAAAAACAGGGCTTCGATTGTTTTGTAGTATGGGGCAGGATTATGGAGGCGTTGGTGACTGCCTTTACAACAAAGCAAACCAAAGCTTACATTTGAATATTATGTTGCACCACAGAAACATCACTTGTTATTGCTCTCAATTTTCATAGTCTGAAAACTTTATTTTATTTGCTTGCTTTTTGCACACACATTTCCCTTTTCCTCTCTTTTTTCCCCCCTACCTGGTGGGCTGCCCCCGGTGGTTGATTTTTGAGTTTCACAGGTCATTTATTACCTGGCTTGTAGAATGTCACTTGCATTAAGTTGTTTTTGTTTCTGACTTTTCTTTGCAATGCAGGCTAGGCCTGTGGATAATGATCGATATGTACGCAATTGTCGAAATGGAAAGTCACCCAAGGAAACTAGGTGGTGGTTTCATGATGACAAAGTGTGAATCTGTATAAATGGGGGGTCCAAGGCACCTCAGTAAGTTGGATTTATGACACGACTATTAATTTGGGCAGAACTCATGAGCAAAGGGACTGGGATTTCTTTGCTGCATGTTTGTTTATGTATGGCTATTTCCACTCTTCTAAGAAAGGGTTTTTTAAAAGAATGAAAAAAAATTGGCTTCTTAGGAGGCTACTAAAACTGAGGTGGAGTCCTGATCTCAGAAGGCATTGCAAAATTACTAGCAAGAATTTTTGGGGCTTGGATTCTTCAAACTTTTGTTACACATGAGGTAGGTTTGTGTAGTTCTTAAAGTCGTGCATGCTATGTCAGACATTCTCTGGATTGCTAATCAGAGATTCAGACTTGGATATTATTCATAATAGCTAGCTTGTAGCTCAGGAGAAGCTTTGGTGAAGTCTTGTTGGCAAGCAAGCAACATCTGTATATGATGTATAAAGTACACCAGCCAGTTTTGATTTTTAATGAAGGTACGGATATGAGAAGGTCATCTTGGAGGAGGGCTCTTATTTATCGTAGGTCGGGGGTTAAAGTGGCAGCATGACAGGTTAAACTTTACTAGATGGGCACAAGTAGCTTTTACATGGGTGAATGTGCTATTTAGATTGTTAAACATATCTCATTCTGTAAGCATCTAACACATGGGAACCCATCAATTGAATTCACAATAAAATGGTCTTGTGAGCTGCAGTGGACTCTAGAGACTTCACATCAATACTAGTTTTCAGGGAATCTGTTTGGCATGCTTTTAATTGGAGAAGGTACCAGTAACTATCTTCTGGATTTAACCTTGATAAGGAGCACTTGAAATCCTATTACCTATTTAGGAATTTGTGAACTGTAAAGGAATGGGGGCTTGGTGGATGCACTATACATTTTTTTTGGACAAGTCCCCTTGGTTGAATTATAGATGCCTTCGTAAAGAGCTGATTCATCATAAACTACAGTCCTGTGAACCTTGGATATACTGATACTTATCAGTATAGATTCTAGACCATGGTTATAGCACCTTCAATTGATGTTTTCAAGGAGATGACATCTGCAACCTTTGATCGGTTAGTTAATCTCCGACATCCTCATTTGGTGTTTTCATTTGTGTTTTTTGCTTAAAACTAGCATAGTTTCAAGCTTCAGAAGCTCTGTTTCAGGGAACTCTAGCACCAGTAGCTTTTTGATTGACATCTTGTAGGAAGAAAAAAACATATCTTCCAGGACAGGAATTTTGTGCTTTAAGACAGAGTGCACTCCTCGTGCTCACTAGTATATTTGTGAATCAGTCTAGCTGTAGAGGTTGCATTCTATGGAATGTGCTGTCTTTTAGGACTTGAGCATAGTTGAGGATCACAATTGAATTCTGAGCGTTTTGTGGAGCCACAAAGCATTTGTGGTGTGGTCACTGGTCATTGAAGGTGTATAATTCGCGGTAGTTGATGTATGTAAATAATTATCGTTTTGGTTAAAAGTATAGGAAGATGTGGTCATAGAGTTATCTATCCAGATGTTTTTCATGTGTTGTCACACATTGGATTAGGTCTCTTGAAATATTTGTTATTCTCTTCTATTGAACACTACCAAACCCCGGACATCCACATGCTAATGTTACTGTATGGATAATTTGAGCTTCCAATCAGCATGTCAAACATGGATCGAGAAATTTTCAAAGACATCTTATTCCCTTTGCTTGGAACAATTATGCTTTCGACTGTTAGTGTTCTCTCTGTTCTCGTGGCCCACTATTACATGTTCCCTTGGTCTTTTCTAGCTGTGCAGTATCCTTGGATGAATCCAATTGAGTATCATGGTCTTGTAGAACTTTAATATTCACATTCTGAATTCAAGCATTTATTGTATTCCTGGGCTAGTCAATATCATTTTGTAGAACTCTTGAATATTTACATTCTGAGGTGTGGGGATGCTCTATTTTGAAGATGGTGAAAAATTTAAACAAATGACCTATTACTGTAACAAGATCATAAGCAAAGATGTGAGTATTAGTGGTGCATTGGAATTATGAGCATGTGTCAACACATACATGAGTATTGATAGTGCATTGGTCCATGTGCTATTATTGGTTACCATTCCTAGCTTGTTAAAATATATGCGAGAATTGATGTATTGTTTGAACTCTGGAAAAATTTCATTGACCATATCATGCATCCTAAGCTTTTATTGTATATTACCACGTGCATGAAATCTACGTACTTAAAAAGGAATTTTGTTTAATATATCTCCATGAGCAAGGATCAACACACAGCTGAATATTGAGGATGCATTGAACTATGTGCTATTATTGGTTACAATTCCTAGCTTGTGTCAATATATATGTGAGTATTGATATATTGCGAGTATTGATATACTGCGAGTATTGATATACTGAGTGATGTGAAAATTCAATTGACCATAAGCATACGTACCTGTGCTTGTATTGCATTGCCATGTGCATGATATCCAGATATGTATACAACTATTTCTAAATGAATTTTGTCCCATACATAGCTTGAATAGCTACACATTAAGCTATTGAAACCAAATCATTCGGATTCAAGGATGAATGTGTCTAAGTTGGGGACTTATGTTTTGGATGGGTTATGGTTTGTGGATTATGGTTTGACATAATTTGGATTATGAGACCAATAGAGTAGACCATGCAGTGTGGGAAGGAGCGTGTATTGATGATGTGTTGCACTAGACGTTGCAAGGAAACATGTAATATTCAAGTGATGCATTCCATTACTGAAAGGATGATGTAATACACTTGGTGCTACTATTGTATGCATTCTCAGTTTGCATTGAGATATGCCACCGTCTTGATTGTATGTGTTCGGACTTCCTAAGAGCACATTAGGCTTATTCCTACATACATGAGATGCAGAACAATGCAAGGCTAGTTGTATAGATGATCCCATTTGTACACAATATTATATTATGTTATGGATCAATTTGTGGCCATTCTATATTACTTTAGAATATTTATTGTATTGCCCATTTTTGTTGTAAGAATCCTTTGCACACCACACTTAACGATTCTTGTGCGTTTTGGCATATTGTATAATATATGTCCTCAACGTAAAATTGCATGTGCATTGAAGATGTGGATATTTTGTCCAAAGGAATTATTTGTGTATGGAATCCATTCTTGGTGCATGGTAATTGATTCCTTTGATGATTCCCCCACAAGAATCAAGGAGTCAATACTAAGTTGTTGCCATGAATGGGCATATTGATGTCAACTTGCGACTCATGAGTTCCTTGTAAGAATGAAGCTTTATGAGGTGGAGTTAGTGTGGACCTTGGAAGCTTGAATTGTTTCATATTGATGGATTACACCATTGGTGCCAAACATTTGAAACACTTGCTCTTGGTTGCAAATGGTAGAAACCACTTACAAATGCCATGGCATCATTGATGTTTGACTTAAAAGTGGGGCAAATAAGGAGCAACTTATAGCGAAGCATTTATTTATAAGCTTGGAGCTTCTGTGGAAAGTGAGGAGTGTTGAGGGAACCTCTTAGTGAAGGGGAAGGAGAGGAGAGAGCGACTAAGAACTCACCTTGTTTCTATTAATGAGTGCATTAATGATAATGAATAGTGGTTGCAATGTTGGATGACTTCACATAATTTCTTTTTGCGGGTAACCCATGAGAAAAGTAGATTTCACATGCTCCCTAGAAATAAATAATTAGAGTATGGCTCACAATGAAGTCTCCTTTGACTCCCTTATGGCATTGCAAATGCATTCAATGTAGTGGATGATGATCCTACTTATGTGTCTTTTTCTTCCATTTGCGTATATAGTTCTTTCTTTTCAGGCCACACACGCACGCACATGTGCACATCACACCTTCCCCACTTTTGTGAGATGTGTTGATATATAATGCCTCTTCTCCTTTTTACGTACTTCATGTTTAAAAGACCATCAAAGCTTTATACATTTGCATCTTTGTAACCTATTTACTCAGATCCATGTACACATTATTTTTGCGCATCTTATTAATGTACTCACTGACAAACGTATGTAGTTAAGTATACATCCATGCATGCTTATGGTATACATGGATGCATGTACATGTATGGTTACATTTAGTTGTATGCATATATATGTACACTTACAAACACACTTATATATCCATTATATCCATATACGTACTTGAGCTAAATAAATTATTGGCATGTTTCTAGAAGTATTTGGATTTGTCTGATAGGGCTTTTAACTTGATGATTCCATCACAACATTTAGTACACATTTTTGATACACTTGCATTAATGGTGAAAGAATAGTAAAACTGACTTGTTTCTGTGTTCTTGGTGAGATTCCTTAAGGAATTTTTTTGTTTTAGATTAGCGAATGGTTGATAAAGAAAGGAAACATACCATATAGACATTGCCCCATGCTTAAGATCACAAGTGATCCTACTTGTATTCTTCATTTTTAGTTGAAGGTGTTGGTATTTAAGTAGCCTCAAATTTCTCCTAGAAATAGATGGACCATCACTTGCTTTGGTAAAACAAGAAGTTAAGACAAATGGGCTTACTCAAAGGTTGCAAGAAGATTAAAGTGTAAAGCGAATATCTAATTTAACCAAAATAATTTTAGAAACTTCTCATAGCTATAGAGGGATGTTTGCAAGTTACCTTGTTAATTAACTTGAGCTTATGATGGGATGAGTACTTTTGTTGATATTTTCAATTGTCGAGATGAAGTATGTCCCTAAGAAGAGAAGGAAAAGTGGCTAGAAGGTTCAAAAAAAGAATTGATCTATATCGTTGCCAAATAATAAGTGTGATGGAGAGCTAACAAGCATCCTCTTTGAAACTTATAAAAATGGGCTCTCCAATGTGCATGTTGGTCCTAACACATAGGCTTCAAGTCTTAGTATTATTATACAAACACCAGGGGAGCCTTCCTTTTACTCTCCTTTAGTAGGTTATTAGCTGTCTAGGGGCTTTTGTTTCACGTATAAGTGTTGTATGGACTCACAAGGTTCACTAGTCTTGGGCTGATTTAGTATCTCTAGCAAGGTTTTACGAGTGCTACACATAGTCACGAGTATCAAGCTTGCCTATGTAGCATGGATATGCCTCCCTCTCTCTCAGGGTCATAAGAAGCACGCGTGTTTAGTACTACCATCTTAAAAACATCAACATTTGTATTTGCGAAATAATAAAATAGTATACAAGTGAAATCATGAAATGCTACATTACATCATTCGAAAATACAAACAACAAAAAAGAAACGAGTAGTTATCATTTGGTCTGGAGAGAGTTCTCTTTTGTAATATTTGCCATCAATGACGACATGTGCCCTTAGCAACACATGCATAGTGACTTTGCTTTCAGCTAAAGCACTAGCATTAGACTTCACACCCCACTAGATATGGAAGTCTTACTATACTTTGTATTCCTACCATATATCACAACAATCAAACACACATGAAATATTCAAACTACAACAAAGACATATTGCACTAAATGTTACCTCCATCATATAATGGATATATTAGGATAGTAATCCAATGGGGAAAACAAACATCAAGAAAAGGAAAAACAACCAAGAAACTATGTGATAGCAAATAGCTTAGGAGATCACTCAAACAATTGAACCAATCACAGTTATAAAAAACAACTACCCTAGTTTAATGATGAATGGATGTCACATTGGATGGATGTCCATGTCCAGCTAATGTAACACAACTAGGCAACATATGTTGTGACACTTCCACCATTACTAAAGAGAGGAGGAATCCTTCTTAGGTGTGAGCATGGCATTGTATGCTCATAGATGGGGGGAGCCATGTAGTAACATTGCACATATTGCTTATGAACTACCCTAATGATAAGCCTTCGAACGTCCAAACAAATGGTACAGTCTCAAGTTAGTGAATGATGTATATGTGCAAGAGATCTTTGCATTTTGGGATCTTGAGCTAGAGGCACTAACTAGGCAACGTAGGTCATGACACTCCCATTGTTACCAAATGAGGGTTTTAAAAGTGAGTCTTTCATTTGGAGTTTTTGAGACTTACCTTTTGAGTTTTTGTGAGAAATTCAAAAACTTTGGAGTACATTCCAAATTTTTTGGAGCTTGATAGAGAGGAAGATATCTTAATATGTGATGGCCTAGAATCAAATAATATGAAAATTTTTAGATGGGCGTGTCAAAGAGTTGTTACATTAAAGATTCATTTATTCAAACCATGTGAATTGAAATAGAATGAAAGTTTTCAGTGTTCTATAAAACTTCATGAGCGTTTTTCACACAAAAGGCACCATTAGTGTAATAATAAACCACTCGAAGAGGAGATGGTTATTCTATACATCTATCGATCGCATTGACATCCAAAATGGCTAGCACCATCCAAAGCCTCGATGGCTTATCATTGAATCCTTGACCATGTCCTCGTCGGAGGTGGTTATCACATCGAACCTACCCATGCACCCAAGTGCTGTGGCCATGGTTATCTCCAACATACCTAGTTGAGCTGTATCAGATCCATTGTTGCATTGAATTATTTCACTAAACAAATCCTGCACCTATTTGCACCATGACAAAGAGTCCCACGATTGCCGTTTTTAGTGTTTTTTGAACAAAGAGCTCCTCGAGGGTTGGAGGTGCCATCCTATCCAAGACGAGATTAGAGAGAGGACAATAAGAGAGAGGATGATTAGAGAAAGGGACGATTAGACTACTGTAGCAATGATAGAGGTATCTTGTTCTTGCACCCCCACTTCTCCTTCACATGAGTCCAAGTTCTGCATTAAAAGGGATGAATGTGAGTTGAAATATTTACTATGTACTAAGATGGCTTAGCCTGATGCTTGTAAATTAAATCTTTTATAGTGGACAACACACGTGATCAACTTATTGTTACTTGTCTATGCTTCAACTCTTACGTAGGGGAGACGAGGCCCAAAAGGCATGGGTATCCAAAAAGAAAGATATCTTGAAGAAGGAAAGGAATAAAAGAGACATATGAAGGGTGATGCAGTCCCACCATAACATAGTGGAGAATGATAAATTATTGTATCATATTTTAGAGCATAGAAACACTCGAACAAAGCAAATAAAAAGGAGATATGAACTTTTATGAAATTCTTCAAATTATATTTGAAATAAATAAAGCAAGCAATAATTACATACTTAGAACAATGTCTTGACAACATTGCAAAGGCATAATACTACTTGTAATTACTCTATGATTTACAAAAAAGGTACGAAGGTCTAGGCTACTTTCTTTGTCTGGACAAAATATGTCATAATCTAAACGATATAGATGACTCTACTCAACAATGTCCTAACACTTCCAAATAAACATTGATGTTAGGGGTAGATAGACTATTGCTATCTCTAACATTGAATCCAACATTTTCAAGGATAGGATTTATTCCTGGGACATATATGTCCCTTTCGCAATAGACCAAACTAATGGCAATATAGGGGCATGTTAAACTTGTTTGTCAACATCCCATGTGTGTTCAATTTCATGGCTGGAAAACCAAAACCACTGAGGGATCAATTTATCTTGGAATTTTTTCCCAAATCAAAAGTAAGGTGCACCCAATTTCGGAGATTTGTTATCAACTAAATTTGTGCATCTTTTCTTCTTCACCATCCTAAAACATTCTCTTTTAGAATGCAAAGGCATTCTTTGCAAAGCCATAAGCTTCTATGCACCTCTTCTTCGACGATTAACATAGGTTTATTGTTATCACTTCCACCAGTCAATGCAACCTCCTTTAAGTCAATGGTCATACTTTAATGTTGAGTGAGCTTAAATGTTATTTTGATGTGTCAGAATCTTGACATTCTCTCCATGGACTCCATAACATAACCTGATTTATGGGCACTACAAGCATGTGCACTCTTTCTTTTCCTTTGCATTGTTTCCCTGTTTTCATTTAGAATCGACTCTCCATAGAAAGGATTGACCTTGCAAAACATTTTGGGGAAGGAGTTCTTCAAGCAAGCACCTTGTTCAACAAGGTGTTTATGTTGGGTCCATTTCCATGGTATCTCCTTGTCATGAATGCTAATTGATGAGAACATTGAATATATGAGTTGATTAGGTTTATTGCATAGGCATCGTATAAGGATAATTTTCTTTTTCCATCTTCCCCAACTGGCCAGCTTACATGCACACTCTCTGGTAAGTTAGTATTGGGGATTTGAGCACACTAGCAATGGGTGAGATGTGCCTGCAATTTCCACTGAGATTTTAGAGGTCAAGTAGAGAATATTTGCAATGTGCCTAATATCAGCACGATTCAATAGTCCATCAAGAGATTATTTTAGACAACACCATTCAAAACTCCCTAGGAATGTTAGGGACTTTATTACCCAAGATCGCTTGAGTCTACCTTGTAGGGGAATGTTTTCCTGATTCCTAGGAGTATTGATCGGAATTCAAGGTTCCTACGATAGTGCTATAGTCGCCTAACTGTTTCCCTAGGGTCGGTTATGGGTGGTCGCTTATGTAACTCATACCAAACCAAAGTGGACATGTATTATACTTAGTTAAAAGAGAGTGAGAATTAGAGGGAGCTCAGAGTGCATCAGCCCCTTTGCCCATGAGGCAATGTCTCACTAAGTTCCCTAAAACAACACTCAAGGTTGGGTTCTATAGAATTCCATAGGAAGATCATCATTCAACTATTTCTAAAACATCCTAATTTTAGCACATTGAGGGAAAATTCTTAGCTTACCAAGACCACCCATCCATAGGATGGACCCCTCGGGGTGTTCAGAGATAGGCACGTGAACCTTATGTATGCAAGGGTGGATAAGGGTAGTTGGGTGTGAATGAATTGGAAGACACGTGAACAACTTACTCATTAAGCAATATCTTCTTGTACTTGAGCTCTCTCTCTCTCTTTCCCCCTCTTGTGTGCACTCTCTCGTTCTCTCACTCTAATATTGTAATATGGTATAAGATCCATCTCCGATCCAGTAAGCTTCCTTCAACTCCATTTTCCACTAAGTGCACATGAGCATGCTATTTTCTCACAATACCTCTTTACCTCCATAACTGCATGCCATACCCACCTTTGTTGGAGGACCTGGGGAGAGCAAAAGAGAGCATTTTAGCTCAAGACCTCTTCTAAAGATCTCTTCTCCAGCTCAAGCACAACATCTTGGAGCCTCTAAGTTTGACATTGGGCAGCTAGGAGGCTAACATAGTAGAAAATGTAGATTTGTGCACTTTCAAACAACATGAACTTTCGGGCTGCAACATGGGTAGTAGAGGGCACAATCCATTGAACCACCATAGGTATTTGTTAGCCCCCTAAGTGGGCTATCTCCACCTAAGAGGGTTTGTTGAAATTCCTTTTCTACTGCTCTTATAAAGTAAAACCCTAACTGTGTACACTATTGGTAGCCATAGCCAAAAAGCTTCAAGCTTTCTCCTTTCAACATCAATCACCCTGGTTGACACTAATAATGATTCTAATCATTGATTTAAGTCTTGTGGAGTCTCTTGCAAGCTCCATCTCAAATTCAAAGACACTTGGTGGACATCATTAAGCTCATAAGAAAGCCGACTTAATGAGATGAGTGCTTGTAAGCACTAATGCTACATCTCATAGTCATAATCCTATTTCTAATTAGTATGTGGAAGATGTTTTATCGTAAATCTCAATCTTGAGGAGATTAGTCTCTATCTTAAGCATATTCATTAAGTGCCTAATTGTCATTGTAAGGCTATGCGTAGGTTATACACACATAGACCATTGTTCTCATCCCTCATCTAATCTTGTAACACATCACATTTGAGCTAGTTATGCATTAATCATCTATTTTGCTTCCACACTTACTGGCCATTGTGTAAAGGACTAGACACTACCATTTGTTAGAGCAATCTGTAAGACATTCCTATCATGGCCATGGCCTATGCCAATGTTAGACCTCAAATCCATAAGTTTGATGGAAAAGACTTTCATCTATGGCAAGAATTAGTGAATTATAAAATGATGGAACATGGCTACTCGCCCTTCATCGAAGGGACCAAGGTTATTGATCCATCAAATCCACTTGATGTAGAAGATGATGAAAGCGCCCAAGCCATAATCATGCTTCATCTAGATGAATCCTTGATTAATCACATTGACCAACTCTCCACTGCCAGTAGAAATGGGATGAGCTTGAAAAGCTTTATGGGACTAAAGGAAAGAACTCTAAAATTTTTCTTAAGATCGAAATTTTTAGCTTGGAATATAAGCAAGGAGAAGACCTAGGTAACTTCATCTCTCACATGAAGAGGCTCATGGCACAATTATTCTTAGTTCAAGCTCCAATTCATGATGAAGTTTCCATTGCAATTCTCTTGAAAGCTGTAAAGAAGTATTCCCAACCCTTGTAACTACGCTTACAAATATCCCAAATCCAACCTTGGAAGGCACCATCCAATCTTGTTTAGATAAGGAGAAAATAAATCATAAAGAAGGTAGCACCAATTATACATCTACCTCAATAGCATGTGAGCAACTCTTGATTTATACTGTCTCCACCAAATGCTCTTTTTGCAATAAGAACATACATCTTGTTAGTAACCATTGGAAAAAATATATTGCCAAAATGAAGTGCAACAAACATAAGAAGATAGGGCATATTACTAGTAAATGTCCTACCATCCCTAAAGTACCAAAAGAATTTGAGGCCAACTTTGTCTCCAAACCACCTGATGATCGACATTTCTAAATCTATAAATCCTCTACTTTCAATCAACCACAAAAGAAAAAACACAAATCTTCTCAAATCTTCACGCAACTTCATATAACAATTCTCCTACGGATTTATCACAATAAAACTTCAACACATTTTTCATATTCTTCATCAAAATAACAATAGAATATCAAGGAATGCTCCACTTTGAATGGAAATGATCACATAGTATTCATCTTCAATAGCTTCATAGTCTCTCTCATAATCTCTCACTCATAGATACATTGTTTTGCATCAAAATTGGCTCCCTCACTCACTCTTTCTCTCTCACATGCTCTCTCTCAATGGTACATTGGAATAATCAAGAATCATAATCCATAAATCCTCTTTGGTCATGGATACCTCTCCCAAGAGGTATGGCTAATATGAAGGGTCAATAGAGCCACTACAGTGTCCTTTCGTAGCTCAGCAATGTTACTGTCACTTTAGTCTTTACTTGAGTCTTTAGCAGCTAGTTTTTTCACTTCTTTGAGATATTTGGACTTGTATTCATCTCTTTCATAGGTTAGAAAACTTCCCCAAGCTACACATTCACCCCACAGAACACTTACATAGGCATATAGAATAACAAAACTGAATAGAGATAGAGGCTCTACAGAAGCTTAACAAAGGGTTACAAAAAGTTATCAGAAAGCCCTTGGCTCAACTAAAACCATTCAAAACCATCAAGAATCATTCAACAAGCTTCCAAACACTCTTGAACTCCATCAATCATCATTCCATCCTCCCATACTGCAGAAGGGAAACATAACAAAATAGAAGCTCAACAGACTCAATCAGAACCAATTAGATACTATTAGGACATTAATAGAACATGCCAAAACATCATATCTCCTCTAAAAACTATCACGAATTCTCAAATCTAATCAATCTTATCAAAAAATCTCCCAAACACTTCCAAATAAACTAATCAACATACAAAATCAATAAAAAATAAACCATTCAATCTTCAAAAAGAACAAAAATCAACCAAAAAATCAAGTCATTTTAGTAATCAATTGAGGGCAAGTTTGAAGGGAGGAATAGGGCTGTATGAATGGTGGGCAATAGGGTTGTTAGGGTTAGAATGTGACTTTGGTGCAAGAAAGGCACGTTCACATGGAAAAAGAGAAAAAATGTATAAGGAAACATAATGAAAAATTAGCAACAAAAAATCGGATGGCCAGAACGAGGGGGAGTAAAGCAAAAACATGTCCAGGGGAACTAATAGCTCAAGAATATCCAAATAGAATATCATTCCGACGAGAAAAGAGCATGTTCACATGGGAAAAAGAAAAAAGTTGTGCAAAAATAAACTCAAAAGCATGCAAAAATAAATAACGGCCAATCGGTGCATCGAAAAAAGGGGTTGTAAAAAGGAAAATATTTGAGAAAAGGGGAAGATTAGAGCTATCACATCAAATTGCAGTTTTGATGCAAAAAAGGTGCGTTCGCATGGAGACATGTCCTAATCATTAAAATGCTTCAAAAATTAATAACTCAAAAACTGTGGCTCAAAATTGAGGGGCATAGAAAGGAAAAGTGGCAAGTTTAAAGGGATGAACAAGGCTGCAAGATCATATTTGATGCAAGCAAATCGATCTAATCTTGAGGCCAACCAGTCCACAATGCATGATGAGCCTATCCTCCCATCCCACATTGCCAATCTATCCATCCCTTCCATGCGACAACTAGCCACTAGAAATGGTAGCTACATGCTTGTCCAAAATCATGGACAACACACTCCACAATGTACTTGTGTGAAAATGTCAGATCTAGAGCATGGTAGGAGCTATGGAGGTTGGAAGGTGAAGATTAAATTCATGTTGACATGGACAATGAGTAGACAACTGTTACACAAGTGAATTAGGTTCCAATATGGAAGCTTAGACTTATAAAGACAATCTTGTGTTTTGGAGTGACAATGACAATGACACTAACTGAAAGAAGAAAGCATCATGATATTGTATTCATCATTGTAAAAGTGATAGTCAAATACAATGCTTTATAGAAGTTGGGTTGTTCCACTCTCCTCACTATTCATATGGGATTCAGGACAACTCTTCCTGGAGCATACATCATTAGATATTTCTCAACATCCCCCCTCAAATGATGAGTCCCTACACTTGTTGGCTTTTGCCCCCCCTACATGGTGACATGGCCTCGGAGACTAGCTCATATGTTGCCTAGTCAAGTTAAAGCTTGAAACTTTATATCTTTGGCAAGGGTTTTTACAAAGAAAATCCACTAAGGGAAAAATATAGATCCACTACAAGAAAAACATATGAAAGATACAATGAAAAATTCTTTAGAACAATTTGTTAGAGTTGTTGATGGTAGTGGAAGCATCTTCTTCTTCTTCATTCATGAATTGGTTCTGGTAGTGATCATTATGTATTTGCCAATCTTGCCACAATAATGACACATAATCCGATCCTTATTGTTGTTGATGCTGAGTCCTCAACCACGGTCTTTTGCTCCATAAGTGCCCTTGGTGTATAAGAGACTATTTTTGGTGGTGTATTCCTTTACATCTTTGTTTTTAACTTTGCTTTCTCCATCAAGTAGTGAGTGCTCAATATATTTAAGTGAGAGACTTGGAACATTACTTAGGGTGGACACAAGATTCTCATATGGGTCCTTATTTACACTTGCAAGAAGCAGTATGGCTATTGCTTCATCTTCCTCAATATTCTTCTTAAGAGTTTCAAGTTGGGTTCTTAGGCTCTTAAACTTGTTAATGTGTATGGTCATGGAAGTAATATCTTTTATATCTAGTTTATAAAATTGCATGAGTAGTTTTACCTTTGAAATCTTTGCTTGGGTACCAAAGATCCTGTCAAGTTTCTCCCAAGCAGTTCTACCATCTTTGATGCAAGAGATATGACGTAGCACATCATCACTTAGTCCTGAGGCAATGATGCCTAGTGCCTTGTTATTCATCTTCTTCCATTCTTTGGTTTTTGTTGGAGCTACTACAAGGATCCCACTTTCTGAATCTTCTTTCTCGCCATGTGCATCACCTTCATCATCTTCAAAGAGATCCCAGAGGTCTTTCTTCATGAGGTGGTACATGGTCTTTTCCTTCTAGGCATGGAAGCCTTCTCCATTGAAGCTTGAGATTGCCCACTTGGGGGTCGTCAACATCATGGTCTATATGCGTGGGCACAGGTTGTACAAACAAGTGCAGGTGATGTAGATTGGGTAGCGACTAACAAAAAATGTAATGCTAGATGTTGGTGTTTGATGTGCCATAAAGAAGCTTTGGGAGTCAAGAAACACTTTCCCAGAAGGAAGCATTGGAAGATATGGCCTATAGAGAGAGATCTAGCTACTCAAAGTAGGATAGATATTGTTCTAGCTATGGCTGCCACAAGGTCAAGTGAAGATGGAAGTGAGAAATGGAACCATGAACTGGATTTGAGCTGACCTGAGGTTGAGAGAGACTGAGAGAGCAGAGAGGGGAGTTATGCCATGCTCAATCGAGCTCTGATACCATGTGAAATGTAAGATCTAGAGCATGATAGGAACTATGGATGTTGGAAGGTGAAGACTAAATTCATGTTGACATAGACAATGAGTAGACAATTGTTACACAAGTGAATTAGGTTCCAAGATGAAAGCTTGGACTCATAAAGACAATCTTGTGTTTTGGATTGACAATGACAATGACACTAATTAAAAGAAGAAAGCATCATGATATTGTATTCATCATTGTGAAAGTGATAGTCAAGTACAATGCTTTATAGAAGTTGGGTTGTTCCACTCTCCTCATTGTGCATATGGGATTCAAAACAACTCTTCATGGAGCATACATCATTTGTCATTTCTCAACATTATAGACACCGTGGCATGCATGGCACTCATGGGAAGCATGCACATAGTACTTTTGGGTAGCAAGGAGATAATGTTTAGTTTGGGTAGCATGGGATGTATGGGCAGTATGCCCCACATGGTAATCATGGGCACCAAGGCCCTTATGGACAATTTGGCCAGCATGGCTGTCATGGACAATATATGCATAGGCAGCATGGACCACATGGAATGTATGGGCAACCAAGCATTAATGAGCTACATGAAAAAATCATTTTTACCAAGTTTAATGGACAATCCCCATCCCTGGCTAACTTGGAAGAGCGAATCTCTAAACTAGAAGCTTATTTTCACGTCTACCCATGCATTCATGAGGCAAATATCCTTATCGCCTCTCTTCATTTAGAGGGCTTTGCCAATACATGGTGGCATTATATACTGGAAAAATCAATAATGTTGTGATTGGGATGACTTTAAGAGGCATATGGTGCAGGTATTTGTGTCCTCGATAGAGAAGGAACGGTTGGCAAGAAGCTGGTAGCAAAATTGATTTATGTACTCTCATGATATAGGAGTATACAAATTAGTTTATGAACTTGAAAATGTATTTAGAAGCTGTTAATGATGATGATGTAAAGTTACATAAGTATATTTATGAGTGGAAATCAAGCCTTTTGGTAGTGTAATGTCTTAAAATCCATCTAGCTTGTTTGAAGCCATAGAGTCGTTTGAAAGATATAGCTAGAAGTACCACAAGAGCGACAATTTATAGCTTGGTTTTGGATAGCAAAGAACCCCCATAAGGTAGGACCAATATGGTGGGATTTATTGTAGTAATAGCATGCCTAGTGGCTGCCCCAAAATACCTACTTTTCCCACTTTTAATGCTAATAGAAAACAAGGCAGTTTTGAGACATTAGCTATCCCAAAGGGAGACACTAAGTGTGCTGAAAATAGACCATGCAGCAATGCATCAGTCCTCCAAGTGGTTAGAAATTCATCCTACTAGAAGTGGTTAAGGAAAGAAAAGCTAAGGGTTTATGTTTCAAATGCAAGGAAAAATATACAACTAATCATGCTTTTCAATGCTCTTATAGGACAACCACTGTGAACCATGTCAAGTTTCATAGCATGTATGTCTTGGAAGATTATGAACATGAGGATGAGGACTCGAATGCTACATCTCCTATGCTCCATGATGAAAATACTCATTATGAGGAGAACGTTGACCACGAGTAGTTCTTTGATTCCCCAAGAAGGATTCCCCTTTGAACCCAAATGTTGTTTTCCTCATGATATGGATGGGACTAATCATATGATACCCGCACATGTCACTACTTCCATTTTCTCCATAATTATGGATGCATGGATAGGCTCTAGAAACCCAAGTACACTATGATTACAAGGAAACATAAATGGGAAGCATGTATTTTTTCTTATTGATAGTGGTAGCACACATAGCTTTATAAATAAATCATACCTTGACCATTTGAAAAGCTTTTCCACAAAATTACAATAGCCCCTTAAGGTGCATGTGGCTAATGACAATGAGAAAATCAACATTCACATATGCTCTAAGGGTACCACTCATCTTGGTTGCAAATTATGAGGCAATTGTGTACCTGATTGCACTTGATATGGGACTCATTGATGTTGTCTTGGGTTGCGACTAGCTGAAACTGTTAGGCAAAATTGCCATGCATTTCTCTCGGTTGCACATGGAATTTGTAATGCATGGACAACTTATACACTTAGAGGGGATCAAGGATAATGCAGATTTTTAGCTAATTATAGCAAAGCAACTGAAATAGGAGTTTAAGAGATGCTCACAAATCTTTGTCTTATATTTAAACAAGGATGTTTCAAATCAATCCACTAATTTAACCAAGGATACAACCTTGAGAGATCTTTGGGTGAATATAGGGACCTCTTTCAGCCACCTATAGCTCTCCCACCAAAAAGGCAAGTGGATCATCCTATTGACTTAGAACCCCACTCGAAACTAGTCAATAAGCCACCTCATAGCCTCTCTAGGTGCGAGTACAAGGAAGTTGCCAAGTAAGTTAAAGAGCTCATTGAGATGGGTTTTATCAAACCTAGCTCTTCCCCCTATGTATCTCCTATCTTGTTGGTCCAAAAGAAGGATGGCTCCTTCAGGATATGTATCGATTACTATGACCTTAACAAGATTATAGTCAAGAATAGGTACTCCATACCTAGAATTGACAACTTACTAAATGAACTCAAGGGTGCCCACTACTTCACTAAGATAGACTTGAGGTCTAGTTATCATCAAATATGCAAGAGGGCAATTGATGAAATCAAAACAATATTTAGAACTAATTGAGGGTTGCGTCACTTTCTTGTCATGCCATTTGGGCTAACAAATGTCCTTATCACCTTTGAGAGTCTTATAAACAAGATCTTCATCCTTTCCTTTTTCAGTTTGTGCTTGTCTTTTTCGATGATATACTCATCTATAGCAAGACATTGAGAAAGCACTTATAGCATGCATAGTAGGTATTTGATGTATTATAGGACCATAGATTATTTGCTAAGGAAAGCAAATGTATTTTCATGTAGACTAAGGTTGAGTATTTGGACCATATTGTGAGTAAAAAGGGAATCCAAGCTAACCCCAAGAAGATGCAGTGTCTTCAGGATTAGCCCACACCCTCTAGTACTATCTCTTTACATGGATTTCTTAGTGTCTCCTACTTTTATCAAAGATCTATTCACCATTATGCTATAATTATAGCACCATTAAGGGATAAGATAAAAAAAAGAGGCTTGTTTGGGATGTTGTGGTGGCTAATCATAGCTTCCAATAGTAGCTAAAAGAATTACTTACTTCAGTTATAGCCTTTGAGAACCGAAAATTGGATGAAAAAGAGAGGCAACTACATGTTTATGATCAAGAGATGTTGGTAGTCATTCATGCTATTAAAAAGTGGCACCACTATCTATATGGCAATAAATTTAAGATTAAAAGTGACCATCGGGTGCAAATACTTCTTGACACATCCTAATTTGACTCCTAAGCAAAGCAGTGGGTGACAACGTTGCAAAACTATGATTTTGAGATCACTCATACCCTAGAAAGGACAATGTGGTGGCTATTGAATCTCCTATATATGAGTATGCAAAGTCTTATCGATCTCACATAAATTCATAGTGATTGGATATAGGAACTTTGAGAGGGCTACTTGCTCCATGCTAAATTCAGCACTATCTTTCAAAAATTATAGTAAGGCATTATGGATGAGCACTCCCCATATCAGCTCCAAAATGGTCTCATTTGGACACATAGCCAGATTGTAATTCCCCACACCTCCTCTTTCACACAGTGGACCCTACAAGAGATGCATTATTTGCCAAACAACTGGTCACCTATGGGTATTTAAAACCTATGATCGCATCTCAAAGAGATTTTATTGGAGAGGCCTATTGAAAGATGTTAAGGCCTTTGTGTCTTGATGTATGCCTTGTTAGTAGAATAAGGACAACAACCTTAAGTTGAGTGGATTATTGTAGCCATTGCACATGCATAATGGCAAGTGGAACCACATTATGATGTATTGTATCATCGGTCTGCCCACAACTAAGAAGGGTTGGAGCAACATTTATGTCGTAGTTGATAGGCTTACTAAAGTAGCCCATTTTATCCCCACTGAAAGCAGCCCTCCCACAAACAGAAACAACCACAAAATTGAGGACAAAGCACACAAAATCTATGTGTATGGCTCTGCCATTAATCTCAAAACCGAAAAAAACCATAAATCTCACTCTTAACAATGAAAAAATTCGTCATTGTCATCATCTTCATCCATAGCTTCAACCATTATGCACAAAAGAAATAGCAAAAGGGAAAATAGGAGTTTCTACATAAAAGAGAAAAGAAAAAGATTGGCACCTTACAAAAGGAGAATGTGTGAATCTTGGAATAAAGGAGAGAAAGAGGCACATAATTAGCCATGCACTCCACCCCACCTTTTCTCTAAAAGACACACAATCCTTTATATTTTTTATTATTTCTTTGATTTTTTTGATACACTTGTATTCATAAGGCTTTAGCCTTTACATTTTAATTCTTTCTAGCCTTTTTCAAATGCATGCACATATGCTTTTGTGTACACCATTTATTAATGATGGATGTGGATGTGGCCTCCTCATGTCTCTATCTCTTTTTGGTGATTTTGCAATAACTTACTATTATTCTCTTGGCAAAAAATGAAAATATGATGCATGCTTGGATCCTTTTGTGCCTTGTTTTTATGCTTATTTGGGTGTCATCACCCAACAAGTCACAATTTACAACATCTCAAGTGGTTGGTTAGTTTATGGAGCATGTATTCATTCAAGTTGCATGGATTACCACATGTCATAGTGCATGATCAGGACACCAAATTTATAAGCCATTTTTGGCAGAAAATGTTCAGCTCCATGGGCATGAAATTGGCTCCATCTACATCCTATCATCCCTAGATTGATGGTCAAATAGAGTGGGTCAACAAGTGGCTTGAAACCTACTTGAGATATTTTTTTCATGATGTCCAACATATATGGGATCCATGGTTGCACTTGGCTGAGTTTGCTAACAATAACTCCACTCATTCTAGCATTGGAGTGTTCCCCTTTGAGGCCTTATATGACTATTGGGTTCCCCTCCCTATATAGTCATCCTTAGTGAAAAGCTTAACCCACATCGAAAAGAGGAACTAGATTTCATGCAGGCCTTGCTTTAGCAATGCAAAGTGAACCTTAAAAAGGCCCAAGATCACATGACGCTCTATGCTAATGAAAGGAAGTGCTCTCTTGAGTTTCAAGAAGGTGCCATCCAAGATTGCAAGGCCACTGGTAGAGTAACTTAGTGCCATGCCTAAGGAAGTTTAGGATATTCACAGCCAATAGATACCCTCCTATAAGTGGGGATCCATCCTTACTTTGGCCTCAGACCTAGCTATGAATATAAGGGAAGGTAGCTACGAATGAATACGATAGAAGTTATGCTTAGCCTTGAAATAGTGAAGAAGGATTTAGGGTTTGCCAACACATAGGAAAAGAGACCGAAGAGGGATATTTTATGGCATGCTAAAGATGTTGAAGACAAAGGTGCACACCAATGATGGGATCAATCTAGTAGACATCCCTGTCTCTGCCATCCCATTGAAATAAAAAATGGTGCATGCCCTATTCTCTAGTCATTTATACAACACTCTCATGGCTCGGATCCTAGTGCCGGTGCTTGAAAGTATTACAAAAGGGGCCTAGATGAAATAAATTTGAATGTCTATGTTTGCAAAATGATTGAATAGTAAGTCAAGGCATTGGCATCAAGCCAAAGACTTGCAAGAGAAGAGTCACTAGCCATCATGACCAAATTGGATTAAAAAAAGCCCACATCGAAAGCATCCACGATAGGGTTTGGAGGGGTGCTTCCGGCCATTATCTAAGAAGCCGTTGGAGAGATGGAAAGTGAAGAAGAAGTAGAGAAGACTCTGGAGAGATATCCTATTCAAGAGCAGCACCTCTCCTCGGTTGCAAAAAGCCCATCAATGTCTCCAAATGTGAGAAAGGTGGGAGACGAAGAAGTGAGAAAGCCACAGAAAGAGAAGGCAAAACAAGCTGCAAGAAAGAAAGAATCTCAACTCCAAGCATAATAGCAATAGAAGGGCTCAAGAGAGAGGACTATTAGTAAGCAAGGTGGGGAGGGTTCAGTCCCATCAAGCTACGGGGAGCAGGGGAAAATCATGCTGAAAATCCTAGCCAAGAAGAAGGAAACCACAATAGGAGAGGAAAAAGCCCTAGAGCTGTGTAGAGGAAATCCATGGAGCTAGAGGAGGAACAAAAGAAAAAGTAGGGAGAAGAGGAGGAACGCATATGAAAGGAAAGTGAAGAGTCTTAAAGGATGGAGGAAAAATGAAGGAAGAAGCAACAAGAGGAGGAGGAAAGACTAAGAAGAGAAGAGGACAAGCAAATTGCTCTTGCCATCAGACTGTTAGTCAAGCAACCCTCTTGCATAAAAGAGTTGGCTAGGAGGAGCCTAGAAGAGATGCACTTGGAATAGCTCTGCAGTGGTAGAAGCGGCTCAAGGACCCATAGTGGAAGGCAAAGAGAAGGCCCCATCAGACTACTCCTGCCCACCATGGTTGCCACCAGTACCACCATCTAGGAAACCATGGATATGATAGTGAACCAAAGCAATGTGATGGCTCTAATATAGTACCTAGTCAACATAGTGTAGTAGCTTGGTCTATCACCTAGTGGAGGATTCCTAGTGCCAGGGACAAAGAGGCCTATTGCTGTAGATGTTGAATTAAGAGAAAACCCAAAGAAAGCCACAATAGAGTCCTCGACTATGTCTATACCCTTGGCCATGCCAACACAGTATGATAAATATGCCCAAGAACTCCTAGGACAACTGGAAAGAGTAAAAGAAGAGAGGAGGGTAGCAGTGGTTGGCAGATCTGAAAATAGAAAGGGAAACATTCTTGGCTTACCAACTCAAAAAAATCATGCCAAATAGCCACCTTGCAGAGGTAGATAAGAAACCCAAGGAAGGAATTGGAAGCCAAATAGGTAGTGGAAGGGAAGACAAAGGAGAGATATGTAAAAGAGTCCCATGGCAAGGAAAAAGGAGAAAAGGAGAAAAGATAATGCTGGAGGAGGACTTTTTGGTCCCCTTGTAGTAGCAGAATGAGTAGATGCAAGAATACCTTGACCATTTGAAGAAGATCATTGAGGAGCTACAAACGGTTAGGACCCAGGCCTACACAGAGTGCAAAAAGGAGAAACAACAAAGGGAACAACTGCTAAGGGAACTACACCAGGCTAAGACTACACAAAGGGATGAAGTGTCAACCAAAAAGCTAACAGAGGTGGGAAACCAACTCCAAGTAGCCCTCTTAGAGTGAGGATGACTAGCGGAGTAGTTTGAACCGCCTCAAACAATAGAAAGAGGAGATGCTCAAAATTTGGAGAGAGCAAGAACAGATGGTCATGATGCTGTCCCAATGCTAGAATCAAGGCATGGAGAGGATGAGCAAAAAGCTAGGGCTTGGGGAGAAAAACACTACTAAAAGACTCAGAGATCTCACTAAACATCTTGCCTTGGCAGAAAGCAAATGAATCATGGCATTGGAAAGGGTGAAAGCAATGGAGGTAGGTCTTGAAGTGCAACAACAAGCCTTTCTCAACACAATCTTGCATGTGACCCAAGTCGAGGATGAGGATATCGGAGAAGGGCTGAGGAGGAAGCTAGAACTTACAAGACAAGCCCTGAGATATGGCCTCTATAAAAAAGTGTTGAAAGAGAACACTAGTCTGAGCATGGAGAAACAACGATAATATTTGAGGTAGGCGGGGCTCTCAATGAGAGTTGTAGAATTAGGGTTTGGTGAGCTAGAACAACTAGCTCAACCACCCATTGTAGACCCAATGGAGCCGCTAAGACAAGAAAGGCTAGAATTCAAGCAAGGCCAAGATGAAGTAGAGCAACCAACAAGAGCTGAGCCTAGCACAATAGGTGCAAGTATGAATAGAACAGCAAGGTGAGGAAGCTGCTCCTGAGAGAGTCGTGGAAAGGAAGTATAAGCAGAGAGAGCTAGTGGAGCTAGCACAAAGGAGACTCCAAGTAAGGCCAAGGCCACAACAAGTTCTCGAGGTCCAGATTTTGCAACGAGAGGAATGCTATCCTATAAAGTGGGCCTAGGAACTAGCTATCTGGGAGCAATGGGAAAACCAAGGCTGACCTTTTGAGTTCTCCTTCTAGTAATCTCATTCCTAAGACAAGGTTCTATCTCTAAGCGTGGTGGAACAAGTGATCAAGCTCACGCAAAGGCTGGGAAATAGATGGATAGAGGAAAGAGAAATACACCTCTCAAGGTTGTAGAGAGAGCTCGCAAATTATTAGCAAGACAAGGTTTGGGAGATTCCAATGATCTTCAGTGGATATGGAGCCCAACCAAAATGGTAGCAGTGTATCAAAACTCCAATCTTGATGCTTGGATGGCCTTCTATAGCAGCATACTAGAAAGCATAATGATCCCACCTACATGCCATATCCACGGAGAATAGGGTAGATTATAACTTGAATATGCATGGCAAGCATGAATTTCCAAGGATCTACTATGTGAATGCAAAAAGTCTAGAGGAGTGCCTGATCTTCACCGAGTGGGACATCTGCCATCATACACTTCCTCAACTAGTTCTCATCTTGCCCCGAACCCCTGCCTTTATTATTATATGTAATTATCTTAGGGTACTTAGGATTTTGCTCAAGCAAAAGCCCATGGCAGAAGAGACCCAACTCCCGCCACTCTTTTTTGATCTAAATGTAGGAATCGAGAGTTGTGAAATGGTCCATCTCATGATGAGGGCCGTGCTTTTGCCTTCTTTTTTAATGGCCATCCTTGAAGATATGAATGATAGCTGCTTCACCAAGTGTAGCCACCCCTTCCTATCAATGATACCTCTAAATATATGCATTAACGTAAAGGGATACTTGCAAAGAAGACCCTTCCTTACTAAGTCTCTTAGGCCTCCTCGTAGTGTAGCTCTCTTAAAGAGCAACGAGATCATGTCTGGCATGCTCCCTCCCAACGTATTGAAAGTTCTTTTTAAAAAAAGTAAAAAATAGAAGAGAAAAAGAAAGAAAGAATGCAAAGAAAGGACAAAAGATGAAGCACAAGAAAAGGATGAAATGGAATTCTTGCATACCAGTTGAGTTCCATGGACACTACACCTAGGCACAATTACATCCCTAGCCCCTCGTCCCTTCACACTCGGGGCACATCAAGGGCACAACACACTTAGGGAGTTTACACTCACCTAGGTTTAGACATGTCCCCTTGAGTCACATCCACAGCACCTTTGCCCTACACAAATTGGATCCTCAAGTGTAGGACAACACCACAACATTGCCTATAGTTCTGACCCAACTCCTAGTTCCACTGGCACAAACACCATACATGGAACGGTGAGGTAGACACCCCTAGGTAGTGCACTTCCTTTTCCTTTATAGGTCCATTTGGCAACTCATGATCAACTACTAACATTGGAGGTCCCATCACCCACGCAACCTATTCTCAGCTTCCACAACCTCTCATCCATTATGCCAACTTCTCTTGACCTTTTGAACAGTACTGCCTTTTACATTATGAATGACCAATTGTATATAGTCATACGTTTGATTATGAGATGTTTTGTTTTCATGAAAAAAATGACATAAGTCCTTTATACTAAGTGGGAAGATCAAGCTCTTTAAAGGAAGAAACATACAAATGCTTAGCCAAAAGATGTTGCCAGGATTCAACTACACCTTTTATACAAAATTCTAATGCTCTAAGATTTAGTGTAAAGAAAAGTCTAAAAAGTTATAATGAAGGGGACTAAGAGGAGAGAGAATATTACAAATGAGAGAAATAGAGTGCAAAGAAGAGAGAAAGATTGGATAAGGAGAGAGAAAGACGAGATGGGGAGAGAAAGATATGAAGAGAGAGAGATGGTTAGTAGCCACAAAAGAACATGAGAGAAGCGTGAGAAGGCAAAAGGAAACAGTTCTACTATTCAAATGATGCCTATACAATGTAAGGAATTGAATTAGGAACATATTTGAATAAATACCTAGTGTCACATTGACCTACGTATAAAAGGTATAAAGGATACAAGTGTACATGCACTACTTAATAATACAACTCTATCCTTTTACCTTTTTCTCACATCCTTTTGTGATTGCCAACCATCTCTGTTTTCTTCATGTCAGTCATTCTACATGGTGTTGAGAATAAGAAAATAGAGGTGATCAGCCCCAAGAAGATTAAAAAGAGAAAAATGCAAAGGCATGTATGTTCACTAATCTTCTTTCGAAGATTGATGAGGATCAGCCCTCTCCTCCTACCGATGACATAGATCCATGTCTTTGCAAGTTGCTAAAGGATTATGATGACATTTTTCAACCACCTACTTCTCTTCCTCCCAAAAGAGAAGTGGATCATCCTATAGACTTGCTGCCCAACACCAAGCCTATCAACAAGCCACCATATCACCTTTCCAAGGTGGAAAGGGAAGAGGTAGAGCGCCAAGTGAAAGAACTATTAGAAATGGGTCTCATCAAGGCAAGCCAATTGCCTTTTGCCTCTCCGATCCTTCTTGTAAAGAAGAAAAAGAAAGATGGCTCTTTTTGCATGTGTATCGACTACCGCGATCTTAACAAGGTCACCATCAAGAGTATGTATCCAATACCTAGAATAAATGACCTCCTAGATGAATTGAAGGATGCTAAGGTGTTCTCCAAGATTGAATTGCGATCGGGGTATCATCAAATACGCATGAAGGAAGGGGTTGAGTTTAAAATAGCCTTTAGGATGGAAAGAGGTCTCTATCAATTCATGGTTATGCCTTTTGGTTTATCCAATGCTCCAGCCACATTCCGATCTCTTATGAATAAGATACTGCAACCCTTGCTATTTCAGATAGTTTTGGTGTTCTTTGATGACATTTTGATTTGTAACAAGAGAAAAGAGGACCATTTACAGCATGTAAAAGAAGTCTTTGATATATTAAGGAAGCACAAACTATTTGCCAAGGCAACTAAGTGTTCATTCATGACAAAGGAAGTTGAATACTTGGGTCATGTAGTGGGAGAAGATGCTAGTGGTAGAGGTTTAGGGGCTGTTATGGTTCAAGAGCATAATGGACTCTTATGGTTTAAGGGTAAAGTATACTTGGTTCCTAACAGTAAATTCAAGCTAAAAGTGCTCCATGAGATGCACTCATCACCAATGGCTGGACATTTGGGTCTTTTCAAGACCTTTGACAAGGTCCATAAAAGTTTTTATTGGAAGGGTTTATGGAAGGATGTTAAGGAGCATGTATCCAAGTGTTTAGAGTGCCAACAAAATAAGAACTCCACTCTATTACCAGCCAGACTCCTTCAGTATTTACCTATTCCTATGGGCAAATGGACCGACATTTCCATGGACTTTATAATGGGATTACCTACTATTAGTCATGGATGGAATAGTATCTATGTGATTGTTGATAGATTGACAAAATCAGCCCACTTTATTCCAACCAAAATACAATATTTAGCAAGGCAAAGTGGCTGAGCAATATGGTATGCCAATGAGAATAGTATCGAATAGAGATACAAAATTCATGGGAAAATTTTGGAGAAGTCTATTCTCTTCTATGGGTACTTTTCTCACTCCTAGTATAGCCTATCACCCCCAAACCGATGGGCAAACGGAGAGAGTCAATCATTGGGTGGAAGTGTACCTTAGGCATTATTGTCATGACACACAAGCTTTATGGGATCATTGGATCCACCTTGCTGAATTTTGCTATAACAACACATATCACATGAGCATAGGTATGTCCCCATTTGAAGCACTTTATGGGTACAAAGTCCAGATCCCATCAGTTTTGTTTCATGAAGATATCAACCCCCAAGCAAAGGAAGAGTTGGAAAGGATGGAGACACTCATGAGACAACACAAGGACAGCATAAGGAAATCACAAGAAGTAATGAAAGCCTATGCCAATGAGAAGAGAAGACATTTGGGCTTCAAAGTTAGAGATTGGGTGTTTCTTAAAGTACCCAAGACACACTACGCTTCATTGAAGGGTGGGAACAATAATGCCCACAGATTTTATGGACCATATTTGGTAGTGGACAAAGTTGGAGAGCTTTCTTATAAGCTTCATCTACCTTCTTCCGGAAGATCCTACCTATAGAGGAATCTTCTTGGCAACGATCCACTTATGTGAATGATTTTCCTTGGTTATTGCAGGATGATACATGACAGACTGTGCAGGGACAGCTTGTTGTGAGATATTACTGTTGGCAACAAAACTGTCCCGACTTTATAAAAAATTAATTTTGACATTATGGGGTGATACTAGGGATTGTATATTTCATTTCTATACCTCAAATGTGTCATTTGAACCATTCTATCAAAAGTTATGACAATTTTTGTAAATTAGCCCTGTTTGGACAGCAGCCAGTTTACTCATAGTTTGGTATACATCAAGGTCTCTCTTATATGAAAAGTGCTTTCCTATCATATTAGAGCTGCATGGACATGATTACTATCATCCTTGGTTTGGATTTATTCCATTTATCCTTGGTTTTGAGGACAGAACCATCTTAGGACAGGATGGTTTGTCATAAAAGAAAATACCTTGATATTTTTGTACTTTGAAATCACGCTAATTCCATATTTTGTAATTTCCAGCCCTTGTAAATTCAACCCTTGCCTATGTAAATGTACCCTTAACTTGGGAGATGAGGAGTTAGGATAAAGAAGGCAAGAGGCTAAGGGAAGACATCTTTTGGCTCATTCACTAAATTGGATGTTCATTTTTCTTGTTGTTAGCTTCCTTCTTGCTAGATGAAGTATCAACCATGGCTATCATGTATATCTAGAACTCTCATCATTAATACATGGCAAGATGTCTTGGTGAAATAGTTCTTTTGTTATTTTATGTCAATTTCAGTTTTAGTTAGATTTTTTTTCCTGGTTGAATGCTTCATTACAAAACCATAGACATCAAAATGCATATGAGCCAAAGGCCCACCCATGTGTGTAATGCTAGACTTCTTATGAGAACTGCATGCTTGCATGCCATGAAGACACTATCATAAGAATTAAAAAATTTATAATAGGCAAAATATTTTGCAAAAAAGTAAACATTTTCATTTCTTATATGGCCATGTATCCAAGGTGATGATGCCATAAAGATACATATGGTACATCAATCACAACCAAAACATAGTTAAGGAATCCAAATAGAAATAAAGGATAAAGGCTGCTGGCCTTGTTATCTTGAGTAAAGATAAGATTCCCATGGGTAATCTTTCATGCGCAATCATTAAAAGATTCATAATAACATGAATCATCCAAGTGCTCAAGTAGATAGAAGGATTTTGATCAAAGCTAGTACATGATGTACATTATGCAAAGTAAAAGAGCAACCTAAAGAAGACTACAACCTTGTGAAAAATATCAAAGAGACGAGCATTTGAATGTGTGCACAAGAGGGAGAAGAGAGCTCAAAGTACAAGAACAAAATCTTGTTTACTAAGTTGCTTACAAGTATAACTTGGGTACACTCTCTTACACCTTGATAGTGACCCATAGGTTATTTATATAGCCTAGTAGGACATTAGCAACTTTACGAAAGGAGCAAGCATGGATGGTAACGAACGGTGTCAAATCTCTCGTTGGTCATCCTCTACATCAACAAGATTTGCAGAGTTTACAGCTCTAGTGCCTTGAATGAGAGGCAAATATCCTATCTCCATCATCTTGTACTTGATAAGTACCTGCCATGGGTGGAAATATTTGCCATCAAATTTACGAATTTGAGGGCGGACATTAGCATATGTTGTGGCCATTGGGAAGGTCTTACCACTTGCTAAGACAAGGGCAATGTCTAGTCCCTTACACTGCTCTCTATTAGCACACTGTTGCCTTCAGCATAGGCTAGACGACTTGCCAATTCTTTCACTCTTTTCTTGCTCTTGGCCACCCATTCCTCTACTTTTTGCTTCATTTTCTCTAGTCTTTCATTTTTCTTTGTGTTAAGGCCACAATCATTAGGTCCTATTCTTTCCACCTTTGGATTGCTTCTTCTTTCTCTTTTTCTAGATGCTATATTTTCCTTTCTAGCCTTTCTTGCTCTTCTAGCTCTATTAACAGCTTATGCTCGATTTCCTTCATGTCTCTTTGATACTCTTTTTCTTTCTAAGCTTTTTCTGTATCCTCTGCTTCAATTTTTTCCGTTGCCTCTTCTATCCTTTTCAATTGCTCTCTTAATTCTTCATGTTGCACAAGAATAAGCTTGTACTCCCTTTACAAACCTATCAGTTTCTATCTTTCTTCCTTGAGTCTCTCTTGCAAATTGTCTTCTTTCCTTTTCCTTGGCCTTGATGTCTTCCTTCAGCTTGTGGATTTCCTTTTGGTACACTGCTACTTGGCGAATCCTTTCCAACTGGAATGTCAAGATTGTGGGAGAGAAGGAGAGAGTCTCACTTGTAGCTTTCTTGCTTGCACAATGGGGGAATACACACAAAGGTGGAGGCTAAAAACAGTTTTCCTCTTCTTAGTTTGTGTAAGCCAAAAAGAACTCAAGTATAAAGAAATAGAAGAACCCTATATATGGGTCTCAAACCAAACTCAACTAACTAAGGTGGCATACTAACTGAGCCACGAACTAGAGTAGATAAGGATAGCTGTCATCTAGCTATTATTCATGGGCGGTGTACCAACCGCATCTGCAGCAGCAGCTAACAAGTCGGTGACATAAATGCACAACAGTCACCCTAGCATATCACGAGTGAAGCTCGATATCTCAATACTCCCCCTCGAGCTCAATCCCAATTCTTGCACACCAAGCAGGTCTCTGAACTTGCGCAGCTTCTCTGCGCCCAATGCCTTCATAAATATGTCAGCTACTTGATCATCTATGCTGACATAAACTAGATTAATAAGACCTAGTAAAACCCTCTCCCGCACATAGTGATAATGCACCTCAATGTGCTTTGTTCTAGCATGATAGACTGGGTTATTTGCCAAGTGTATACTACTCATGTTGTCACAATAAATGACAACTGGCCCATTTGTAGGCTGATGCATATCATAAAGTAGCTTATGCAACCAAGCTACCTCACATGCAACCATTGATGCGCCCCTGTACTCAGCTTCTATGCTCGACAAGGCAACTGTAGGCTATTTCTTGATGCTCCAAGTGACTGCAGCACTCCCAAAAGAGAACACATATCCACTGGTAGATCGTCTATCAGAAATACTACCAGCCCAATCAGCATCAGTGTATCCATGCAACTGTATATGAACCCCAGTCTCATAAAGTAGTCCATACTGTAATGTGGACTTCACATACCTGAGTATGCGTCTAGCCGCATCCAAATGCGATTTCCTTGGAGCCTGCATAAACTGACTTACCAATCCAACATCATAGCTCAAATCTGGCATGGTAATAGTCATATAAATCAAACTTCCTACTATGCGTCTGTACATAGTAGGGTCTTCCAGAAGCTCACCTGCATCTGCGCTCAGCTTCACATTCTACTCCAAAGGAACTGAAATAGGCTTACAGCCTATCATCCCATATTTGGACAGCATGTCCAATCCATACTACCTCTGCAAGAGCCGTATCCCACTTGGTGATCTAATCACCTCAATGCCCAGGAAATAACGCAGCTCTCCCAAATCCTTCATCTCAAACTTCTGCTTCAATAGCATTTTTACATGAAGGCACCTGTCATAATCAAATCATCAATATAAATGACAAGTAGTATAATACATTTCTCTGTTTTTCTCACATAAAGTGAAAAATCTGCCTTGGAAATCTGAAAGCCAATAGTAACAAGATACCGTCCTATCTTGTCAGACCATGCTCTAGGTGCTTGCTTCAAGCCATACAAGGCTTTCTTCAACCTGCAAACAAACTCAGGATGAACAGCATGCACATAACCTGGTGGCTGCTCCATTTAGACCTCTTCTTGCAAATCACCATGCAAGAAGGTATTCTTTACATCCATCTGATGTAAAGACCATCCCTTTGATGCAGCCATAGCAATGATTGCTCTTACGGTTGCCATCCTTGCAACGGGACTGAATGTTTTTTCATAATCAATGCCATATGTTTGTGCATATCCCTTGACTACTAATCTTGCCTTGTATCTATTCACAAAACCATCTGCATTGTGTTTCACCTTATAAAACCACTTACAACCAATTCATTCTTATCTTTAGGCAAAGGTACCAATTCCCATGTAGCATTTTCTTCTGAGGCATCCATTTCTTTATCCATGGCTTTCTCCCATTTTTATTTTCCCATGGCTTGCTAAAAAAAAGTGGGTTCTGGTTCCTGTATCACTTTGACCATATATGCATAATGAATGGCTGTAAATCCATCATATTTCAGCCTATCCACAGGATACCTAGCTCTGGTAGACCTACGCAAAGTAGGTTCACTCCCAGGTGCTCTCAAAACATCGCTGGTCTTCCTTACTCCAGGTGTAACAATAGAAGGAATACCCAACTCATCATCAATGCTCTGTTCTGAGCCACTGGATTCACCATCCACATAAGAGTGACCTGCATTCACATCAAACATTGGCTGATCTACCTTCTCTTTTCCTTTTCGTGATACCTGCATACCACTATCTGCATTGATTTGAGAAGATTCTCCTGATCTCAATCTGCTTGTCCATGGCAAAGAATGTGAACCACTGCTAGAGGACGCTCCAGGTCCACTAATATCTTATGACTGCTGCTGTGAATTCAGTGTAGCATTACCATTTTGTGCATCTACATTATCAATCACATTTACTGGTTTATACTAGCTACTCATCTCATAAAAAACAACATCTCTTCTCACTGTAAACTTACGAGTAGAAGGGTTATAGCATCTATATCTTTTTGCTGTAGAGAATAATCAATAAAGATGCACTTCTTAGCTTTTGGATCCAACTTGGATCTCAACTCATTTGGCACATGAACATAGGTAATCCAACAAAAAATTTTCAAATGAGAAATATATGGTTTCCTACCATACCAGTATACCTCTCCTCTGGAGTCATGCCATGTATTGCTGCAGTGGGAGTCCTGTTCATTATGTAGACTGTTGTAGCAATTGCCTCATCCCAGTAAAAATCTGGCAGGTCTTTTTCATTGAGCATGGCACGAGATACCTCTCCAATATGACTGTTTTTTCTTTCTACAATTCCATTTTGCTGTGGGGTATGACTACATGAATATTGCTGCTTTATGCCATGCTCATGCAAGAACCTTACAAACTCATTTGAGAGGTACTCTCCCCCTCCATCTGACCTTAGGCATTTTATTTCCAGGCCTGTTTCTTTTTCAACCATAGCTTTAAGAGTTTTGAAATTTCCAAAAACTTCACTTTTCTTTTTCATAAAATACACCCAAACTTTTCTGCTATAGTCATCAATAAAAGTGACAAAATAATGACAGCCTCCAATAGATGCAGCTTTAGTAGTCCACACATCAGAGTGGATTAATTCCAATGGCTTCTTACTCTCTTGAACATGTCTAGGAAATGGTTTCCTTGCCTGTTTTCCAAATTGACAGGCTTCACATACCTTATGCATTTCTGCAACCTTGAATTAGGCAATCTTGCAACAATATTTTGGGCTTGCATTGATTTAAGTCGCTGTACATTAACATCACCAATGCGTTTATGCCAGATATCAATATCTGCAACTACACCGATCCCATGTGCAAACATTGTTGCACTCAATTCAGGCATGTCTGCATCCAACGTAAACATTTTGCCCTTCTTCTTTCCTTTTGCTTTCAAGCGACCTTTATTTTTCATATCCTCAACAAAGCATCAATGAGAATTAAATCTGACCTGCAAGCCCTGCTCAACCATTTGACCAACAGAAATCAGGTTCTTGGTGATATTCGGGACATGAAATACATCCGACATGTATTTCTTTTTCCCATCCTGCATAGACAAATGAATTTTTCCAATCTGCACAATAGGATGTGCAGTATCATCACCAGTCTCCACAAATCCTGGTTTTTCCATTTTCCTTGTATCCTGCATCCATTCTGCATGACCTATCATGTGGTTTGATGCACCTGAGTCAACATACCACACATCATTGCTTTCTTCTGCACTTGTCACAGAATTGGTCATGTGTTGCACCATAAACAAATGCTCATTTCTATCATCACCCTGTCTACTAGAAGATGCATAATTTCCTTGTTACAATTTTCCATTCATGATGTCATTCTGCTTTTTATAACAGTCTTTAGCCATATGACCCATTTTACCACAGTAGTAGCATTCAACATTGCTATTTGCATTTTGGCCTCTTTGCCATCCACCATGACCTCTTTGGCTCCCCCTGCCTCTAGAGTTACCACGTCCTCCTCCATAGGATTGGTTTTCTTGAGTTTGCTGCATATTCTGATTTCTACCATGGCCTCCAGATCGGCCTCCTCTACCTCTTCCAGCATTTGAGTAGAAGACAGCTTCTTTTGAAGTTCATCCTAAAGAAGATGCACCACCATTTCTCTGCTCCTTAGAAATTAGAAGAGCAATCAACTCCTCAAAATCAGGAAATCTTTCACGCACGGAAATGGATGTTCGGAACTATGCATAATCCTTTCCTAGACCATTCAAGGTCACAGAAACTAAATCATCATCTTCCACTGGCGACCCAATGGAAGTAAGTGCATCTGCAATCTTCTTCACCTTCATGTGGTAGTCATTGATGCTCATACTTTCTCTTTGCACATTGTGCAACTCTTGCTTGAGCTGCATTTTCCTGGCTTGCGTATTTGTGCTATACATTTTTGACAAAGTATCCCATGTCTCCTTTGGCGTACTTGCATCTTGAATATGCACAATCATAGAGTCTAAAATACTGATAGATAGCCAGTACATAACTTTTCTGGCTCTCTCATGCCATCCTTTAAATGCCTGCATTCGTTGTTGATTGGGAACATAAGGAAGAACTGGTTCTTCTTCGTTTCCTGCAACGAATTCCCAATATCCTTTTCCCATAAGGAAATTCGTCATTCTAAACTTCCATGCTTGGAAATTGTTCTTGTCAAGCTTTTCAGTGATAATCTGTGAAAGAGAATCAGACGCCATTACAGAACACTGCAAAAAATTCTGTCACTGCAAAAAACACAGCTTCAGTCTCACAAGGGCAAATCTGCAAAAGTGACGAAAGTGGTATTTGACCACACAGTCTCTTCCTAGTGATGATTTTGCATCAACAGGCAACAAGGATGATTCTGTAACTCCCAATGTCTCTGCGCACAGGCATATGATGCAATTTCTATGGTAACTTTTCACCGACCTGTAGAACAGTGGTCGCACAACAAAAAACTGGGCCTTTTCTTGAGTGCGTGCGGAAAACTTCCACCTCCAAAACAGGCCCCAAAATGGCCTCGAATCTAAGACAATGCACTCTTGCACTTTCCAGCTTTAGCAACCAAGGACGTCTCAATCTGAGACAATGCACTCTTGCACTTTCTGGCTTTAGCAACCAAGGACATCTCAATCTGAGACAATGCACTCTTGCACTTTCCGGCTGTGCTACCTGCAGAGACTTACTCCCAAAACAGAAAAATGAAAGTAACACTGGTCCTCTTACCAGAACACCGCGAACTTGGTTTGCTTTCTTGAGCTTCTTACCACGAAAAAGGCTCTGACATCATGTCAAGATTGTGGGAGAGAAGGAGGAAGTCTCACTTGTAGCTTTCTTGCTTGCACAATGGGGGAATACACACAAAGGTGGAGGCTGAAAACAGTTTTCCTCTTCTTAGTTTGTGTAAGCCAAAAAAAACTCAAGTACAAAGAAATAGAAGAACCCTATATATGGGTCTCAAACCAAACTCAACTAACTAAGGTGGCATATTGACTGAGCCACGAACTAGAATAGATAAGGATAGCTGTCATCTAGCTATTATTCATGGGCGGTGTACCAACCGCATCTGCAGCAGCTAACAAGTCGGTGACATAAATGCACAACGGTCACCCTGGCATATCACGAGTGGAGCTCGATGTCTCAACATGGAAGGCTATCAATGCTTCTCTTTTAGCCTTCAATTCAGCCACAACTATCTTCTTTTCCACCTTTGCTTTGTCCAATTATGCGAGAAGCTCCTTGATGTACTCATCATAGCCCAAATGGTGGCACTATTGTAGATATAGACATCGTTGATGCCTCTATCTTTTGCCTCTTAGGTTATTGCCTTGATTTGGCATCTACAGTTGTCGATCTCTTCGTTCCAATCATTAGAGCTCCTCCACTCGAGTCTGGGCTATTTCTTGCACTTTATTTACTAGATATTGCACTAAGACCATGAGAGTGCTTGCATCCACTATGCTAGTGATGCCTTGGGTGGTTGTGGTAGTTATGGTTCGAGGCACAAGGACAGGCAGGATTGGATACAAGAGGCCCTTGCATTTGCCTTTTGTCACATCGGTGGTGGTTCATATATTTGGTGCTTTGGCATTGGTGCTTGGGCCTTCTTCCATTAGTGGACTCATAGTAGCTAACTCCTCCCTGGAAGGCTGTTCCACCAACATACAAATGGCTTGAGCCAAGACTTCCTCTTCCTTCCAGTGTAGCTCTTTTGCCTCTGCTTTTGCTTTCCTCTCCTCTTTAGACCTCCTTGATTTCACCTACACTCTCTGCAACTTTGCCTTTTCTTCATTGGTCAGTATCTACTTGGTTTCTTGTTGCTGCTTTTGAGGAGTCTTCCTCTTTGGCTTCCTATACCCTCCTTGGCCAAATGGTGTATTTGGTTCTTTACCCTCACTCATTTTCCTTTCACTTGATTGGTCTTGCTCCTGGGGTGGTGATCTTTTAGGTGTCTTCCCCCACTTCCTCTTTACCTTTTGTCTCTCCCACAACCTCTTGGATGATGGTTATTAACACCATGCCAAACCCTATAATTGATGCTTTTGATGATGATTTCTTCCTTGTTGTCCTCGTTGTGAAAGTTGGAGACTCCCCATCCTGTTGGAGTGTTAGGTAGCACATAGAACATCATGGGAAGGCTTTTAGTCTCAATAAAGACTGTTACTTTGCACTTCCCTAGTAGCAGAGTGTAGGATGTTCCTAGGTTGCAATTGGGGCTGATAGAAGAGAGTCCAATACTTGCAAGTAAGGATGTTAAAGTTGGCTCCCTCATTAATGAGCACATCAAAAGTACATGTCTTTTGAGTAGCAACTATGATTCGTAAATAAGAAAGTTCTACTACCTCCATTTCTGTATCCTTGATTTCTATGATGGTGGCTACTCTCATGTTGATAGGAGGCTACAACATTGGCGACTTATGCAATGGGTGGGTTATTGGGGGGTAGTACTTCCTGGAGATGATTGATGTTAAGGAACCTTATGCCCTCTCCCTCTAAGGTTTTGAGCCTGTTTGAGTAATATCGTGGACTTTGAAAGGCCCTAATCCTGTGAATTTCATCTTTTGGTTATGGCCCTTCACTAAGTATAGAAATACTAGGTCGAATTGCTCAAAGTCAAGCTATTTGACACGCTTGTCAAACCAATGCTTATGTCTTTCTTTCTCACAAATTAGAGCACGAATAGCTAGGAGTTGGGTCTTGGAGAGACATTCCAGCTCTATGAAGCATTCGGCCCATGCTTCTTTCCCATCCCTTATAGTGCTACTCTCAAGCTAGGAATGAAAAAATCTACTGGCAAAATCACTTTAGTTCCATAGGTTATCTTGAAGGGTGTTTGTCCAACTACTATCTTATAGGCTATTCTATAGTCCCATAATGCTACCATGAGTTTGTTATCCCAGTCTGTGTGAGGCAGAGACTACCTTAGTCAGGACATTCACTAAGTTATTGTTTGTGGACTCCACATGTCTGTTAGCTTGAGGACAGTAAGGTGATGATTTCCTATGGATGATCAAGAAGATGGACAACAAGTGGGAAATCACTTCATTAATGAAATGAGCGCCTTGGTCACTAACTAGTTCAATGGGACAGCCAAAATGTGAGATCACTTGCTCCCAAAGGAACTTAGCCATAGTTCTAACATTGTTATTTCTCATGGATCAAGCTTTGGCCCATTTTTAAAGGTAGTCCATTGCCACAATGATGTATTTGTCTTGGGAATACTATGCTACAGGATTGATTGGCCCAATGAAGTCAATGCCCCATTTTTTGAATAGTTGGTGTGCTATGACTCGGATCAACTCCATCTTGTGTTACGAATCATTATCGGAGTTTTGAGGTCTCGAAAATGCTCTGTAAGCACTCCTAGAGAGAAAATATTTTAGGAAATAAAATAATTTTATATTCAAAAAATTATATTTTGGTAAGTAAATATAAAAAAAATTATTAATAAATAATTGTTGCGATATTCTCGTAGTCACATCGAACCTAGAAATCTAGGCTGCCATAAATGTGACAAAGACTGTCATAATGAAGATCTTACTCATCCTCATTAAAGTGAAAATAAATATTCAATTTGAATTTTGTTTGACATTTGATTACTTATCTTTATTCTCACTCTTTTCTTTATTTTCTATCATTACTAGTTTCTTCTTCTTTTTTCTTATTGTTTCTAATTTGCATAGTTTTTCAATCCAATCTGGAAGAAAACTATTTTAGGCCTTTGAAATTGACAAAACGCTCTTAGAAATATTGAGAGTCTCAGACGAGGAGAAGGTGGTTGTAGTAAAAGAATCCAAATGCAACAAGGTACATTTTTTCCACTTTAAAAATATGAAATATGACTTTGTTTATAATTAATTGTATTGATTTGTGATGCTGATTTTGTTTAGGTCTCTTCTTCAATCGAATGCAAGTGAAAGAGATTCTTTGAAAGCATCTCAGTTTTATTATCATCTTCTTCCTTCAGCAGTTTCAAAAGATATTTTAGAGAAGAAGAAATTTTAAAAGGTAAAGAAACAATACTTGGAGTCATTTATAAAAGATCATTCTTTGGATAATGAGTTAGTGCAAAAGATACTAGATAATATTGATATAAGTTGAGATGCTTATATACAACTTTTCTAGCTTTTATAGTCGAATATGAAGCAAGGAAAAGTACGTAACTGCATACTTCCAAGGCCATATGTGGTTAGAACTATTAGACAGAGAGTAAATAATAAAGTGATGGAGATTCCGGGTGAGCATTTCCATATCAAGGCTAGCTTCAAGGGCAAGAAAAAGGAAGTTTTATTCAATGAATTTAATAATATTTTCTTTGAATTTTCCACCATAAAATGTTTAATGATTAGATTTTATGACTTGTCACTAGAAGAGGCACAAGGAGTGGCTAGATTTGTGGTTAAACTTGATGAAAGTGAGATTTTAAAATGTACAAAACCAAAGAGAGAGTCTTTATTTCCTTGATGAATAGAGCACTTTAATCAGATCATTGCAATCACTCAATGTCATTTAGTATTCAATCAGAATAGAACATCTGGTGGCTAGGAGTATTTGAAGTAGATACCGAGGATTTTGATATATTGTATTGGGTTTTTCATCGAACACCAATACCTAATGTTATATTAAGAGACAACAAGTAGAAGAAGAGCTATTTGTTGAAGGATTTGGGAATTATAATATTGAGTGGCACATAGCTCGTAACTTAAAGACACTTAAATGTATGTACAATGTATCAAAGGGAGCCAACTCTAGATCTCCTTGCCTATATTGCATGTTCCTAGTCATAGAGTTGAACTCAAACAATTGGAATAGAGCTCCCTCTAGAGAGAATAAGGATCCATAGTTTAGGCCACTCCTAGATATTTCTTAAGTGAATGTCTATATATGTATACTTCATGCACTTTGTAGGATAATTGAAAAGCTTGTTCATTTTTATATAGGATTTGCATGGAAGCTAAAGCCATGATCAGCTAGAATATATGCTATAATAAAGATTGAAAAAGTCTTATCTGCAATTGGTTTGCATGGTGGTAATGTTGTTATTGAATCCGATCTTCAAAAGTCCAAGGATGGAAATTATGTGCCCAAAAATCCATTTATTGGTGGAGTGAAGGCTAGAAGATTCCTACACATTCATGGCAGACTTGGTAAGATAAACTCTAGAAACGGTGGCTCAACTATTAGATACAATCAGTGGAAGTGCCTACATAATGCAGTTAAGGATCATGCTGATAATGAACAAGCTTGGAATAGAAAAGCCAATGTTTGAAAAACATTAGATAAATTATTCTTTTATTGTGATAAAATTGAGTTGAATGATGATGATCTCAAAGACTTCAAAAACCAATTGAACCTTTTTCAAAAGACAATGGTGGAAGCTTGGGATAATCAACACTTTACTTACTATATGGTAAGAAGTTTGCATATGTATGTCTCTTTATTGTGTGACTCGTATAGGTTTTTCTAATTGAATTTATTTATTTGTTAACTATGCAACATATTTTATATAACTATGCTCCATATTTTATCAAGAAATATTGACATCTATCTATCTGGTCAACGCAAGGTATGGAAAAATCACATTATCAGCAAGAACAAAATACTTTAGACACACAAGATATGGAGATGGAAGATACAAAGAAAATAGTTTATTAGAGGTGTTTCAATGGTTCTATAGACAAATTTGGCACAAATTCAAGCTCAAAGACACAACCGTATCATGTAATACATCATCTTTGGCAAGGACTATATAAATTGTTACCCAAAGAAGAAAAGAGGGATATTTAAACTCTTGTGCAAAGCAAAGATATTCAGAATGGTTACAAGCTAGACAAAGAGATGGAAAAAGGTGGGTTTCAAGAAACCCTTAACATCTTTTAGTTTGATTCTATTGTAGAAGAGTCTTTAGTTTCAAGGAATTCACTAGATCCTCTAAAGGAATCTCTTGTTTCATCCCATTCGATAAGGCCTCTACATTCATTTCATGAACTTTTGTTTCCTATAGCATGGAAGGAGCTTCAAATTATTGGCATCTCCTATATGGGAGAGCAAATAAAAGCCAAGAACTCCAAAGTATCATGCTCTAGATTCACTGTATCTAGACATGAAGGCAAAAAAATTACAGCTTCTTCATTCTCCACCAAAATTATATTGTCTAAATCTCTATTGAAAGCTTGGGATCCAATCACCTTGGAGATAGCTTTCAAAGCCATTATTGGTAAGCTTGGAGAGCTTGATAACCTGCTATGATACATTGCAACTGTTTGATTATTTAAGCTTCCAATATAATGACCAAGGCCTTGACTTTTGCCAAGCTTCAATGGCCTTAAGCCCTTAGCTCTTCCAAAAAAGTTGTCTACATCTTCAATTTCTATCAGCATAATAAACCACAATAGTATAATATGCTAGTAGATAAATATCCAATAATATTTATCTATAATGCATAATATACTCTAATATAACTCACAATGGATATCTTAGAATTATCTTTCATACCTTAGGATTTTTATCTTCTTCAAGAAGACTATCATCATATAGATTTATTGAACTTTTTGGTTTCTCCTCTAATGGAGACTTCAGTTTCTCTTCATAACCCATGTTATCAATACCAAGTCTCTATATAATTTGTAAGAACTCTTCCTCTGTAGATATATTCCCCTTTTCATATTCCACGATCTGATTAATACAAGAATGCAAGGCTACAGACGTGTCTTGAAAATTCTCTCCCTCAACATCAAGAGTTGCTAGCAATTTCTCTTTATAACCTATAAAATTCTTATTATTTTGACCCCATGTTGCAAGGATTGACAAGCAACAATCTTCTTTAAGATAAAAAAGGTGATGAATATCATTTAGCAATACATATCTCTTTTTGTTGATGAGATAACTGCGAAATGTTGGGACACATTCGAGAGGATCTGTTTCAATCTTTGCATTCAGCTCTATCTCCTTTTCTTCCAATTTTGTAATGCTCTCACTTTTAAACAAAGCAATATCAAATCCCTGCACTAACTAGTTCTCAATATCTTCCTGAAACATTCCCCCCCTTCTCTTCAACTTCTTTGCTTTTGGTTGCAAAATCCTCTATCTTATTCTCTTGTATTGTATTTAAAGAACAACAATCTATATATTAAAGATTTACAAGAAATCCAACATCCTTTTGTACAAGAATACATTGATATTGATTCTGATGAAAAGGGCAATTTGCTTTACACTTCTTGAATTCCTCATCAATAAGGCTAAATCTTGTTTGAAAAGTTGTTCTAGTAGCATTAGTAGCTTTCATTACATCGCTATAATGGACAAGTCTCTCAATCTCTATACCTTCCACATGTTTATCATAAAACTCCCTAGAATCCTTCAGTTTATCTTCAAGATCCTTCAAGAGCTCTTGTAAATCAAAGGGAACATTGAGCATATCTCTGATGTAAACAAATCTAGATGAATTTCTAGTTGCATGAAGAAAATCAAAGAGCTTTTCATTACAGTTATCCTCTAGATCCTCCTCCTCCATTTCCTCTAAAAAACTTCATTTTAGCCATCATGATTACTCACAAAACCAAATTCAAAAAACACAAAATTAAAATTAGGGGCATAATATACCAATCCACATTTGCTCATATTTAGAAGACTAAAGAAAGATTACTAAAAAAATTTAGTTAAAACCTACAAGGCATGGCTTTTGTAGTGTTAGAGATTTAAAAATGCAAGATGAATGAAGTAACTTTTCCCTCTATACAACAAAGAAAGCATGAAATTCTGTGTCTCATCGATCAAATTTTGTTTTACATTCACGATCATGAAACATAAAAACAATGATCCAAACCACCGCTTCACAGTTCATAAAATCGCATTTCACATATCATTTAACCAAAAAATTGAAAAATCTGTGTTTTATACATTTGAAAATTTTCTTCAAAACAGTGCATCTAGAACATCAAAACCCCATCGTTTAATATGTGTACAAGACCAATATTGTTAGAAAAACTAAGTAAACCCCTTATAAAAATTTTAAGTTCTTGATATATTTTTCTCCTCTTAAACCAACAAACACATATCAATGTTTAACAATGACACCTTATTTCATTCATCTTATATGTCAAAATCCCTAAGATATCACACATGGTTAATTGATCAAAATACAATGCCTTATAAAAAGCGAGTTGACCACTTGAGCAATAGAGGAGGCATGCAGTTTCACGTTTCATCGATCAGGTTTTATTTGACATTGAAGTCTCATGAAATGCAACAACAAACTTTTAAAACCTTTTACAAATGGTAAAATCACGTCTCATACGTCAGTGAATTGATTCACAGGAAATGTTACAAATTTGATGATATTCAATGCCTTGAAATTCAGGATTGCTGATAAAAAATGACAAGAAAAAGTTTGATACATGAGATTTGCAGTCCTTACTATTAAGAATAAATGGTTTTTTGTTAGAATACGCCTAGTTTGGCTTGCTATGCTTACAAGATAAATAGCTCATCGGAGACAAGACAAGATACATGAAATATTGACATAAACCCCGACCTTGAGTTGTCATATATATATGCCAATGATTACCACACGTTTGTTCAAGAAGTACAGTCCACTAATTCGGAGGAGGTGTACTTAAAATGAAAAAGAAAATGCTAAGAATTATCTTTTACCTTTAAAAAGTGGAGCCATAAAAGCGCTATCATGCCAAAAAAGTAAGTGACATGTGGCACAACTTCCCAGGCAAAGACGGTTTGCTCGTTGCACATGTGAAATTAACTATGTATTATAGCAGTCACACATGTAAACCAACATCCTTTTAAACCCAATTTCTCAACCACAAAAGAGTTTTTTCGAAGACAAAGCTCTTTTTATGCTCGATTACACCAACACAATGTTAATTTGGTCATTGTGCAAAATTATTCTTCAGTGCAAGATGACTAAAGAAGGTTTCATTGCCCAACATATGCACTGAACCCTAAAAAATATAAGTTTTTTGACAAATATGAGCTAGCTGTGAATCACTTGAACGAATCTTGCAAATGATCCCAAAAAAAGCCCAATGTATGAAACATGATTAGTCATGGCTCTTCCCATGGATAAGAGTTATTTCATGTTTCATATGTTACTTGGAATGCAAGTTTTTTCAAATAGAATCATGGATCAACAGAGCTTGATCACATAAAATGATAATTTTTTTCCACTAATGTTGATAAGAATTAGGTGGATAAGATTCAAATATTATTGATGCAAACATTTAGATAGATGTTATTTCAAGGGTTGAACTCATTGAGAATAAGATGTGAGGTTTGCAAAATGACAACTGCTCTATTGTGAAACTTGTAAAGCTTCATTGAGAATAAGATGTGAGGTTTGCAAAATGACAACTGCTCTATTGTGAGACTTGTAAAACTTCATGATATTAATTGTCTTTGATCAAATATATATCCAAAAAAGAAGTGACGTGTGAAACACGAGAGGCACTACAAGATACATGCCTCATATTGATATTTAAAGTGATAAAAATATTCACAAAAAAATTACATCTGTTTGTCACTAAACACGTTGGTATTAGCGATGCCATAGAACCGTAGTTATTGGTGTTGCTATTTGTGTCTCTATTTGTGATGCAATTGCAACACAAATAGTGAGTGTTTGCAACGCAAACTACAATGCTAATAGCGATGCATGTAGTAAATTTACGATGCTAATATCAACGGTTATAGATATATATATTTTGGTGGCAAGGCAACACATGTAGCACTATGTGCTGTATTTGGGCCATACAAAAGGGTTACAGTAAGGTGTACAATGGTCATCAAAATGAAGGCAAAGTGTACTTAAATCCACAACTAGATTGATATATAAAAGAAATACAAGATTACTTAATGAAAACGCTCATGAAATCATGGCAAGATACAAAGGATGATAATAATATAGTGCATAGAAAATACCTACATAAATCAGAGGACGAAAAAAAAGAGAGAATATGCACTCCATGGATCCAAGTACGAGCTATAGATCCTCGCCATCCGAAAGCTTGTCCCGTTGGAAAGGAGCATCAAAAGAACTCTGCAAAAAAAGAAACAACTACACATTAGTCCACTATACAATAATGTATTTTAATTAAAATTAGTAACTACACACAAGAAAGATAAGTGACTTATTGGGCCGCCGCGTGCATACAATCTATCGATCAATGCAGTGAGACCGTGTATCTCTACATATCGAGTCTCTAGGCCAGTGGGATCGTGACTTGTAATGGAGTGCTGCAAAGAAAACAAAATATAACTGTTAGAAACACGATTGTCAGTACAAGTGATATCGCAAAAAAAAAAAGTGAGAAGAATAAAAGAAAAACTTACAAAGTTCTCCAGATAAGTCCTGTGGCTATCACTCCCAAGATGATGAGCCACTCCTGCCTCTAGTCATGCCCTCGCTACCTCGCACTGTTGTCTCCAATGTCCTGAAGAATCTGTAGCCTCCTCCTCGAGTCGGCGCTGGTCATTTGCATCTAGCCACTCAGGCTTTGAGGCCCTACTCTTAAGTGTCTTGCGTGCGTTCGATTGTCTGTGTGACATGTACATACGCATATACTCCATCATCCAGCATGTGGAGAACCTATCTGCTACGGTGAGTACTAGAAACTCCTCATGCAAGGATGCTACTATGTAGTCCTTTCTCCCCTCTGTTCTTCCAATAGTCCAAGATATTGTGCTGAAAAACTTGTTGGCATAACTCTCTCATATGAGCCATCATCCTCCTCCCCTCATCATTCATGATGATGGCTCCTGTCCTATCATCTACAAGGTATCCATATCCCTCTGGGGTATGTCTAAGATGTGTCCTCTCCCACCTGTGACCAAAATCCTGGGAATATCCAGGAGACCCCTGTACATCTAGTGTATCCACAGGGGTGGTATCTCTCAGAGTAGCACCCATAGGGGTGCCACCTCTACGGACAGGCTGAGCGAAAGTTGGAGTGATTGGAGTAGATGTCTCCACAAGTGTGACAAATCCCACAGGTGACATAAATCTAGTAGAACGACGAGACGGAGATACTACGTCGGTACCTCCACAACAACCACTTGAGCCACCCTCTCTCGAATCTACACAAGAGCGAGGAGTAGCACCTATATATCAAGCCGATAGTGGGCTCACTGTATCCATGTCTCCACAACATCCCCCAGAACCACTCCCTTCATCCCAATTCTGGAGCGTCGACCTCGTTTACTAGAAATCGAGGCATAAGAGTATGCCAAAGTAGATTGAACGGAATAGCCTAATGGTGTCCGAGATAGCTCCTGGTTTGCCATATCTCTGAATCAAGCCATCTGATCTGGAGACATATGTGTGAAGATCTTCTGTAGCTCCTTGTCGCTCATCCCTCGACTCATCGTACATTCCAAATATCCACAAAGGTCACATGCACAGACTAGAATTGATGTCAGCATAATCGATATAAAGATTCAAGCAAAGCACGGTAATGTAACTCTTAAAAAAACGATCTTACTTAAAATGCATATTCTAGAGTATCCTTATAAGTGATTCATCAACGAATTGAGTAGGTGGATGCTCTAAGTATGACATAGCCTATGGTTCCATGTCAACCTCCTGATGCAACTCCGCATACACTGGAAGATCAATAGAAAGGTCACCACAAGGATGAGTCCACCTCATTCTTAAAGAATTCTTGGCCTCCTATCTTTCCATCATTGTTACCCAATTTTGCATCCTCTACATGCTTCAAGCTTTGGGAGGCCTCCACCTCTTGCAATATCAATCCCTCTATCTACATACTGTCCTCATCTACATTGGGAACATTGCTTTCATCATATGCTCTCGCACTTCAGGGAGCTGAAGGTACAACATACTACCATCGAGGTTGTCGGGGGTTTGGATAGACCGCATACATTGGAAGGTCAATAGAAAAGTCACCACAAAAGGATGAGTCCACCTCGTTCTCAACAAAGAATTCTTCGCCTCCTATCTTTCCATCATTGTTACCCAATTTTGTCTCTTCTACATGCTTCAAGATTTGGGCGGCCTCCACCTCTTGCAATATCCATCCCTCTATCTACATACTGTCCTCATCTACATTGGGAACATTGCTTTCATCATATACTCTCACACTTCGGGGAGCTAAAGGTACCACATATGACCATAGAGGTTGTCAGGGGTTTGGATAGAAAATTACCTATTCAAAATCACATACAAGAGTTTATGCACATGTTCACAATGGGTCGGTAATACAAACGTGTCATGCAAATCCATCCATCTTTTTCTAGAATCTATTTTGAGAAATTCAGATGGACCTCATTGAACATTTGCCCCAGCTCCTTCCAGTACCACTTTAAACCACTGCACATCGAATAGGATCATGGAGAAGCTACGATAATCCACCGTGATAATATTTTACAAGTTTCCAAAATACTCCATATCTTCTATGATGGTGTTTGGATCCGTGGTTCATCGTCGGCTCTCTTGCTCGAACTTCGCCATGACACCACAAACTATTGTGGAGCACATTTTGTTGATATGATCCACGTGAAAATGTTGTCCATGCAACCATGCTGCATTGTATATTTTTTACTGTACATTGAAATAGTTAATTAGTTGTCACATATAAAATTCAGATATGATAGCTTATAAAACATGTGGTCACCTTTGAACTACATCCCCTCAAGAATTCCCACTCCTCAATAGAGATCTCCACCCCTTCGCGAGAGGTTGCGATCAAAGCTCCATGCAACCATTGCATAGACATAAACCACATTATCTTCTCCATGCCCTTGAGATATCGAATCGGTCGGTGGCGTGTAGAACGTTGAAATTCAGATCGCACTTCTTCTTGATCTTTCTTGACTTGCTTGTACCTAGTGAGCCACGTCTCCAAGGAGACATTACGCAACATACAAAAACGAATCACTTTCTCCTCCATTGCAACATCCATCCTTTTTTCTACCCCATTTCCAACCACCACATCTTTGGTCAGTCTATCATCTTCCTTCAACGACCATAGCATTCCTTCAACGACCATAGCATACTGTTGTTTGAATCCACCATTGATAACCATTGTGAAATATGCACTAATGCCTCAGACACCAATCAATCTTCAGCCATGCTACCTTGTGGCCAAGCTTGTTGACGCACAAAGACTTTTAGGGTTTCTATAAAGCGCTCCAAGAAGAACATTCATCACATATGGATAGGTCCAGTAATCTCCACTTTGTCTATAAGATGCTCCAGGAGATGGGTTTGTATTGTGAGCTTTCGTAAAACATGTTGTGCATCATCACGAGACTCAAGCATGGTATTTTTAAGTGGTAATATATGATACTTTAGCAACCTGAAAAGAAATCATAAAATACCCTGAAAAAATATAATTATTTTTTATAATGGTGCCGAAAAGAAATCAATGAAGTGTACGTAGAAGGTACATGAACAACTCGGTCACACTCGTATCGCTCCACCTGTATTTTGCTTACACACTTAGGAGTACAAGTAGCGTCTTCAGGTGAGATACTCGGTACCCATCATATAATGGTATGGATGCTTCCTCTTTAAGAGGATTAGATGTCTCAGTATCCATGGGCATCAATGCATTGATCGTTGCCTCCATCTCAGGCTCCAAGATTGTAAGAAAGTTTGAAAGGCTGCATGTCTCCTCTAGTATTGACAATATAGACTGGGTACTGCCTTCCAAGTGGTAGATTGGCTTAGGCACTCCATCCATCGCATGCCCACAAACTCTTCTAACTAGCTATAATAGGTGCACTCCTCCTTGGGATGAGACGTCATGTTCTTGTATAAATTTTACAGTCACATCCAATGTTGTTGTATATGATATTCAATTAGTTTACGAATATAATGCATGATTGATATATACTTTTCTTACTGTTTGCTCAAAGTCTGAGATCGCCTGATCAATGATCTTTGATTGAAACTCGCCAAAGCATCGTACATGTTTTATAGACAAGCGACACTTTCGTCTGATTGCCAGCTTGTGTTGAGAGCAAGGACACGAGACATGTTAATTAAGATACGCCTTGTGATCTTGAACATCACGACCTTCATCATTTTCCATTTTGTCTACGTTACGACAATTTTTTTTTTTGTTCTCATTCTCTTTTTCTTTCTGAATTTATTTGAGAAGGGATTTCTTCTCTTGTAACTCAACAAAAGTAACGTCAACTGTCATCTTGGTTTTCTCTCGGTTTCTTTGATTTTTTCCCTTTCTTTATGCTCTTCACTTTATGTTCTCTTCCATTTCTCTTTCTTTCTCTCTCTCTCTTTCTTTATTTCCCCTCTATTTGTTTCTCTCCACCCCCTTATGTTTTCTCACTCATTCTCCTCTCTCCCTCTCTCCCTCCCTCTCTTTTTCCCCATTTCTTTGTTGTCTTTCAAGTTTATTCTCTCTCTCTCTCTCTCTCTCTCTCTCTCTCTCTCTTCCTTTTCCTTTCTTCTTCTCCCTCTCTCATTTCCTATCTTTCTTACTCTCTTTTCCCATTTCTTTATTGTCTTTCAAGTTTATTCTCTCTCTCTCTCTCTCTCTCTCTCTCTCTCTCTTGTTCTCTCTTCCTTTTTCTTTCTTCTTCTCCCTCTCTCATTTCCTATCTTTCTTACTCTCTTTCTCTTTCTTTGTTGCCCCTCTCTTTGTTTCTATCTATCCCCTTACGTTTTTGCACTCATTCTTCTCTCTCCCTCCCTCTCTCCTCTATGTTCGATGTGTCATATGCCAGGTGATAAAAAACTTGTTGCCTAATTTGTCGTTGTTGACTAGTAAGGCTCATTTAGTGATGTAGTCTCTATTGCATTGTGTGTAAGCTTTAGAATATTTTTGATGATAAGGTCCATTTTTCACAGTGTATTTTCTTTGTCTAAGCTATGATTGTAGGGGTTTCTAGAGTCAGTCAATATTTGGTCTCTCTATTTCTCAAATTTCTTTATGTATTTTGTGATTTATCTTTTTGATTTATTTCTTTATGTATCTTGTGTTTCTTTGTTAAAAATTTACAATTTTACTAACTTGCAAGTGTATGTAGGTGTACCATGCACAACTAAGTTTTTGTTTTCCACAATCAATGTGATTCAATATGGCCCTTGTGACGTGTCAAGGTGTAGGGAGTTTCTTTCACCAAGCTTTTAACCATGAAATGTCCTCTTGTATGACTACTGTCTCTCTTTGTTTTTCTCTACCCCCTCGTGTTTTCTCATTCATTCTCCTCTCTCCCTCCCTCCCTCCCTCTCTTTCTCTCTTTCTTTATATGTTTCATGTTTATTCCCTCTCTCTCTCTCTCTCTCTCTCTCTCTCTCTCTCTCTTGTTCTTTCTTCCTTTTCCTTTCTTCTTCTTTCTCTCTCATTTCCTATCTTTCTCCTTCAATGCACCTCATTCTCAACAAAAAAAAAGGAGAAAGAACAAGAACAAACTAATAGGGAGCAATGTACTCATCGCAAATGCTCGAAGATGGATTCTTCGTCTCCTCTTCATGACAGCTCCTCTTTGCCCTTCGTACACTTTCTCCTCTTCTTCACGAATGGCGGCACGGTGGCAGTGGCAGCGGCGAGGAGAAGCTCTCCTTCCTTCTCTTTCTCTCTTTCTCTCCCTCCCTCTTTCACTCTCTCTTACACAAAATCTTTCGTAAAATGCTGTGCTCGGGTTTCGGTCACGTTTTTTTAAATCTGAGTACTGTCGCTATTTGCATCATATTTGCGACATAAATAGCAATGCCGCTAATTTGCGTCAAAACTCGGTGTTGCTATTCTCCCATTTCCTTATAGTGAGGGTGTTTGTTTTTCTTGTCCAAAAGGCCTCTTCATGCTTCGTGCATCTCGTGCCTGCATTGTTTTATTGAAATTGGAGGTAGACTATGTGATTAGTGTTTCTTTGCTACTAAGTGATTATAGATAACATTATATCAGAGATTTGGAGATCTATCATAATTTGGTTGTATTATTTGTTTTCTTGGATGTTTCAAATGGCTAGAACTAAGTCCATTGCAAGGAAGTAGAAAGTCAATCCTAGAGGTCTTGCTTCAAAGATCCATTAGTCCTCCAAGTCTTCCAAACTTACAAGAAAATCAAAGCCAATGAGAAGGTTCTCACATCATGTTAGATGCCTAAAGGTGATTAGAAGTGTAATGAAAGCTCTGAATAATGCAATTTCCAAGATTGTCTTTTCAAAGGGTTGTCAAAGAAATTTGTAACAAGTATAGTCTTGATAGTTTTAGATGGACTAGGGTAACTCTCAATTGTATTTAGGAGGCTACAAAAGATTTTTTGATTGAGTTTTTTCAATATTTTTATATCTATGTTGCTCATGAATATAGGCTTACACTTATGGATAAAGACATGATAGTTCTCAGAAGATTGAGTTATAGGTTTTCAAAGGTCCTTGAGCTAGTCTCCCTTTCTGATGTGAAGACTTTCAATATTTTAAATGTGCCTCCGTATAGAAAGAAGAAAAATGATCTAGGTCTTAAGGTTGAAGATGTCACCCATGAAAAAGGACACAAGACAACAATGTGATAAAAAGGAAAAGGCCATAGAAAAGCAGGCATATAAATGGAGGGAGTATAAAAGAAAGAAGAAAAAAGAAAAGGAAGCAAAACAACATAGAATTTTTGAAACTTTTTTGGCTGCTCCCATCTTTTGAAGAGGAGTTATCTACCCTTCTTGAAAGGGATGACCTTAAGGTTTTCAATGTTTGTTGCTTTTTACCTGATGATATTAACAAAAGATTTGATATGGTATTTTTAGACTTTGATTGTGTTCAAATTCTCAAGAATAAAGTGAGAGAAGTAAATGAGTCTATTATTCTTGTTGGGATGAGGTATAATATACCAAAAATTATTTTTACTCATTATATTTTTCTAGCAAAAGACTTTCATGTTGATGCTTGCTATCTCCATTCCTTTGCTAGGTGTGTAATGCATGAGCTCCCCTTTGATACACAACAAAAAATTGCGGTTCTTGATTCATCTATCTCATACTATATGAGAAGTGAGCTTGATGCAAGTGCATTTGACCATTGGTTCAATTCAATTGACTTTGAAAATTTGGAGGTTCTTCTAATTCCATACAATGTAAAGCAAGTAATTTGATATTTTGTTAGATTTTATGAGATCTTGTTTTGCTAGATTATTGAAATATTTTTGTTTTCAATTCTCATTGGAGCCTAATTGGAATAGACTGTGTGGAGAGGCAATGCTTCCTCATCAATTCTATAAAAGAAAGCCATGGAAATGCCAAGTTGTAAGTTATATAATCTAGGGTCTCCTTGATAATTTGATCTTTTTTTTGCACGTACTCTAAATATTTTTATTTTTATTTTGTAATTACTCTAAATTGTATTGCCTTTTTGGTACAGAGTTGTAAAAAGATTGATTGAAGTGCTAGAGAAAGAGCTTCTTATGCCTTTTGACTTACTTGCAACAATGCAATATAGACAAGTTGCAGTAAGGCCTTGATTAATATGGTTGGAATATACTAAGAAAATTTATTCTAAAAGATACCATAAACAAGTTTGGTTTACTTTATTTATCTCAATGATGATAAACTTATAAAGGTAATGTGAAACACACTAAACTTTAAGATAGATGTTTATTACAAAATAGTCCATTGATGATAATAATATAGTCCATTGTAAATAATAATAATGAACTAAAAATCTTTTCTTACTAATGTATGACAGTTTACAAGGGATTGCTTTACAAGTGAGCATGTTTGGTATATAAGAGCAAAGCTCATGAAGTATATAATGGTCAATTGCATACAACCGACAAGAATTGACAATAGTAGGGTCTTGGACATTGAAGGAGAGGAGGTGCATGTAACTACAATAGGTGAAGCTATGCCTTTAACACCCACGGTAACCAAAGCATCAAAGATAGGCAAAAGGACTCCTAGAAAGGATGTCCCTTCTCCTAAGAAAAGTTCTAAAAAAAAGTAGATTTGCCTCATTGATTATAAGCCCTTGTGTATAAGTCATGGAGATGGTTGACAAAAATTTGCAACAAAATTTATACATGTATTTTATATTGATAGTAAAGAGATATTTTCCTCGATATCCTTGCATTGTATATTCTTCTCTCTTTTCGTTGATATTTGCTAAAAAAATATTATAAATATTTATTAATCAAGAAGTGAAATTAGATATACACCTAAGTAGATATAATATGATATAAAAAATTACTCATTTGTTATTAAGTTAGAATACAAATGAGTATGGTAGTTCAATATCTTCATTCTGTAAATCCATTCTCACTTGATGTAGCACACGTGATGATCTAACCTTTAGGATTGCAATAATATCCTCATTGTATCAAACATCAAGATCCATTATAGAATCTTTGCTAAAATTATCAATATTTTTGTTGAACGCAACCAAACTATCACCAACATAAAGCCATCTACTATAATAAAAGCTAAGGATGAAAATTTGAGTAACAATCATATATTTACAAGCTATAGAGTATTGATCCATCTTACATATAAATTTTTCTTCTGTCCTAGTATCCCATCCCTCATCAACAAATTGTATAACATGATCATATGTTAGTATCTTCACTAAAAGCATGGCCTTTGATCTTTCTTATCTCAGCATTAGAAAAGAAGTTAACAAACATATTAATAGGCATGAACAAAGTAACTTTTCTTAGCTTACTTGAGATACTGGGTTTTAATGCTCTCTGTATCTTAGAAAATATTTTACACCTATAGCCCTCACTAGTAGTTTGGACTTGGAAAAGGTTACTCAAAGCTTGAAAAATTGACAAAGGAAGGGGGGATATTGATCCCCATTGGCTACACTGCATGGGGACAATATAAGAATGGTCATAGAAGAATATTCCATTCTCTGCAAGCTCTGTCTTCTTTCTATCTTTATACATCTATTCTCCAATCAAGCCATGTATCACATCAATCACATCAACAATAGACTCAATTGATTGCCATTCCTCAAGATTAGAGAGATAGACATCTATAAGACAAATGAACAAGTGTTATAATGGAAAACCTTAAACTAAGTTCAAGAAAAGAAAAACTTTAAGAATTAAATCCTTACAATTTGGTTTATGCATTGGAAGATTTGAACTTTCAGGTTCCAAATATAGCTCTCTATACATAAACACATATTGCATGCTATTCTTATTTACTCTAAGCTTGAAATATCTCATTCTACCCTTCGAAGAAAAGATGAACAAGCTCTCATATCTTTACATTTTCCCACATTTTTCCTGTTGCATATGGTGATCCAATTGCATAGGAATCCACTTCCATATTTTTGGAATGAGTTAAACATTGATATGGATGTGATTTGGGAGCTTGGATGCCTTGTTGAAGGTCAAATTTGTATATCCATATGTGAGAGAGAGAGAGAGAGAGAGAGAGAGAGAGAGAGAGAGAGAGAGAGAGAGAGAGAGAGAGAGAGAGAGAGAGAGAGAGAGAGAGAGAGAGAGAGAACAAAGCTACCATAAAGGAGGGAAAAACACGAGAGGGATAAAAGAAAGGAGGGAAAAAAATAAGTGCCAAGCTCTTTATTAATTTGAATTTAGATTAAACATGTCATTATCATTAATCCAAATATATCATTAAATAAAAGTGGCCAGGATTGTATATCATTAATGCAATGAATATCATAATCACAAATATAAGATGCTAAAAATAGATATTAATAATACAAAGTTGTAATATATTATATATATATTTTTATAAAATATATTTTTTATATTTTTTACTCGAGGGTTTTAGCGTTCATGGCTTATTCATAAATATCCTAATCTATGAAATTTTCTTGAATAAAACACAACCCTTTTCTATTGAATTTGTAAGTAATCCCTTTATATGACACCCTTCTATATGTAAAAAATGTATACAAATGGTGTTTTAAAAATCCTTATTTTGAACTCACGTTATATATACATATATTCATGAGTGACTCCCCTGAGATTTTTTAAAATAGAACTTTTGTTATGGAGACTTTGCTCCTATTAGTCTAGAGCACTCTCTCTCTATATCCTAAAAGGCATTTTCGAGACCTCAAAACTCTCCTAAGTCCTCTGACACTTGTCACAATGCTTTACGAATTTAGCAACATTGCGGAATAGGGTGGACCACCATAGGTGAGATTCTAGCACCTTGCGGGCCGTAGTATCTCCCCTAAAGTGTCCTCTAGCAATTCCACCATGCACCTCAGTTAGCATATCATGCATTTCATGCTCACATGCACATATATGCAACATGCCATCTTGTCCTAACTTGTAGAGTTGACTAGTGATCAATTGATAGGGTTGAATCTTAAGAATAAGGCACTTTAGCCTAGCCTTCTCAATAGGTCTCTCTAGTAATTCGTACTCTAGGATTTCAACTATGTCATCAATCCAATAAGGTGTCAAGTCGGCTTTGAATAAATCCTTTTTACTAGATATGCTAAAAAGGTGTGCATTGGGTAGGTCATCTATAATGCCTTGTCCAGTGGTCTCTCCTATGGGTACGAGGGACATGTGTTTTGCCATGTAATGTTGCTTGCCTTTGCGTATGACCACAAAAAGTTTAAAATCTAAAAGTAGAAGTAACCATCGAGCTATGCATCCAATAGCGCAATGTTTGTTGACAAGATAAAGCAAGGCTTGATGGTCAACAAAGAAGGTAAAGGGCATAGCCAAAAGTTAATGCCAAAATATCTTTACAACAAATACCATGTTCACTAGGCTAGCACAAAACGGCTCCAACGGCAAACTATGATGCATCAATATGCACATGGAATGTTATGTTCTAGAGTCTAGGACTCGTAAAATTGGTATAGTAGTAAGATCCTTTTTTAACTTCTCATAAGTGCGTTGGCACTCCTTGGTCCACTCGAATACAATCAACAACTTGTAGAGTAGTCTAGCAATCAATACATACTTTAGGATGAAGCGTTGATAATACCTTGTGTGTCCTAGGAAGCACTAAACTCCCTTATAGTTGGTTGGTGGTGGTAAGTCGACAATAACCCTAATCTTAGAGGAGTCAATAGCAATGCCATTCTTGGACACCAGGTGCCTTAAGATACATCTATGTTTCACCTAGAATTGGCACTTTAGGAGGTTCAAAGAGAGAAAGAGAGGCTATAGAGCATACATTGTTCAAAGACTGCACGAAGCTTATCCAGGTGTTCTTTCTAGCTATATTACATGTATAGATTATCAACAAATACTTCTAGCTCCTACCTAAGCATTTCTTTGAAGATGACACACATTAGACACTAAAAGGTAGTAGGTGCATTCATAAGCCCAAATAGCATAACTATATACGCGAATATACCCCACTCCATGGCAAAAGTGGTCTTATGCTTGTCATCGAGGTGTACTTGAACTTGGTTGTAACCTAAGAAGCGATCCATGAAACTGTAGACCTCTTTTCTTGCCACTCTTTCAAGCATATGCTCCATGTAAGGCAACTGATAATTATCTCTCTTAGTCACTCCGTTGACTTTCTTGTAGTTCACGCACACTCAGATTTTTTATTCTTCTTCAAGATGATCATAATGGGTGACACCCAATCCATGTGCTCAATCTTGTAGATGAATCGTGTCTTCAATATAGCTTATTGATCTCTTTCTTCAAAGCATGAATATGTTTTGGATTCATTGGATAAGGTTGCTGCCTTTTTATTGGCATTACATAAGGAGTCATTGGGATGTTATGTGTTACGATCCACGAATTGACTCCTTTGAGTTTGCCGAAGGACAAAGGGAACACTCGATGCACTTTCACAAGAGAGCAATAATATCTAGCTCCTCTTGCTTGGTCAAGTCATCAGCTATAGACACGGATTGAGGCTTCTCCTCTTCCCCTGCAAAGTTGACTTCCTTGACTTTGGTAGATCCTTTGATTAGTTCACTTGTTTGTTCTTGTCTCTTTGCATCCAATAAGATCATTACTCTATCCCCTTTCTTGAATTTAATGAAGTGCTTTGGTAGGTCTTGGGGTTTCTTTTTCTGTTCGGCTTTCGATTCTTTCTATTGTCCTCTCTTTTCCTCCTTCAATCGTCTATGCCTTAGATGGACCGGCAAGTCCCCTTTGGTGCATCTAGCTTTAGATGCTCGCGGTATGTCTGGATCACTCTTAGAGCTTACCTTTGATTCCAAGTTAAGCTCACAACCCTCGCTAGAGAATGGATTTTCCCCTAGTGGTTGCAGCTCTAAGGTCGACTCCGTTCTAAAGAGAGGTGCGACAAGCCCTGCTTGCTCGTAGTCGATCACACCTAAGTGATCTAGCCAAGTGCGCTTGCATTTAGTTTAGAAAATTTCTCTTTCAATTCTAAATGCATTGACTCTCTGTGGCTTGGAGTCTACTTTTATTTGTTCGACCACTCTGCCATTAGTGTCGCACTCTATCATCGTCTCGATATCTTCTTCATCGCTTTCATTCAAGGAGTAGCAATCCTCAGACTCGTTGTTTGATTGCTACATTCTGTGTGAGACTACTTGTTGTCATCTAGGCCTCTATTCTCGACTCTCTTTTCATCTGTACTCAGTGCACAACTGTACATAAGGTTTAGGTTGTGTACTTTAGTCCATCGCCATTTTCGTTCATCCATGAGATCTTGGAGCAGCTTGAGATTAGCAATTGGGTGACCAGCTAGCTCCCTTGTTTGATACTCAAGAATCCCCTAGATCTCAAGTCTATTAGATGGGATATGGAAAGAGATTGGTATTTGTTGTCTATTAGGGTTTTGGGCCACCATACAGAGTGGCAATGCAACCCCAAAAGGAACACCAAGAAAACATAGAAACTATTGCAAGAAAATATATCATCTATCATCAACAAGCATGTTCTTTATATTTTATATGACCACAACAATGAAAAGAATGCCATGAACAAGAAATCTTCATGCAGCTTCATAGGAACGATTCTTCCACGGCTTTAACTTGAACAAAATTGATTATGCTCTTCATATTCTTCACAGAACTCATCAAGAGACCACAAAAAACAAGATAATATACCACATTGAATGGAAATCATAACATAGCATTCTTCTTCATTAGTTCCATAGCTTTCTCTTACAATCTTACTCATATATACATTGTTCTGCATAGATTTGGCTATCTCTAACTCTCTATCTCTCTCATACATGCTCTTTCTCAATAGTACAATGGGATAATAATGAATAATCATCTATAACCCCTCTTTGGCTGTGGATATTCCTCCCAAGAGGTATGTCTAATATGAAAGGTCACTAGAGCCACTATAGTGTCCCTTCGTAGCTCAACAGTGTCACTGTCACTTCAATCTTTACTTGAGTCTTCAATAACTACTTCTTCCACCTCTTTTAGCTATTTTGAACTTGTATTTATCTCCTTCCAGGGTTGAAAAACTTCCCCAAGCTACACATCCATCCCACATAACATTGACATAAGCATACATAATAGAAACATAACAGGGATAGAGGCTCTACAGACATTCATAAAGGGTTAATAGAAAGACATCAAAAAGCCTTTTTCTAAAATAAAATAATTAAAAACCATCAAGAATCAACCAATAAGCTTTGAAACACTCTCAAATCCCATAATTATTATTCTAACCTCCTATATAGAAGGAAAATAAAGCAAAATAGAGGCTCAATAGAACCAATTATACACTAATATGACATCAACAGAACATATCAGAATATCATATCTCCACTATAAAACATCAAGAGCTTCTCAAAATTTATCAACATCATCCAAAACACTCTCAAACACTTCCAAAACAACTAATCATCATACAAAATCCATAACAAATCTACCATTTAGCCCACAAAAGCAACAAAAAACATCTAAAAAATCAAGTCATTTCAACCCTCAATAGGCACTGATGGTAGGGTCTTATCCCTTGGGGTCTGAGTACATTGGCTTTATGAAAATCATTGACTGTCCTTGCATCATGTTTATAATCTTCTTCCTCATCCAAAAAAATAGGTCGATGGTAGTTAGTATGCATATCCAATCTCGCTTGTCTTTTTGACGCAGGAATGTACTTTGTCAATGATCCACATGAATTCCTGGCTTGGGTGTCTTCTTTCAAGATAGATGACTAGCATGGTCATCCAGGTATCCATCTCAACTCTTATACCTCCAATCTATTACGTAGGAGTATAAGACCGTTACCCTAGTCTTCAATTACTCGTACATTCCTCATCCATGGTTGGCCAAGCAAGATATTGTAGCCTACTCCCTTCATAACAATGAAGTAGACACATGCTATCTTCAAGGACCAGTCCTTCAACACCCTGAATGGCTTAACCTTCATGATTAGCCAGTGTGATGTTAAACCTTGCGGTCTCCATTGTCGGTTTACCCCAAGCTTGCAAAACTGCATGGCTAAGCACACTGACTCCCGCTCCTACGTCTATAATTCCCTTTCTTATTACATCTTCTAGTGCTACCACTAGTAGGACCGTATGCATCTCTATGCCTTCCCAGAAAGCTTTCACATGCAAGGACTTAGAAACTGAGTTCAACATGAGGCTCGATATATGTGTGGCTACATCATGGTCATGCAAATCAGCTCTTTCTGGCTCGTTAGATCCCTCTACCCCCACTACTTCAATTATCGCCATAATGAAGGGATTTGCCTAAGCAGATCCCCCATTGACAACATTACAGGGACCTATAACAATGTCATAAGCAGACCATTAGCCACTTGCCTTTCGTCTTGCCCTATACTCTTTTGCCATTGGTCTTGGGCAGCTTCCCTACCGATGGCATCTAAGCCTTGTCTTTGTGGTTTTGCATGAGGTGTAGATGCATCTCTCGAGTTTATGTGTGTTGGTGAGACAAGCGTACTTACATCGGAGAACTCGTTGATCTCATCTTCTAGGATGGGCATTGGCACTTTGGATTAGGATATTCCCCAACCTTGGCACTCCCCCTCTTTGTTGTTTTAGGTGCTAAAGTCTCAGCCTCTGCATCTGTCACTTGCTTCCCTCTTGTTAGTGTGGTTGCACTGTCTATTTTTAGTGTCACCTTAGCATCAACCCTCTTTTTCTTCCTCTACTAAGTCTTCATTTTCCTATTCAAGGCTGGATCTAGATTGCTAAGTCCTGGCAATGAAATACCAGCCTACTTCATTTGTACTCTAGTCTCATGACGTTCAACGAGATGAAAGTGACCTCATCATCAAGTGGTTCGACTCCAAACAACCCCAAAGGTATAGAAGGTATGATGGTTGAGCTAGTAGATAGTTTTTGCCTGGGACATTCAGCATATAAGTGTGCGATTCCACAATGGAGGCATCTCAAGTTAGCCTTTTCATGGTTAGCTTATTCTCATTTTGGGCAAAGATATGAGGTATGCCCTAAGAGCCGCAAGTCCCCGACATGAGATTGGGTCTTGGGTTTGCCCTGTTGGGCCTTTACCCCTTCTTGACCTAATGCCATCACCAGTATTGGTGTAATATTTGTTGTTAAGATGGGATTTCCCTCATTTTTGTATGAGACAAGGGTTCACATATGTCTCATCCTTATGTGTCTCCTCTACATAATGTATTAGAGCATCACTCATTGGATGGGTCACGAAGAGTCTAGGTGGTCTAGATATGCCTGTAGGATTGATGTCCATTCTTGTGACAAATGGCTTGGCATCATTAGATGCTGGGAGAGTAATGGAGCTCCCCTTCCAAATTGTGGCAGTCTATTTCCCAAGTAGTGTGGTTGGTTGTAAAGCTGCAGATATGGTAATCACCTCGGTAATCCACAATGCATAGCATTGTGGCCAAACCTACCATTGTTGGCACAAGGTCTAGATCTAGAATCTGTGCACTCGAGCACTGGGAGGTGGTTTCCTCCACATGTGAGGCCATGGAAGTTTTCTAATCATTTCCTAGAGCTTGACCAACTCTAGCTTTACCTCTGCCAAATCTTGGCTTGAGTCAACACTCTTCTATTTTTCTTGGTTACCTTGACTAGATCTCTTGCTAGTGGCAATAGCTCTCTTTGAGGCTCTAGAGACTGCACTATTTTGACTTGTGGGTCTCGAGCTTCTCTCCTTGAGTAGGTTGTCTACACATATGGCTTTTTCAAAGACCCTGGCTAGTGTGTCCCTTTGCAGGTTTGAGTTGCCTACCAAGGCCTTGTAGAGCTCTTCACTCCTAATTCCACTTCGATTATTAGATGTCAGATTTCCAAAATCGGATTGTCCAATTTTGGGTTTGCACGAGTGAGCAAATTGGATTGTCTAAATCCGAGTCTCTCATTTGAGTTGATTGTCCAAATCAGACGGTTTGAATTGAATGACTATTCGATCATCGAGTGGGGTCCAAGTCTAGCCGTCCAAGTTTGGCCTATTTGAGTCTGAGTTTGTCGGACTCGGATTAGCAAGTGACATCCAATTAGACGAGGAAGTGTAGGTGTCCGAGTGGGCCAAATCAGATTATTCGAGTCTGAGTGGTCCAATTTTGGGAATTGGAACTTGTGATGTGTATCCGATTCCAACGATGCAAATAATCCGTGAGGCCAAATTTTGATTCGTTTGATCTCTATAGCCGATGCTAAGCCATAGAGACTTCCAAAATCAATGATTAAGTACTAAGGAAGGTTTGTGTGTACTTGGGGTAGTCGGAAACCTTTGAATCAATGCACTCGATCTTGTCTTTGCCTTGAAACTCTAACTCTCTCTCTTTTTCTCTCTTAAAGCCCTGAAATTGAAAACGAGCTCTCTTTCCCCTTTCTCAAGGTTTTAGACCCCCTTTCCAACATTCCTTGGATGCCTTTTCCTCTTCTTTTCTAGATTATGACCCCATTTTCCTTCAATTTAGGCCTATTGGTACACAAAAGCCTACTATGGTTTTCTTTCTCTTTCCCTATTTTTTTCCTACCTAAATATCTACAAATCACAAGAAAATGCTAATGCTAATCAAACCAACTTATCCAAACTTAAAAAATCCAAAAAACTTGTGCAAAGATCAAACACCCATTCTTCCTACCTATCTACCTTAAGAACTGGTTTGAAAAAAACACTCTAATGCTTGATTCGGAGCGCACAAGCACTCAAGGCTCAAATCCGTTGGTCTTGGCAATGGAACCAAAATGTGAAAACCTTCGCTCGATTGCCAAAATCCACAAACCACTTATTGCTCAAGCATTTCAAGCCAAATGGGAATGGCTACCTCTCACATAGCCATACGTGCTCTTAAGCCTATACAGGTGTAGTGAGCTTACCTCAATGCTTGATCGAGTACCCTTCTCTTTTGAGCACACCTGTAGCTCCACAATTTGAGATGCGAGCTCAAGTAACATCAATCCTCCACCTTCAAGCTCCATGATCCATAGCTGCGTGCACGAGATAAGATAAGATAAGATAAGATAAGATAAGATAAGATAAGATAAGATAAGATAAGAGAAGAGAAGAAAAGAGAAGAGAAGAGAAGAGAAGAGAAGAGAAGAGAAGAGAAGAAGAGGGGAGAAGATGGAGAGCTTCTCCACTACGATTCCTCACCCTCACACACTCACTCCCTTACACTCTCAAACTCCCTCTCTCTCAAACACAAGCACAAGAAAGCAAGAAGAAGAAGAAGAAGAAGAAGAGAAGAGAAGAAGAAGAAAAGGATGATAGCCACTTTTGCCACACACCAAGAATGAGCTTCTCTATTCACTTTTTAACTTTTATATATGCCCTTATCCCTTTGGGCACCCATCCCCTTTTTTCACATGATCGACCATCTTGCCAAGGTCCTCTTTTCCTATTTCCTTCTATTTATATTATGCCTTCACCTATACCCATCTACCCTTTACAACTTGCACATGAGGGAGCTTGGTGCTCTTTTACAAAAAATTGGGAGTGCCTTTAAATTTTAAAATGCACCTTTGCCTTTTCCTTGACTTTTAAGGTTGCCCTTGTGCTTTTGGCCTTTTCTCCTCTTATCATTCTGGTTGGACCACCTTTTTTCACTTTACTTTACATTTGTAATTTTTCTTAAATTTTCTTTTGCTTACATTTTCTCTATCTTGTACTAGGGTTGACAACAACTTAGAAACAATAATCATGCATACTAATTTTCTATAAATATGGCTAACATTTTTAAAGAGAAGCCATTTTGCTAATGTACAAGTCATCTTTTAAAAGTCAAATATCGTAAAGTTTATATTCTTTTCAAAATCAAACTTCTAAAAAGTTTGAACATGCTCAAACTTTTAAACAAATTAGAACATGCTTAAATTCTCATTTGAAGTTATTCTTTGGTAGTTTGGATGAAATCTAAGGCTTTAGGAGAAACATGTAACTTATCCAAATGTTTGTGACTTTCAATACACATTCATTATAGGCACAACATAGGGCTTTCATGTATTGAACCCCTAAATTGGGTGCATTTTCTTTAGCCTACTTAGCATACTCAAACATAGTTTCTCTAAGGGGAAAGTTATGGTACCCCATCAATTCTATGGTACTAGTTAATGGCCAATCATTTTTGTAGAAGGCGTGGATATCACATTTGGTAATTTATGGTGGAGCTCTATTTCTCTTTGCATCAAGGTCATTCAATGTGTCATAGACAAAAGGAGAGGTGTAAATATTCCAAATGAGCTCAATAAACAATATGAATATCTAACTAGAGCAAAATTTGAGGGACCCTAAGAAAATGAAGTACTAAGCATGTAAGGAAGGACTCTAAAAAGGTAAACATAACCATTCAAGAGTAGGAAGTACTATAAATATTGTTGATGATTAAGTAGAATACTATCATAACTGAACTTGTTTCCTCTACCATTCATGATCAAACATATAACCTACTAACACCTTTGATTGCTCATTTGATATTATGTATTTATTAGATATACCACCTTTCTACTAAAGCATTTTTGAGATGATTCTTTTGAAATATGCACGTGACTTAAAAATGAGTTTCAATTTAATCATGATGTAGATGATAGTGTTAGCATTTTTTTAAATGTAGCTCAAAATTTATATTATGTAAAAATATGTACATCTTAGACATAGTATTTTTCCAACCACCCTCTTTAGCCTTAACCATAAGCAAAATAAGTGTCCATGAGCAAAATTTACCAAAAATATCAATAAGGTAAGTAAGATATTATCTAAGATTTCCTATGAAAACATGAGGAAAACATACATGTTGCTCCCATCTCATATCCTAGAAAGAATAGCACTTCTAATTATTTATCATGCCTCAAACATGAAAGGAGACTATTCTCCCTTTTTAGCCAAGAAGATCCATTTTCCAAGTGATTAAATCATGGAGTTGAGCACAAATAACCAAGCATGGATTTTTTTTCCATAGTTTTCTAACTACTTTGTAGGCAATAGATGAACCACATTTTCTTCAAATCCCTTACACAAAAGACAATGTTTTTCTAATTGTTTTTAGTGACCAAATTTGCCCCTAATCGGTGCTGACCATGATAGTTCTCCAAAGAAGTAGTTTATGTCTGTTGAATGAAGTGGCTTTCCAAGAAGCTAGGACTAAGATATTGGAATTCTTGATGAGGAGGGATCGATGAAACTTTTTGCAAAATCCATGAGCTTTAAGGATCCAATCTTATTTAGGAGATAATCACAGACTCTTGTTCTTAGTCATTGGAATATCATTCAAAGACACAAAATTCTATGAGAAGGCTGGTTGCAATCTAGGGGAAGTTGGCTAGTTGTCATTAACCTTGGAGAAGCAGCACAAGTCTACCGAAGTCAATGTGCCTTTATTATGCACGTTAGATGCTTTCTTGGGTCCTGGGAAGAATAGTTTTTTGTTTTCCATTATAGCACATGGATAGAGCCATGCTAACATATTTAGATATGCGCCTCCCTTATATCCACTTTTAGCTTCTTCAAAATGTTGTACCACATGTTGGTGGCATCGGATACCTTTTTTATATTGACTTTTTTCTCCATGAAGAGGAAACTACGAAACCCTTTCGGCCATATATATTTTTCTAATCTATGCTCCAATAATCCACCTACACAATGTGATTGCACCCAGGCTTTAGAGAAGGATTCAAGTTTTTGAAGCCATTCGACAGTGAACATAGTTGGCTTCTTAGTAAATCTAATCAAGGATATTTCCGATAGGCTGTCATGAGTGACCACTAAATCTAGCCTTCACAAGAAATGGAAACTTGCAGGAATTATTTGTCTAGAGGAGGTAGCTAAAGATTTTGTAATTGACTTTATGAATGATGCTTACATTTCCACTACTCATGCTCATAAGATTACCTTAATAAACAAGGATTTTAACATGGTTAGTAGAATCAAGTATAGGTCGACAAGGTATTGAGACCCTTGCCCACTATTGATAAAAAAGCTTATGAGATCCTTAACATTCCCCTGAAATTGTCTAGGAAAATCAAAGAGCCAAAGGTCGAGGATATGATTCACTTGTACTCAAAGGGTACAACTCATTGTCCAGGAAGAAAATAGATAAGAGGTGATAAAATCAAGGACAATATTTGTAAGAGAAAATTTTCTTCACTTGGCTCTCTTAATTATGAGAGGATGGGTAAAGTATATGGCTAAATGGTTGGCAATGTTTCTTACACTTTTAAAAAAGTGGACTACCTTACCATATCTCTTGAGGATAGGTCCATCCTGGAGAAAAAAAATATTTAGTTGTCTAACTATGTAGTTTATTGTTGCATAAGGTAAGGCATTTAGGCTCTCAAAAATTTTAAATATTGATTTTCTAATGATTATGCTATTTATTGCAAATAACTTTCCTATGCTTTTGCTATTGGCTATAGGGCATTGGTTGCTTCTCTTAGCTAAGATGTCTCTAAAAGTATATTTATTGTTGAATCACTACAAGATATAGGCCTTATACCGACGTTTAAAGCGATGAAAATGCAAATAACAAAATTTACCCTCGTCGTCGCAAAAAGCGTCGTTATTGGCGACGCCATAGAATAGTTGTTTTATCACCGTCGCTATCAGCATCGGTATTGGCATCAATATCGCGCGACGCTGATACCGATGCCTGCCGACACTGATAGCGACGGTTTGTGACGTAAATAACGATGCCAATAACAATGCGAGTAGTAAAATTTGCGATGCTAATATCGACGGTAACATGAGATTTTTTTTTAATGGCAGGGCAGCACATATAGCACTGTGTGCTTTATTAGAGCCATACAAAATAGTTTCTGCACTGTGTATAATGCGCTTGCAAATAAAAACAATGTATATTGAAATCATAACACTGATACATGAAATAAATACATGATCGCATAATAAGCGATTGGTATAATCATGACAAGATATTACTAATACATAGAAAATGTCTACATAGATCAGGCGACTCAAAAATAAAGGTGTGTGAGTTCCAGGGATCCAAGGGCAAGCTACATATCCTCGCCCTCCGAAAGCTCGTTCCGCCGCAAAGGAGCATCAAACGGACTCTACAGAAAAAGAAACAACACATCAGTCCACCATACAATAATGCATTTTAATTAAACACGGTAACTACGGACAAGAAAGATGAGTGACTTACAGGGCCGCCACGTCTATACAATCGATCGATCAATGAAGTGAGACCACGCCTCTCTGCATATCGAGTCTCAAGCTTGGCCAATTGGATCGCGATTTGTAATGGAGTGATGCAAAGAAAACAAAATGCTAACTGTTAGAAACATGATTGTCAGTACAAAGAATATTGTAAAAAAATAAACAAGCAAAACAAAAGAAAAACTTACAAAGTCCTCCAAATATGTCATGTGGTCGACACTCCTAAGATGATGGACCACTCCAGCCTCGAGTCGTGCCCTCGCCGTCTTGCGCTGCTGACTCCAACGTCCTGGAGAATCTGTAGCCTCCTCCCTCAATCGGCGCCAGTCATCTGTATCTAACCACTCGGGCTTTGCAGCCCCACTCTTGATTGCCTTGCGTGCGTTGGATCATCTGTGTGACATATATGCACGCATGCAATCCATCATCCAGCCCGTAGAGAATCTATCTACTGCGGCTGGAACTGGAAACTCCTCGTGCAAGGATGCTACTATGTAGTCCTTGCTCCCCTCCAGTATGTTCTTCCAATGATCCAAGACGTTGTGCCGAAAAACTTATTGGCACAACTCTCTCATGCGAGCCATCACCCTCCTCCCCTCATCATTCATGATGATGGCTCCTGACCTATCATCGACTAGATATCCATATCCCCCTGGAGTCTGTCTAAGATGGGTCCTCTCCTATCTACGTCCACGCTCCTGTGCATATCCAGGAGACCCCTGTGCATCTGGTATACCGATCAGGGTAATATCTCTCGGAGTGGCATCCATAGGGGTGCCACCTGTTGACGGCTGAGCAAAAGCCGGAGTAACTGGAGTAGACGTCTCCACAGGTGTGACAAATCCCTGAGGTGACGCAACTCCAGCTGAACGATGAGATGGAGACACCGCGCCCATGTCTCCACAGCATCCACTTGAGCCTGAGCCATGCTTCCTAGAAGGGCCACGAGAGCAAGGAGTCGCACCTGTATCCCTTGTCGACCGCGGGCTCACTGCCTCCGTATCTTTGCAGCATCCCCTTGACCCCGAAGCACTCCCTCCCTCTGGCCCAAGTCTGGAGTGTCGAGCTCGTCTGCTCAAAGCCGAAGCATCTGATCACACTGAAGTAGATCTAGTACCGTGCCCTGACGAAGACCGAGACAGCTTTTGGTTTGTCATATCTCTGAATCTCGCAATCTGGTCTAGAGACATGCGTGTGAAGATATCATGTAACTCCTCATCGCTCATCCCTCGATTCATCCTAAAGATGTCACCTGTATAAATAAAAAATGATGTTAGAATAATCAATTTAAATAATATAAAGCCTAGTAATATAAATCCTTTAAAAAAAATCTCACTTAAAATGCATATATTATGTATCCTTATAAGCGATTGGTCAACGAATTGGGTAAGTGGATGCTCCAAGTATGAAGTATCCTATGGTCCCATGTTAATCTCTTGATATAACTCCACATACAATGGAAGGTCAATAGACATGTCACCACAAAAGATTGAGTCCACCTCGTTCTCAAAGAAATCTTGGACTCCTGTATTTCCATCATTGTTAGCCAATGCTAGCTCCAAGCTTTTGACGACCTCCACTCCTTGCAATATCGACCCCTCTATTTGCATATTATCTTCATCTATGCTCGGAACATCGCTTTGATCATATACTCTCGCACTTCGGAGAGTTGAAGGTATAACATACCACCATCGAGGTTGTCGGGGGTTTGGATAGAAGATTACCTGTTCACAAACACGTACAAGAGAGTTCAAACCATTGTGACATAAACCATGTCGTAATACAATTAGCAAACAAATGAGTCCATGCACCTATTCACAATGGACCAGCAACACAAAGGTGTCGCACAAATCTGTCCATTTTTTTTCGGAATCTATTTCGAGAAATCGAGATGGACCTCGTCGAACTGTTGCTCCAGCTCCTCCAAGTACCACTTTGAACCATTGCACATCGAATAGTATTATGGAGAAGCTAGGGTAATCCACCGTAACAATACTTTGCAAGTTTCCAAAATACTCCATCTCATCTACAACCATGTTTGGATTCGTTGCTCGTCTCCGGCTCTCTTGCTCAAACCTTGCCATGATACCACAGTCCATTGTGGAGCACATTTTGTCAATACGCTCCACGTGAAAATGCCATCCGTGCGACCACGCTGCACTATATATTTTATACTGTACATTGAAACACTCAAATTAGATGTCGCATATAAAATTTAGATACGATAGATTCTAAACCCCTCATCACCTTTGGACTATATCCCCTCAAGAATTCCCACTCCTCCATTGAGACCTCTGTCCCTTCGCGAGATGCTGCGGTCAAAGCTCCATGTAACTATCGCGTTGACATGAACCGCAACATCTCCTCCATGCCTTTGGGATATTAAATCGGTCGATGACACATACTACGTCGGAGTTTAGCTCGTGCTTCCTCTCGATCTTGCCTAGAGATCTGGTAATTGGCGAGCCATGTCTCCATAGAGGCATGGTGCAACATACAAAAGCGGTTCACCTTCTCCTTCATTGAGGAATCCATTCTTTTTTCTACCCCATTTCCAACCACCACATCTCCAGTCAGTCTATCATCGTCCTTCAGCGACCATAGCATTTCATTGTCTGGATCCACCGTTGGTAGCCATTGTGAAATATGCACTAGCACCTCAAACACCAACCAACCTTCAGCCATGCTACCTTCTGGCTGAGCTCGTTGTCGCACAAAGCCTTTCAGGGTTTTCATGAAGCACTCTAAGAAGAACATCCATCACGTATGAACAGATCTAGCAATCTCCACTTCATCTACAAGATGCACACGAAGGTGGATTTGTATCGTGAGCATGCTGGTGGGCATGTATTTCTCAAAGAGATAGATCGTCTCCATTGCTCCCCGCCTCGTGGATTCAATAGAGGACGTCTTAATCTCCTTTTGTGAGATCTATTGCACCAAAGTCAAAAATCTGTAAATGGCCCCGCGTATTTATGGAGTAAGACATCCTGCGATCGCGATCGGTAGTACAAACTGCCACAAATGAGAAAGCATTATGAATAATGGCTACACTCCAAATAGCAAAATATGCACGCCAATTACAATCTATTCGTAGTACAAACGTGACATATCTTATATCAGTCATGGGATTTTAGCCCTGATAATTGGTCGTCTTTAGAAAATGCGGACCTGAGAGAACGCATCATACCCGTCGGAGTGCGGATAGACTTGATTACTTGCTTCACAATGCGCTCTTCTTTAGTGGACAAAACCCAAGGAGCGCGAGGAAGCTACACGCGACCATCAGCACTCGACTGCGGCCAAAGCGCTTCCATCTTACCTACCTCCTTCAAATCCATTCGTGCCCCTATAGTGTCTCTCTTTCCTATGATGTGGTCCCATAGCAAGCTGCCCACATTCTTGAAAATATGCATAGGATCCAACAAGTGGTTGACCTGTAAGTGGGTCCAATATGGCAACTCGTAGAAAACTGAGAACCGCCGCATTTCGTTTGGATGTGATTCCACGTAGACAATTTTCAGCTCGTACCAACTTGCGGCGTTCATATGTGTTGGGGGTTGTTTAAGGAAACCTTCCCTGAGTTCATGATCCTCTGGCAAGAAAGAAGCGTGTCCTTGATATACCATCTTCTTCATGGTTCGTGACCTTCGGGAGTCTAACTGTGGCCCGCACAATAGACATGCATGATAACCTGAGGTAACCAGACTTGTTCCAATATCATGACCCAGTGAATACTTGCTTGAATGAGATAAAATACAGATATTACCAACGAGAACGGAGGCCTGCTCACCTGAGCACTCTCCGAATCCTAGAAAGTCATGCATCGTCCACATGAGAATGGCTCGAATATTGGCTGACCCCCTCCTCCCACAAAATCTTAAGCTCATTGACTAATAGACGAAGATACACGTCCATATTTTTGACTTTGTAGCGGCTGGGGACGAGTAAGCTAAGGATGGGATGTCCTTTCTTCGTAGAAAGCCATGGAGGGATATTGTAGTTGACAAGGACTATAGGCCACACACTGTAAGAAGTTGACGAATGGGTTCACGCCATCCATTGCAAGACCGAGCCGAAGATTCCTTGGCTCTAGCCTGGGAAGGTAGAGTCAATGTGGCTCCATGCGCGTGAATCCACTGATATTCGTTGAACTCCATCTGTGGACCTATTCTGCGCATGCCACATTGTCAAGCTCGCCATGCCGAACGTATAAAACATGTGGTTTATGCGGGGGATAAGCGAAAAGTGTTTGAGAACTTTTTGAGGGATGGTTTGCCTTTGCAAATCCTGTCGATACCTGTGAGCACCACACTTTGGACATGTCTCTATAGTCTCATATTCTCCTCAAAACAGTATGCAATCGTTGATACATGCTGGATGTTATTGTAGTCCATGCCAAGCTTTTGTAATACATGTCGTGCATCATCACGAGACTCAGGCATGGTATTTGCAGGTGGTAATATATGATATTTCAATAACCTGAAAAAAATCATAAACACCTTGAAAAAGCACAAATGTTTGTAATAATAGTGCCGAAAAAAAATCAACGAAGCATATGTACACGGTACCTGAATAACTCGGTCACACTCGTATCGCTCCACTCGTATTTTGCTTGCACACTTAAGAGTGCAAGCAATGTCTTCAGCCGAGATACTCGGCACCTATCATATAATGGTATGGATGCTTACTCTCTAAGCGGATCAGAAGTCCCGACATCCATGGGAATCAATGCATTGATCATTGTCTCCATCTCAGGCTCCAAGATTGGGTAGGCCTGGAAGGTTGCCTGTCTCCTCTGGCATTGACGGTATAGATTAGCCTTGCAAGTGGTGGATTGGCTCCTACACTCCATCCATCACACGCCCACGTACTCTTCTAATTGGCCGCAAAGGGTGCACTCCTCCTTGGGATGAGACATCACCTCCCTGGATAGAAAATTTGCCAGCGAGACCCAATTTTATTGTATATGGTATTCAATTAGCTTGCGAGTACAATGCATAATTGATATTAACTTCAAATTACCGTTTATTGAAAATTCGCAATCACCTGATCAATGATCTCAGATTGAAACTCGCCAAATCGTTGTACATGTTCTATAGACAATCGGCGTTTTCGTCTAATTGCTAGCTTGCATTGAGAGCAAGAACATGGGACACATTGATTAAGATACGCCTCGCGATCTTGAACAACATGACCTTCTTCGTTTTCCATTTTGTCTACGTTACAACAAACAATTTGTTTTTGTTATCATTCTTTTCTTTTCTTAGATTGTTATCCTCTCCTTCCATCTCTCTCTTTTTCTATGACCTAGCATATAGTATCATAGAACACTAGTATTTAGTACCTAGTACTCAGTACCTAACACATAATATCATAGCATCTTAGTATCTAGCACCTAGCACTCTAGTATCATAGTGCCAAGTACCCAATACTATGATACTATGTAGCAGGTGCTAGGGTACCCTCTCTTTCTCTCTTTTCCTATTAAGTTTAATGATTTTTATATCTTTTTCTCTCTCCTCTCTCTTATATTTCTTTTTCTCTCTCCTCTCCATCTCTCTTTTCCCTTTCTCTCTTTCTCCCTCTCTCACCCTCACCTTCTAGTTCTCTCTTTCTCTATTAGGTTTAGTGATTTTTTCTCTTTTTCTCTCTTCTCTCCCTATCTCATTTTTTCTCTCTCCTCTCCCTCTCTCATTTCCCTTTCTCTCTTTCTCCCTCTCTCTCATTTCCTCTCCCTCCCTCACCCTAACCCTCTCTTTCTCTCTTTCCCTATTAGGTTTAATGATCTTTCTATTTTTCTCTCTCCTCTCCTCTCTCTCTCTCTCTCACATTTCCTCTCTCCTCTCCCTCTCTCATTTCCCTTTCTCTCTTTCTCTCCCTCTCTCATTTCCTGTCCCTCCCTCACCCTGACCCTCTCTTTCTCTCTTTCTCTATTAGATTGAATGATTTTTTTCTCTTTTTCTCTCTCCTCTCCCTCTCTCATTTCCCTTTCTCTCTTTCTCTCCCTCTCTCATTTCCTATCCCTCCCTCACCTTGACTCTCTCTTTCTCTCTTTCTCTATTAGATTTAATGATTTTTTATCTTTTTCTCTCTCCTCTTCCTCTCTCATTTTTTTCTCTCTGCTCTCCCTCTCTCATTTTCCTTTCTTTCTTTCTCTCCCTCTCTCATTTCCTCTCCCTCCCTCACCCTGACCCTCTCTTTCTCTCTTTTCCCATTAGGTTTAATGATCTTTCTCTCTTTTTCTCTCTCCTCTCTCTCTCATTCCTTTTTCTCTCTCCTCTCTCTCTCTCATTCTCTTTTCTCTCTCCTCTCCCTCTCTCATTTCCCTTTCTTTCTTTCTCTCCCTCTCTCATTTCCTCTCCCTCCCTCACCCTGACCCTCTCTTTCTCTCTTTTCCCATTAGGTTTAATGATCTTTCTCTCTTTTTTTCTCTCCTCTCTCACTCAATTTTTTTTCTCTCTCCTCTCCCTCTCTTATTTCCTTTTCTCTCTTCCTCTCCCTCTCTCATTTCCTCTCCCTCCCTTGCCCTCGCCCTCTCTTTCTCTCTTTCCCTATTAAGTTTAATGATTTTTCTCTCTTTTTCTCTCTCCTCTCTCTCTCTCTCTCATCTCCCTCTCTCATTTACCTTTCTCTCTTTCTCTTCCTCTCTCATTTCCTATCCCTCCTTCACCCTGACCCTCTCTTTCTCTCTTTCTCTATTAGATTTAATGATTTTTTCTCTTTTTCTCTCTCCTCTCCCTCTCTCATTTCCCTTTCTTTCTTTCTCTCCCTCTCTCATTTCCTCTCCTCTCCCTCTCTCATTTCCTTTTCTCTCTTCCTCTCCCTCTCTCATTTTCTCTCCCTCCCTCGCCCTCGCCCTCACCCTCACCCTCACCCACACCCTCTCTTTCTCTCTTTGCCTATTATGTTTAACATCTTATCTATTTTTCTCTCTCCTCTCATTCTTTCTTTTTTCTCTCTCCTCTCCCTCTCTCATTTCCCTATTATGTTTTCGTCTCCCTCTCCCTCTCCCTCTCCCTCTCCCTCTTCCTCTCTCATTTCCTCTCTCTCTTCCTCCCTCTCCCTCTCTCATTTTCTCCCCCTCCCTCTCCCATTTCCTCTCTTTCACTCTCTTTAATTTCCCTCTCTTTCTGTCTCTCCCTCTCACTCTCCCTCATTTCTTCTCCTTCTCTCATTATACATAAATTATACAAAAAATAAATAAAAAAGAGAGAGAATACACTCTTCCTCCCTCTCATTCTCTCATTTCATCCTCCTCCCTCTTCCATTTCCTCCCTCTCCCTCTCCCTCTCTTTCTCTCTCTCGCCCTCCCTCTCCCTCTCTTTCTCTCTCCCTCCCTCCCTCGCCCTCCCTCTCCCATTTCCTCCCTCTCCCTCTCCCTATCTTTCTCTCTCATTTTCTCTCCATCCCTCTCCCTCTCCCTCTCTTTCTCTTTCTCTCCCTTCCTCTCCCTCTGTCATTTCCTCCCCCCCTCTCCCTCTCTTTCTCTTTCTCTTTCTCTTTCTCTCCCCCTCTCTTTCTATTTCTCTCCCTCCCTCTCCCTCTCCCTCTCCCTCTCTTTCTCTCTCATTTCCTCTCCCTCCAATATACACAAATTAAACCCTAAACAAGCAAAAGAGAGAGAGAATGGACTCACCGTAAAGATATGGCGAGGGTTTGGCAGCTCCTCTTTGCGACGAAGGCTCCTCCTCTCCTTCGCGAACGGCGGCGGCGGCGGCAAACCTTCTTCCTCTCTCTCTCTTACCCTCTATAAAAAAGGTCGCTCTCTCTTTCTCTCTCTCTCTCTCTCTCTCTCTCTCTCTCTCTCTCTCTCTCTCTCTCGCTCTCCCTCTCGAAATGTCTCATGAAAATGCGCGAAATGAAACACGCTCGGGTTTCAGCCCTCTTTTTTTTCCCTATGGGGCGTCGCTATTTGCGTTGCAAATAGCGACGCAAATAGCGGCACCGCTATTCCTGCATCGCCACCCGTCGTCGCTATACCTCTGTTTCCTTGTAGTGAATATCCACTTCTATTAGTGGAATTGTTTTCTAGATTGGGTTCAAATATAGCAATATTTTTCAAGTATTTTGATTGCATCACAAGCTACCATATTTTTTCCCTTATGTTAAAAAGGAATGCAATTTTCTAGAAGGGTTGACTTATATTCATTTGTTGTCATGTTTACTATTTACTTTGTAGAGGGCATTGGAGTCTTATATATATCGACATACTTGCTAGAGAAATTATCTTCATGAAATCTCTAAGTGGTATTCATGGCCAAGCAAAAATATACACCGAATGGGAAGCTGCTTGCTTTTTGTTAATGGTCTATTTTAGTTAAGTTTCCATTTGCAGTACTGATAGGCTTTTGTCTTCTATTTTGGACACCACATACGAGAATATTGCTGATCTTAGAAAACCTTACAACTTTCTCTAATAAGAAGTACCATTGCAAAGTGATGTACATACTTGCATATGGAGAGTGACTTCAAATGTCTACAATATAATAGATTCGAAGTTACTAAAGATAGATGGGGTGAATGTAAGTCTCCTTGACATTGTTCATTTTTTAAGGGGTCCTTATCAATCCACTAAGTTATTAGATTTATTCCTACAATTCCAGGATTACCTTGATTTATATATTTGGTGGATAAGGAAGTGGTGCATTGAGTTGATTTTGGATAGGGCAATCACACCAATGGATCCTAACTCCAGATGTTGTAAGACAAAGCTAAGTATTGGGGGTATGCACTACACCTCTTGATCTCGCCCTTATGGTTCTACTCTCTAGATTTCCAAAGCCTTCCTATAATATTATCCAAATCCTCTTTTGAAAAAATTCTACTTAGCTAAGATGCCTTTATCCTTTGTAAATGTGCTATTCTAAAGTAAGCCACAAAGATATGTAAGCCTAGAAACCATGATAGGCATATTCTTTTAGATTCTTTCAGCTATCTCATCGAATTTTGAATATTTTGAGATATCTTAAATTTAAAACTTTTCACTCTTGCCTTGTCAAGAATCTCCCAATTTAGAGATGAAAGATTTGGCAATGGAAAATCTTTGATATGTCCATACGTACCTACTCTAGAGAGAATCACATATTGTGCATAATATATAAAAGCTCTACTCTCACTAAAAAACCCACCATCTTATCAACATAGATAATGTTTTTGCAAATACCTTATGAATCGCATGAAAAGTTCCAATTAGGCTTTCCACATGTTGCCATTCAATACTTGTTGATGAAAATATTTCTACAACTAAGAATCCATTATTAATACTTTCTTAAATGAAAAAAATTACATACATTATTCAACTAAAGACATGTAATATGTTTGCTAGGAAACACATTCGTTTGGAGCCAAATGCATGTCCTTGGCCATGTAAACATATTACACTTTAGCAAATTGTCCTTTAAGCATAATTTTGAAGACAATGATATGTTCCTTCTAGTTATATTTTATATCAGCTTGTTTTCTTCTTTTCACCTTATGAGAGCCCTTGCAAGATGGTAGCATGGTAACCCAATTGTTTATGCTAAAGGTTTTGGGATTCCTATTTCCATATACTCCTTGGCTATAGATAGTGCAAGAGTTTACTAAATAAGAAGGGCGCCTTGTGGATGCCATGAAACAAATGAACTCACAAAGAAAGAAGCTAAAAAAGAAAGGTGAATAAAACTAAAAAGAAATATGAAGAGGACTAATGAAAACATATAGGGTGCCATAAAGAATATTGAAAGATCTCTTAACTTTCAAAAATATCATTATTAACTTTATCCTATTTTTGTCAAATCTTTTGTCTAATTTTGTAAGTAAAGAGGGACTTTGAAACTACCAAAACATGTCTGACTTTAGAGATTTTGGCTAGAAGAAGAAGAAAATCAGAAAATAGACTCTACTATCTCCAAAAAAGAGAAGACACGAATACCATATTCTTGCACATATGGCAAATCCTCTTTGACTCTTTTTTTAATCTTTTGATTAACAAAAGTGCATTTTTTGAAGCATTTTTGGCCCTAATGAGTGGCCTCCAATCCTTGCATGTTTCCCTAATCGAACTCTTAGGGATGAGCTTAATCACCCCTCCATTGATGAAATTTGAGAGGGCACCTTCATTCTTAATGAAGTTTAGTAGAGCACACAGATCCTTTTTATAGTAGTCCCAAAAGGCCTTTAAAATTTCTATTAAGAGGTTGTCGCTCCCAAGTGATTTGATCGTTTTCATCCTAGCGATAATATTAATCAATTCTTCTTCAAAGAAAGTATGGTCTAGGTTAATAGCTTTGTCTAAAGATACCAATTTGGGGAGTGGATTGAGGAATTAGGCCACATGATCAAAATATCCTTTATCAAGCGCTTGAATCTCACTAATGATATTTGAGAGAAAACTTGTGAAGGCTTCAATAATACCATTATTAGATGTATGTTTAACCTCATTGATGCCAATAACCTCCAAGATCAAACCTCAAATCCTTTTTTGCTAACATAAGATTGAATTCTAGTAGCTTTCATTTTCTCCTCTTCTCAAGCTTGCAATAAAGCCTAAGAGTAGTCCGAGCAACATGATTATTAAGCTGCTTAGAAACACTAGCAATATGATTGTCCCTAGTAATTAGGGGCCAAAGGGTTAATAAGTGGACAATGAAGGCCATTCTATCTTCTAAATTTATTTGTTATGGACACCAATTCTTCTATCCTCTTGTGGATTCAAACTTTTGATTTTATTTTTTTCCATGTAGTATAGAGAAGCTTCTTAATTTGATTGTTGCTCAAGTAAGATGTGCAAAGTTTAAAAGGAAAAGAGGACTAGACTTTCTAGTATGGTCACATAGAAATCCTAGACAAGCCCATAATGGGAAATGATTAGATAAAGAACACTCCTTGCACTACCAAATAAAGATGGAGGATGAAGCCACCAAGATCAAGATGAGTACTAAATATGATCAAGTCTAGCCACTCTCCATGAGTTGTTGGCATTCTTGTTCAAAGCATCCTCTACCCTTGGGGGTTTTACTATACAAATATCCTCTATATAGTGTGCATTCATGGCCTATTTATAAATATTAGGATCTATGAATTTTTCTTGAATAAAACACAATCCTTTTTAGTAAATACATCAAGATATTGGCATCAACCATGTTCTCTAGGTATACCTTACACAAGCCTTACATCTTGATTCTATACTATCACAACTCTATAGAAATAGAATTTGTATCCTTTTTCATTAATTTATCTATATAATGATTTATTAAATTTATTTCCTTTGCACTAATTAGATATAAAGAAAAGTGCATTAGAGCTGGCCACTGATGAGTGGTCACAGGTTATGGTGGACCCACACGGTGGGTTAGAGAAAAGATAGTTCACACTTCCACCTATATGACCCGATTGGGCGCCTGTGACTAGAACTCACGCATATCAGGGTTAGACTCGCACACAGAAAGGATTGATGCCTTGAAGTGTGGGCTAGATCCACCAGAACAGACAGTTACAATCAACAAGATGGCATGATCATGAAATGCTTGTATAATGTGCATGTGTGGGCTGAAAGCTTGAAATGCACATTTCTTTGCATAGGAAAGTCACATGAAGATTCGGATACCATTTTTGCGATGTACACGGAAAAAGCTTTCATATGATACCCATATTGGGGGGGTCCCTAAATTCTAGGAGATTCCTAAATTTTAGGAGGTCCCTAAATTTTAGGAGCCTCGAATTAGCCTAAAAATGCTAGTCCTAAAAAATAGGGATGTCATTCTAAAAATAGTAAGTTCTGTACTCTGACTGTGCTTACTAAATTTGGTTGTTTCTATTCTTGACAGTATTCAACCCAAAAAGGAAGGCCATAAAGAAGAGACAAGTGTCAAGACACTTGTCACACAAGTTTCCAAGTGTCCCACCACTTGTCACATCTCATGACATGCGGCTGGACACTTATCTTGTGCTACTCCACTTTCCCCTCTCCTATAAATAAGAGCTCGTTTTTCTTCATTGAGCATCATTTTTCTTTGCTGTAAACTCATGAACAGCACCCACAGATAGCCAGAAACTGGCCCCATCCATCCCCATCATCATCCCCCACTTCTCCATTATCAAATTCCTCCATATTCCCTCTTCTATCACTGTTTTTTTTACAAGACAGCAAGCCTGTAAATTCATTACAGCACCTCCTTCTTGAGCTCTTTCTTCCATTTTAGCTACAAGAAGCAAGCTCTATCCCTGTACTGCTGATCAATGATGGAGAAAGGCTGAATTCCCCTTTTTCTTCTCTCATACTGTAAAGAAATCAGTTCTTATCATTGCATAATAGATAATGCATGTGTGTTTGTACATCTTTGCATGATCTTGTGAGAGTGAGAATTACTTCTTCTCACTCTCAGGTTGATTGTAACTGAGCTCTTCCCTAAGGGACTTGGGTTGGGCAGAAATACATTCCTTCGGGGGGGGGGGGGGGGGGGGGGTTGCCCATCTTCAACCCTCAATCTTGTCTCCATTACTTTTACATTTTTATGGCTGTAATTTTGTGAGTAATTTTCATTTTCAGCTTTAAGTGTTCATTCTCTTTTCTATTAAATCTTGAAAACAAGCAAATATCATAATTGTTAAGCATACTACGTTGTTCGGGGCGTTTACAGTGGTATCAGAGCTTTGGCTCGGTCCTCACCCCCAACACTGGTAGTGCTTACAACTATAAGTTTGTTTGTTTTCAGCCCTTGCACTGAGTGCGTGAGCATATTTTTTTTTTCTTTAGTCTCAATGGATCAATCGAGTGCTATCCTTCAAGCCATTCAAAGTCTTAGAGAGGAGAATCAGCAAATTCGTGAGCAACTTCTCAAACTAGAAAAAGTTGAGAATCCCAAAGAATTCAAGGAAAGAAGCCCATCTACTTCAAGGAGACAAAGCCATACCAATGAAAGGAGCCGATCAAGAAGTCCAACTACTTCTAAGAGGCAGTCCCATTCTACTTCAAGACAAAGAAAGAGATCGCGTCGAAGCTCATCCTCTTCTTCAAAGTCATCTGGCGCCTATTCTGATGGATCCTCTTCTAGTAATGAAGAGTCACACCCTTCTCATGGAAGACCTCATCATCGTCAAAGGCGTCGACATTCTTCACCCTCGTCTTAATCTTCATCCCCATCAAGCACTTCATCATCTTCAACCTCAATATCCGAGCATGGACGAAGGCATAAGAAGAAGAAGAAGACTAAGTCACTATCTCAACTTGAAAAGAAGATCAAGTTCAGTATGTATGATGGTTCCCGAAATCCTGATCTTCTTCTGAAGTTTATTCGTCAATTTCAAATTTTCTATGGTCGTGACAAGTATAAAGAAAAAGAAAAGGTATGACATTTATGAAAAGGAGCTCTTAGCAGTGGTTCATGCTTTAAAGATATGGAAACATTATCTTTTAGGCAATGAATTCCTTATTAAAACCGATCATCAAAGCTTGAAGTATTTCAAGACTCAAAAGCATTTGCAGGAGAAACATGCAAGATGGGAAAATTTCTTGTCTATGTTTCATTTTCAAATTATGTACACTCCAGGGAAACAAAATGTAGTTGCTGATGCACTTTCTAGAGTGCCTCGCATTGCAACTATTACAGTGGCTCATCATGAAGATTTTCAAACGATGAAGAATACTTATGATGAAGATACTGATTTTGCAGCAATTTGGTCAAATTTACAGCAAGGAGGTTCTCATCTAGATTATTCCATCAAAGATGGTTACCTTATCATGAACAATTGCCTTTGTGTCACTCTTCCTGTTCGACAAAAGGTGCTTAAAGAAAGTCATGAACCCCCTTATGCAGGGCATAGAGGGAGGGCAGCCACTCTAAGTGCAATTGAGCGCTACTTTTATTGGCCAACATTACGAAAACATACACATAACTTCATTGAGGCTTGTCTGGTATGCCAAAAATCCAAATATGATAGGCAGAAGATTCGAGGATTGTTGCAACCTCTTCCAGTGCCCAAAGATCTATGGGAATCTATCACAATGGATTTCATCTCAGGTATTCCAAGAACACCTCAAGGTCATGATATGATTTGGGTCATAATTGATAGATTCAACAAACAATCACATTTTATTCCATGTCATAAAACATTGAAATCCGCACAAGCTGCAAGACTTTTCATTCAACATATCTTCAGATTACATGGTATGCCTTCTGAGATCATTTCAGATAGAGACTCCAAATTCACAAGTAACGTTTGGCGTGCTTTATTTGAGAATTTGGGAACCATTTTAAAGTTCTCCTCATCTTTTCATCCTCAAACTGACGGCCAAACAGAGGTGATGAATCTCACTCTTTTGGATATGTTGAAAGCTTATGTTAGTGAACATAAGTCACAATGGGAGAAATATCTTCCATTATTGAAGTTTGCTTACAACAATACAGTGCACTCATCCACAAGGAAAGCTCCAAATGAAATAGTACAGGGTAAAGTGATTCCCCCTCCAATTATTCGCACTAAAGATAAGATTTTTGCTGCTGATGAGTTTGCTTCAGATTTAAAAACAACAATGGATCAAGTCTGAGCCACTATCAAAGTTGTGCAAGAGCGACAAAAGAAGCAAGCAGATAAACGAAGAAGACCTTTGGCTTTTGAAAAAGGTCAATATGTCTTGCTAAAGTTTGATAAAAGCAGGCTCAAACAAGGTTCTGGTCAAAATTCATCTTTTCCAAAGCTCTCCAGTAGATACTTTGGACCCTTCAAAGTGATTGAGAAAATAAATGAAGTTTCTTATCGACTTGAGCTTCCTACTCATTGGAAAATACACACTGCTTTTCATGTAAGTTTGCTAAAACCTTACATAGGACCAGAACCAAAGGAACCCATTACTGAAGATCCCCCAGAAGTTGAAGAAACAGAGCAACTCTTGGAACCTGAAAATATTTTGTTTCTCAAGGATCGAACCACGAGAAGTGGCCTTGTGACACGAAAATTCTTGCTAAAATTCAAGAATCTACCCACCACAGATGCACAGTGGGTAGATGAAAAATTCATGAAGGATTACCCAAATATTCTACAACAATATCAAGAAGATTTTCAGCTGAGGACAGCTGAATAAAAGCCAGAGGGCTGTCACAACTCTATAGAAACAGGATTTGTATCCTTTTTCATTAATTTATCTATATAATGATTTATTAAATTTATTTCCTTTGCACTAATTAGATATAAAGAAAAGTGCATTGGAGCTGGCCATTGATGAGTGGTCACAGGTTATGGTGGACCCACACGGTGGGTTAGAGAAATGATAGTTCACACTTCCACCTATATGACCCGATTGGGCGCCTGTGACTAGAACTCACGCATATCAGGGTTAGACTCGCACACAGAAAGGATTGATGCCTTGAAGTGTGGGCTAGATCCACTAGAACAGACAGTTACAATCAACAAGATGGCATGATCATGAAATGCTTGTATAATGTGCATGTGTGGGCTGAAAGCTTGAAATGCACATTTCTTTGCATAGGAAAGTCACATGAAGATTCGGATACCATTTTTGCGATGTACACGGAAAAAGCTTTCATATGATACCCATATTGGGGGGATCCCTAAATTCTAGGAGATCCCTAAATTTTAGGAGGTCCCTAAATTTTAGGAGCCTCGAATTAGCCTAAAAATGCTAGTCCTAAAAAATAGGGATGTCATTCTAAAAATAGTAAGTTCTGTACTCTGACTGTGCTTACTAAATTTGGTTGTTTCTATTCTTGACAGTATTCAACCCAAAAAGGAAGGCCATAAAGAAGAGACAAGTGTCAAGACACTTGTCACACAAGTTTCCAAGTGTCCCACCACTTGTCACATCTCATGACATGTGGCTGGACACTTGTCTTGTGCTACTCCACTTTCCCCTTTTGTACTAGCTCTCCCCTCTCCTATAAATAAGAGCTCGTTTTTCTTCATTGAGCATCATTTTTCTTTACTGTAAACTCATGAACAACACCCACAGATAGCCAGAAACTGGCCCCATCCATCCCCATCATCATCCCCCACTTCTCCATTATCAAATTCCTCCATATTCCCTCTTCTATCACTGTTTTTTTTACAAGATAGCAAGCCTGTAAATTCATTACAGCACCTCCTTCTTGAGCTCTTTCTTCCATTTTAGCTACAAGAAGCAAGCTCTATCCCTGTACTGCTGATCAACGATGGAGAAAGGCTGAATTCCCCTTTTTCTTCTCTCATACTGTAAAGAAATCAGTTCTTATCATTGCATAATAGATAATGCATGTGTGTTTGTACATCTTTGCATGATCTTGTGAGAGTGAGAATTACTTCTTCTCACTCTCAGGTTGATTGTAACTGAGCTCTTCCCTAAGGGACTTGGGTTGGGCAGAAATACATTCCTTCGGGGGGGGGGGGGGGGGGGGTTGCCCATCTTCAACCCTCAATCTTGTCTCCATTACTTTTACATTTTTATGGCTGTAATTTTGTGAGTAATTTTCATTTTCAGCTTTAAGTGTTCATTCTCTTTTCTATTAAATCTCGAAAACAAGCAAATATCATAATTGTTAAGCATACTACGTTGTTCGGGGCGTTTACATATACCAACGAAAACAGGTAGTCTTGATCACGAACAACACAAGCACAACTTGCCTACAAATGGATATCAACAATTAGAGGCGCAAAAACAAGAACAGTTCCAATGAGGAGGTCGTCATGCACATCCTTCACTACAATGTTTCCACTTCAATACCAAGATCCCTATCTTGGCACTGGTGTAACTTGAAGGGCCTTATCACAACGGTTGATGTATGGGCCATGCCTTATTTCTTCCTTATATTCATTGTAGAGGAGGTCATCAATACAAGGTGGGCCGAGATCAACAAGTTGGAATGCATTGCAAAGGAGTTCAATCCTAAATTCTCATGGAAAGAATGCCTCGTCGAGTGCGCCATCTCCTCTTCTACACCAGGTTCCACCTTTTCTTCAACCACTATATTCTTACCAAAGTTGCTTGCATTGGGCACGTCAGCACCATGTCATTAGATATGAGATTCAACATAGGGGTTCCTTGTGTACACATGTGATCTTATGGTTACATGCAGAGATATGTTGCAAATACAACAAACAAGATATCTGTGTACATTCCATCCAATGATGATCGGAGTAGTTTAAAAATAAAACTAAGAGCTCTTGTCATGGCAAAGCAAATTCATAGGTGCCATACATAAGCAAAAGTAATGGTTATGGTAAATGCAAGTGCGGATTTTTGTATGCCTCACATGATGATCTGAAACCAATAATAGACCCTCAAACTCAACAATATATCTACTACCATCCTGGAGATGAGTATCGGAATGTTGTGCCATATCACCCAACGTTACTGCTCCTCTGGGGAGTGCACATGAATATTCAATGAGTAACAAACTCTTCCATCTCTTACTACATGCTCAAGTACGCAATGAAGGTGGAGTCGATTGGAAAGTTAAACATCCAAATAGAAGATGCCAAGGGACTAGGATTGCAAGACTTGGACTCAAACAAGCAAAAAGTAATTTTCACCACAATATTGTGCAAGCTAGTGTCACCTATCAAGGCAGTGTTAAATTGCATGTAGATCTTGATAGTCACATGAAGCGAGTCTATCGAGTACATTGACAACTCCCCTGTGCAAATATGACAGTAGAAGCTCACAATGACATGGAATATCACCATGCCCCTTGTAGACCTTTTCTATGCCTAGCCATCGAGATTAGAGCATGTAACATTCTATCACTACCATAAAAACTACATCATTACCAAAACCACCATTGCATCTAATCTTAAACCCACTCTTTGTGACACTTATGGCAATATCATAGAGCTGTATACGAGATTGATACGATTCACCAATTTTCATCCAAACCACCAAACTGAAGGTTTATTCTTTAACACATTACTACAATGAATAAGCTTTAGATTAGAGAGTGAACTAATAAGCGTCAAGAACTCACCACAATCATATTACATTGAGTGCCAACACTATGGTCTCATGTCCAATGAGGAAGACCTCGAAATGTACATTATGGACTACATGCAAAGAAACTTGTTGGCCTCAGACCGGGGACTGATGAACATGATTATTCAAAAGATCCCTTTCATTAAAGACAACCTAGTGATATTTATAATACTTTCAATAACTTCTGACTATGAAAGTATCATCGCATCAATATAGATAAAGATGTTACAACTCACAAAAGAGTTCCAAATAATTCTTCATAGTACTCTAACAATAGAACACCAACCTGTCTACAACCATCTCATTGATGTGACATATGACCTATACATCGTCCAGCGCTACACTAGGCAATGAAAAGAGCTTCCTCACATGTTACTAAAATTACAACTTGATTGCTAGGACTAAGTCCATATTGCTGATATCAAGCACAAGAGCAACTACAACTAGACTATACAATCTATTCATCACCACGGTCCACTACCAATTCAAGATACAAGTATGTGCATAGCAATATCCAATACAGTTGTGAGAGACGGGTGAATGCTACATTGCAATAAGACAAGTTGACAAAATCATCATCGATGAGATGTCCATGTTAATAGGGACAACGTTCAATATAATAGAGTGTGCCAGATAGTAAGCATCTGCCAAGGCTTGCTGCTCAGTTCATTCAGCAAGAAGCTCGTGATACTATTTGGAGATCTAGCACAGTTACCGCCTATCTGCAAACCATCAAACCCAGTTCTGTGAACACTATCACATCACCTCCTCATCGTACTGGGCACATGGAAAGCAACACACTCTCCAAACCTTAGTTCGACATGCACGTGACCTACCATTCCTACAGCTTCTACAAGTAATTAGGCATCATTGTCCAATAAAGTGAGAGATACATAAATGCTTACATTAGTGCATGATCAATGAAAAGAACATCCTAGATTTCATCGATCAAAAAATAATAATCATATACACACATAATGAAGATCTTCACAACTATAATAAGCAGATTCTACACAAATACTATAGAGCCAAATATATCCACACTGTCAAAGTTCACATGAATACAAATAATAAGTCAACATTGTAGACCTGGCTACATGACAAGAACTTCTAGAAGAGATAATAATTGGAGCAACTGCAATGATAACTAAGAACACTAATCTCACCATAGGTATAGCAAACGATGCAATGTGTACGATCAACTGTATTAACACATCAAACGACAAAAAGATATCAAGAATCCAAGTCACAATCCAGTCAACAAACCAACAAATCACCTTGTGGCACAACAAGCACCAATGCAAGGCACCAAATAGCAAGTGGTGGCATAGATGCACTTCTCATTGACACTCGCATAAGCAATCATTGGTCACAAATCGCAAGGAGCCATAGTCAACTAAAAAGCATTTCTACACATTAGAAGCATATTCGTGCCCGGACTAATATACATAATGCTCTAATGTGTAACCAAAAGAAGAATCTGATACCTTTCCTGACACCGTGACTCAAGTAGAGAAATAACACTGCTAAAAAAAAAAGATTAAACACAACACTCCATCACATAACAATCTCATACGCTTCTTGTAGCAAGTAATAAAGTGATCTTATAAGCTTTCTTTCAAATGTTATTTGTTAATATACTAATGTATTTTCAAATTTTTTCTATCCTACTAATAGATTTATTAACATACTAATGTGTTTTTCTCATTTTCTCCTTTAGAGATGCACACCACATGTCAAGGAAAATATAACTTTAGATGAGGTGCACATGATTCAAACAGTACCTAGTATGTATAAAAATTTAAATATATTACTTCATGTAACCACATTGACCTATGCATGCAGATGTTCCAACTATACATTCAAAACTATAGAAACACCCAATGCCAAATCAAGAATTGTCTTACAAATACACAAAATTGCAAGTACGTAACAACAAAGCAAACGAGAATAGCAAACATCGTTGGGCAAAAGCCATCAACATACGTTAATGGCTTCGCAACATACAACAACCTTCAAAAATTAATGGCACATCTACTCGAATTCTTGACAACAATTGACGTCTTGCATTAGATGACAATATCGTAATTGGTACATAGTCTCTTATAAACTTGGAAGCCTTCACTTTTACTTGAAACAGCAATGATATACACTTAACATACAAGACTCCTCAAAGACATACTCAACAAACTTGAACTTGAGTGCGAAAACTCAATTGACAATCCACCACCAAACAAGCATTGCCCAAGCGCTTCTGGACACAAGAACAAACAGTGTCAGAACATACCCAATCGAGTTGCTACACTATGGATTTAACATCTCGGCACTCAACTAATTAGTAGAAGTCATGAAAAAAGAAGGCAAGGATATACTAGAAGATTACATGAAAAAAAAACCACTACAATCACGGTCATGACAATCCTACAATAACAATTGAGAAGGTCACATACCTATTGAGCAAAGAGGTCTATACTTAGAAATACGGTTCCAACTCTGATCCATTCAGTCATATAATCTATGTAGCATTCAAGTTCTCCAATACAACTTCGTCTCAAACATTTACTTTTAAAAATAAAATAAAACTAACTATATCAACTTTTCTAATAGAAATGCAAACAGAAGCAAGCCAAGAAGAAACTAAACTTTTGCCAATGCCAAACTTGCAGCCTCAATCCTTGCAAGTCCTGCCACTAACTCAAGTACTTCCATATCATTCGACACCATTTGTAAACAAAACCCACAAGCTAGTCCAAAAGTACCAATGCAAAGACACAAAAGCAAGTACTTCATCTACAACATAAGATGTAAGAAGAACGATAAGGAGTATGTAGAAGAGACGACCAACATCAAGAAAATAATCTAACAACACCGAAGAGATCCCATAAAAAAATAAAGAATAACCTACAAACATTCCGACTGTTCAAGGTTAACATAAAAACAATAGTTAATAATATAGACAAAGCTAGGAATTTTGTGCAAGATACCATCCGTAAGAAAAATGCAACTATAACGGGGTACAACGACCTATATGGACACCCAACAAGATATACAAAGTATTGTCTTTTGAAGAAAAAAAACCTCATTTAACATAGCAAAAAAAAAAAAGGCTGTTCAAACACTACAAGATATAGACCTTATAGCGACGTTTAAAGCGACGAAAATACAAACAACAAAATTTGCCCCCGTCGTCGCAAAAAGCATCGTTATTGACGACGCCATAGAATCGTCGCTATATGCGTGTGACGGTTACAGAGAATTTGCAACACTGATAACGACGACAATAGCGACGCGTGCAGTAAATTTGCGACGCATATAGCGACGGTAACAGAGAAATTTTTTTTTTTGTGGCAGGGTAGCACTGTGTGCTGTATGATAGCCATACAAAATAGTTTCTGCACTGCTGCATACAAAGCGTTTGCAAACAAAAAGAATGTATACTGAAATCATAAAATTGATAGATGAAATAAATACATGATATCGCATAAAATGCGATTGGTACAATCATAAAACAATATCACTAATACATAGAAAATGTCTATATAGATCGGGCGACTAAAAACTAAAGGTATGTGAGCTCTAAGGATCCAAGGGTGAGCTACAAATCGTCGTCCCCCGAAAGCTCTTCCCGCTGTAAAGGAGCATCAAACGGATTCTGCAGAAAAAGAAACAACATATCAATCCACCATACAATAATGCATTCAAATATCTCATGGTAACTACGGACAAGAAAGATGAGTGACTTACTGGGCCGCCGCGTCTATACAATCGGTCGATCAATGATCTGAGACCGTGCCTCTCTGCATATCGAGTCTCAAGGCCTTGCGGATCGCGATTTGTAATGGAGTGCTGCAAAGAAAACAAAATGCTAACTGTTAGAAACATGATTGTCAGTACAAAGAATATCTCAAAAAAACAAATAAGAAAAACAAAAGAGAAACTTACAAAGTCCTCCAAATATGTCCTGTGGCCGCCACTCCTAAGATGATGTACTGATCCGGCCTCGATTCGTGCCCTCGCCGCCTCCCTACTGACTCCAACGTCCTGGTGAATTTGTAGCCTCCTCCCTCAGTCGGCGCCAGTCATCTGCATCTAACCACTCGGGCTTTGGAGCCCCACTCTTGATTGCCTTGCGTGCGTCGGATCATCTATGTGACATGTATGCACGCATGCAATCCATCATCCAGCCTGTAGAGAATCTATCCACTGCGGCTGGCACCGGGAACTCCTCGTGCAAGGATGCTACTATGTACTCCTTGCTCCCCTCCGGCATGTTCCTCCAATGATCCAGGACGTTGTGCCGAAAAACTTGTTGGCACAACTCCCTCATGCGAGCCATCACCCTCCTCCCCTCATCATTCATGATGATGGCTCCTGACCTGCCATCCACTAGGTATCCATAATCCCTAGGAGTGTGCCTTGTATGGGCCCTCTCCCATCTCCGTCCACGCTCCTGGGCATATCCAGGAGACCCCTGAACATCCGGTGTACCGACGGGGGTACCCTCTCCCGGAGTGCCACTCAAAGGGGTGCCACCAGAGGGGGTGCCACCAAAAGTGTCACAACTCTATAGAAACAGAATTTGTATCCTTTTTTATTAATTTATCTATATAATAATTTATTAAATTTATTTTCTTTGCACTAATTAGATATAAAGAAAAGTGCATTGGAGCTGGCCACTGATGAGTGGTCACAGGTTATGGTGGACCCACACGGTGGGTTAGAGAAAAGATAGTTCACACTTCCACCTATATGACCCGATTGGGCGCCTGTGACTAGAACTCACGCATATCAGGGTTAGACTCGCACACAGAAAGGATTGATGCCTTGAAGTGTAGGCTAGATCCACCAGAACAGACAGTTACAATCAACAAGATGGCATGATCATGAAATGCTTGTATAATGTGCATGTGTGGGCTGAAAGCTTGAAATGCACATTTCTTTGCATAGGAAAGTCACATGAAGATTCGGATACCATTTTTGCGATGTACACGGAAAAAGCTTTCATATGATACCCATATTGGGGGGGTCCCTAAATTCTAGGAGATCCCTAAATTTTAGGAGATCCCTAAATTTTAGGAGCCTCGAATTAGCCTAAAAATGCTAGTCCTAAAAAATAGGGATGTTATTCTAAAAATAGTAAGTTCTGTACTCTGACTGTGCTTACTAAATTTGGTTGTTTCTATTCTTGACAGTATTCAACCCAAAAAGGAAGGCCATAAAGAAGAGACAAGTGTCAAGACACTTGTCACACAAGTTTCCAAGTGTCCCACCACTTGTCACATCTCATGACATGTGGCTGGACACTTGTCTTGTGCTACTCCACTTTCCCCTTTTGTACTAGCTCTCCCCTCTCCTATAAATAAGAGCTTGTTTTTCTTCATTCAACATCATTTTTCTTTGCTGTAAACTCATGTATAGCACCCACAGATAGCCAGAAACTGGCCCCATCCATCCCCATCATCATCCCCCACTTCTCCATTATCAAATTCCTCCATATTCCCTCTTCTATCACTGTTGTTTTACAAGACAGCAAGCCTGTAAATTCATTACAGCACCTCCTTCTTGAGCTCTTTCTTCCATTTTAGCTACAAGAAGCAAGCTCTATCCATGTACTGCTGATCAACAATGGAGAAAGGCTGAATTCCCCTTTTTCTTCTCTCATACTGTAAAGAAATCAGTTCTTATCATTGCATAATAGATCATGCATGTGTGTTTGTACATCTTTGCATGATCTTGTGAGAGTGAGAATTACTTCTTCTCACTCTCAGGTTGATTGTAACTGAGCTCTTCCCTAAGGGACTTGGGTTGAGCAGAAATACATTCCTTCGGGGGGGGGTTGCCCATCTTCAACCCTCAATCTTGTCTCCATTACTTTTACATTTTCATGGCTGTAATTTTGTGAGTAATTTTCATTTTCAGCTTTAAGTGTTCATTCTCTTTTATATTAAATCTCGAAAACAAGCAAATATCATAATTGTTAAGCATACTACGTTGTTCGGGGCGTTTACAGTGGTATCAGAGCTTTGGCTCGGTCCTCACCCCCAACACTGGTAGTGCTTACAACTATAAGTTTGTTTGTTTTCAGCCCTTGCATTGAGTGCATGAGCATATTTTTTTTTCTTTAGTCTCAATGGATCAATCAAGTGCTATCCTTCAAGCCATTCAAAGTCTTAGAGAGGAGAATCAGCAAATTCGTGAGCAACTTCCCAAACTAGAAAAAGTTGAGAATCCCAAAGAATTCAAGGAAAGAAGCCCATCTACTTCAAGGAGACAAAGCCATACCAATGAAAGGAGCCGATCAAGAAGTCCAACTACTTCTAAGAGGCAGTCCCATTCTACTTCAAGACAAAGAAAGAGATCGCGTCGAAGCTCATCCTCTTCTTCAAAGTCATCTGGCACCTATTCTGATGGATCCTCTTCTAGTAATGAAGAGTCACACCCTTCTCGTGGAAGACCTCATCATCGTCAAAGGCGTCGACATTCTTCACCCTCATCTCCATCTTCATCCCCATCAAGCACTTCATCATCTTCAACCTCAATATCCGAGCATGGACGAAGGCATAAGAAGAAGAAGAAGACTAAGTCACTATCTCAACTTGAAAAGAAGATCAAGTTCAGTATGTATGATGGTTCCCGAAATCCTGATCTTCTTCTGAAGTTTATTCGTCAATTTCAAATTTTCTATGGTCGTGACAAGTATAAAGAAAAAGAAAAGATTAAGTTTGCAACTTTACATTTAACCGACTTAGCCCATACTTGGTGGATGGGGTTGGAATATGATCATGCTGCCCCAAAATCATGGCGGTCCTTTGTTCGCGTGATACAAAGCCAATTTCTTCCTGTTTATTTCAAAAGAGATGTAAAAATGGAATGGGATCGGCTTTGGCAAAGGAAAAATGAGTCACTTAGTGACTATACCAAGAGATTTTGGGAGCTACTTTTGAAGGTCCAACATTTCAAGAAGATCAGCAGTTCGGAAAAGCTTAGGAAGTTTCAAGGAGGTTTGCATTTTAAACTTCGTACTGCTCTTAATCATTATCATTGTTCTAGTCTTAGGGAACTCATTGACCATGCTGAGACATGGGAAATGGAGCACAATGGCAACAAATCATTCCAAAAGAATGATAAGAAGAGAGTAGCTGATGATGAGGAGTATTCAACCCCAAATGAAGGACAAAAACAGTGGCAAAAGCAGCCATCAAATCAAAAGAAGATGAAGCCCTATGCACCTCCTAATGCTCCTCAATTTTGCTCCAATCTATACCCACAAGCAAAGCAATTTTCCGAAGAAGAAAAGCAATGCTTCATGAAAGAAGGGAAGTGCTTTAAATGTGGACAAACAGGCCACATAGCGAAGCAATGTCCAAACAAGGGACAAAGTAAGGTTTCTGACAACAAGACTAAGTCGCCAGTGAAAATCAATGCTATCAGTGATGTAGTTGCAAACACAACTCACACTCCAGAGACGCGCAAATTATTAAAAGCTTGGGGACAATTGCAAGGTAAGCAAGCACTATTCTTGATAGATCTTGGGGCGAATGAAAATATCATTTCCTTGCAATTAGCTAAAGAGCTTGGATTAAAGAATGAAGAGATGGACACTCCAGCAGAAGTTCGCCAAGCTTTAAATGCTGATGAAGGTGACACAGTGAAGACTGTGATACCCTACATTGGCAAGCTCAAGTTTCAAATTCAAGGCTACAGTGACGAAGATACCTTCTGTATCGGAGACCTTGATGGTTGCGATGTGATTCTTGGCATGCCCTGGAATCATAGAATAGATTCAACCATCTTCTCTCAGAAAAAGAAGGTAGAACTCACCAACAAAGGCAAGAAGTACGAGATCCAAGCTGGAGTTTCTGGAGACACCATACCTATGGTAAGCCATATGCAAGTCTCTAGAGCAATTAAGGATTGTGTTCAATGTTGTCTGCTTTATGTCACTGATGTAAAAGATAATATGAATGCTGAAAACCAAGAGCAACTTCAGCTCTTGGAAAAGTATAAAGATTGTTTTTTGGAAGATCTTCCTTATCAGCTTCCCCCAGAAAGGCCAGAAGACCATCATATTGATATTATTCCGGGCATTTCTCCTCCTAATATAGCACCATACCGTGTGAGCCATCCTCAACAAGAAGAAATCAGAAAGTAAGTCGAAGACCTACTCAACCGTGGGCTAATTAGGCCAAGTAGCTCACCATTTTGTTCACCAATTCTTCTTGTTCAAAAGAAAGATGGCACATTCAGGATGTGCATTGATTATCGAGCCCTCAACAAAATCACTGTGAAGAATCGGTTTCCTATTCCCAGAATTGATGACATTTTGGATCGTCTAGGAGGCTCAAAGGTTTTCAGCCGCATTGATCTAAAGAGTGGTTATCATCAAATTAGGGTAATACCACAAGATGTACACAAAACTGCTTTCCGCACTTCATACGGTCTTTATGAATTCTTGGTGGTTCCTTTCGGATTAACCAATGCACCAGCCACCTTTAATCGAATGATGGAGCGCATCTTTAGAGAGCATCGAAAATATGTTGGTACTTTCTTTGATGATATTCTTGTCTTTAGCAAGAATGAAGAGGATCATCATCAACACTTGAAAATTGTTCTACAATTACTACAACAAAATCAACTCTTGGTAAATGGTAAAAAGAGTGAATTTTTCATGCATAAAATAAATTACCTTGGGCATGTCATCTCTTCTGAAGGGATTCAGATGGATCCTGAAAAGATCAGGATAATCCAAGAATGGCCTCATCTTCGTGATGTACATGAGGTGCGATCGTTTCTTGGCTTATGTTCTTATTACCGCCGCTTCATCAAGCATTTTGCACATATGGCTTCTCCACTTCATGACCTTACAAAGAAGAAGATCTCTTTCCAATGGAAGGAAAAAGAGAAGGCAGCCTTCACAAGGCTGAAAACAGCTCTTACTTCTGGACCTGTTCTTATCATTCCAGATCTGGTAAAACCATTTGTGGTGGAAGCATATGCTTGCGGTGATTGTATTGGTACAGTGCTAAATCAAGAAGGCCATGACGTAGCCTTTGAAAGCCGCCGTCTAAATGATGTGGAGAAAAGGTATGACATTTATGAAAAGGAGCTCTTAGCTGTGGTTCATGCTTTAAAGATATGGAAACATTATCTTTTAGGAAATGAATTCCTTATTAAAACCGATCATCAAAGCTTGAAGTATTTCAAGACTCAAAAGCATTTGCAGGAGAAACATGCAAGATGGGAAAATTTCTTGTCTATGTTTCATTTTCAAATTATGTACACTCCAGGGAAACAAAATGTAGTTGCTGATGCACTTTCTAGAGTGCCTTGCATTCCGACTATTACAGTGGCTCATCATGAAGATTTTCAAACGATGAAGAATACTTATGATGAAGATACTGATTTTGCAGCAATTTGGTCAAATTTACAGCAAGGAGGTTCTCATCCAGATTATTCCATCAAGGACGATTACCTTCTCATGAACAATCGCCTTTGTGTCACTCTTCCTGTTTGACAAAAGGTGCTTAAAGAAAGTCACGAACCCCCTTATGCAGGGCATAGAGGGAGGGCAGCCACTCTAAGTGCAATTGAGCGCTACTTTTATTGGCCAACATTACGAAAAGATACACATAACTTCATTGAGGCTTGTCTGGTATGCAAAAAATCCAAATATGATAGGCAGAAGATTCGAGGATTGTTGCAACCTCTTCCAGTGCCCAAAGATCTATGGGAATCTATCACAATGGATTTCATCTCAGGTATTCCAAGAACAACTCAAGGTCATGATATGATTTGGGTCATAATTGATAGATTCAACAAACAATCACATTTTATTCCATGTCATAAAACATTGAAATCCGCACAAGCTGCAAGACTTTTCATTCAACATATCTTCAGATTACATGGTATGCCTTCTGAGATCATTTCAGATAGAGACTCCAAATTCACAAGTAACTTTTGGCGTGCTTTATTTGAGAATTTGGGAACCACTTTAAAGTTCTCCTCAGCTTTTCATCCTCAAACTGACGGCCAAACAGAGGTGATGAATCTCACTCTTTTGGATATGTTGAAAGCTTATGTTAGTGAACATAAGTCACAATGGGAGAAATATCTTCCATTATTGGAGTTTGCTTACAACAATACAGTGCACTCATCCACAGGGAAAGCTCCAAATGAAATAGTACAGGGTAAAGTGATTCCCCCTCCAATTATTCGCACTAAAGATAAGATTTTTGCTGTTGATGAGTTTGCTTCAGATTTAAAAACAACAATGGATCAAGTTCGAGCCACTATCAAAGTTGCGCAAGAGCGACAAAAGAAGCAAGCAGATAAACGAAGAAGACCTTTGGCTTTTGAAAAAGGTCAATATGTCTTGCTAAAGTTTGATAAAAGCAGGCTCAAACAAGGTTCTAGTCAAAATTCATCTTTTCCAAAGCTCTCCAGTAGATATTTTGGACCCTTCAAAGTGATTGAGAAAATAAATGAAGTTTCTTATCGACTTGAGCTTCCTACTCATTGGAAAATACACAATGCTTTTCATGTAAGTTTGCTAAAACCTTACATAGGACCAGAACCAAAGGAACCCATTACTGAAGATCCCCCAGAAGTTGAAGAAACAGAGCAACTCTTGGAACCTGAAAAGATTTTGTTTCTCAAGGATCGAACCACGAGAAGTGGCCTTGTGACACGAAAATTCTTGCTAAAATTCAAGAATCTACCCACCACAGATGCACAGTGGGTAGATGAAAAATTCATGAAGGATTACCCAAATATTCTACAACAATATCAAGAAGATTTTCAACTGAGGACAGCTGAATAAAAGCCAGAGGGCTGTCACAACTCTATAGAAACAGAATTTGTATCATTTTTTATTAATTTATCTATATAATGATTTATTAAATTTATTTCATTTGCACTAATTAGATATAAAGAAAAGTGCATTGGAGCTGGCCACTGATGAGTGGTCACAGGTTATGGTGGACCCACACGGTGGGTTAGAGAAAAGATAGTTCACACTTCCACCTATATGACCCGATTGGGTGCCTGTGACTAGAACTCACGCATATCAGGGTTAGACTCGCACACAGAAAGGATTGATGCCTTGAAGTGTGGGCTAGATCCACCAGAACAAACAGTTACAATCAACAAGATGGCATGATCATGAAATGCTTGTATAATGTGCATGTGTGGGCTGAAAGCTTGAAATGCACATTTCTTTGCATAGGAAAGTCACATGAAGATTCGGATACCATTTTTGCGATGTACACGGAAAAATCTTTCATATGATACCCATATTGGGGGGGTCCCTAAATTCTAGGAGATCTCTAAATTTTAGGAGGTCCCTAAATTTTAGGAGCCTCGAATTAGCCTAAAAATGCTAGTCCTAAAAAATAGGGATGTCATTCTAAAAATAGTAAGTTCTGTACTCTGACTGTGATTACTAAATTTTGTTGTTTCTATTCTTGACAGTATTCAACCCAAAAAGGAAGGCCATGAAGAAGAGACAAGTGTCAAGACACTTGTCACACAAGTTTCCAAGTGTCCCACCACTTGTCACATCTCATGACATGTGGCTGGACACTTGTCTTGTGCTACTCCACTTTCCCCTTTTGTACTAGCTCTCCCCTCTCCTATAAATAATAGCTCGTTTTTCTTCATTCAACATCATTTTTCTTTGTTGTAAACTCATGTACAGCACCCACAGATAGCCAGAAATTGGCCCCATCCATCCCCATCATCATCCCCCACTTCTCCATTATCAAATTTCTCCATATTCCCTCTTCTATCACTGTTGTTTTACAAGACAGCAAGCTTGTAAATTCATTACAGCACCTCCTTCTTGAGCTCTTTCTTCCATTTTAGCTACAAGAAGCAAGCTCTATCCATGTACTACTGATCAACGATGGAGAAAGGCTGAATTCTCCTTTTTCTTCTCTCATACTGTAAAGAAATCAGTTCTTATCATTGCATAATAGATAATGCATGTGTGTTTGTACATCTTTGCATGATCTTGTGAGAGTGAGAATTACTTCTTCTCACTCTCAGGTTGATTGTAACTGAGCTCTTCCCTAAGGGACTTGGGTTGAGCAGAAATACATTCCTTTGGGGGGGGTTGCCCATCTTCAACCCTCAATCTTGTCTCCATTACTTTTACATTTTCATGGCTGTAATTTTGTGAGTAATTTTCATTTTCAGCTTTAAGTGTTCATTCTCTTTTATATTAAATCTCAAAAACAAGCAAATATCATAATTGTTAAGCATACTACGTTGTTCGGGGCGTTTACAAAAAGGCGTGACATCTGCCGACGACTGCGCAAAAGCCGGAGTAACTGGAGTGGACGTCCCCACAGGTGTGATAAATCTTGGAGGTGACTGAGCTCCAGCTGAACGACGAGACGGAGACACCGCGTCCGTGTCTCCACAGCAGCACCCCCCTGATCCTCCTGCAGTCGCAGTCCCTCCCTCTGGCCCAAGTCGCGAGCGTCGAGATCGTCTGCTCGAAGCTGAAGCATCTGATCGTGCTGAAGCTGATCTAGCAGAGCGCCCTGACGAAGAACGAGACAGCTCCTGATCTGCAATCTCTCTGAATCTCGCAAGCTGATCTGGAGACATACGTGCCATCATCTCCTGAAACTCCTCATCGCTCATCCCTCGACTCATCCTGAAAATGTCGATACCTGCACATATAAAAAATAATGTTAGAATAAAGCACATTAATATAAATCATTTTTAAAAAATCCCTCTTAAAATTCATATCTTATCTACCTTTATGGAAGATCTAAACAACGAATTGAGTAATACAATTCTCCAAGAATGAAGTATTCTATGGTCCCATGTTAATCTCCTGACACAACTCTGCATACACTGAAAGGTCGATAGACATGTCACCACAAAAGAACGAGTCTGCCTCGTTCTCAAAAAATTCTACGACTTCTGTATTTCCATCATTGTTAGCCGATGCGTGCTCCAAGCTTGCAGTGGCCTCCACCCCTTGTAATTTCGATCCCTCTATTTGTATATTTTCTTCATCTATGCCTGGAACATCGCTTTAATCGTATACTCTCGCACCTCGAGGAGTTGAAGGTATAACATACCACCATCGAGGTTGTCGGGGATTTGGATAGAAGATTACCTGTTCACAAACACTTACAAACCATCTTCAAACCATTGTGACATAAACCATGTCGTATTACAATTAGCAAGCAAATGACTAGTTGTACCTGTTCACAATGGGCCGGCAACACAAATATGTCGCGCAAATCCATCCATTTTTTTTCGGAATCTATTTCGAGAAATCCAAATGGACCTCGTCGAATTGTTGCACCAGCTCCTCCAAGTACCACTTTGAACCACTGCATATCGAATATTATCATGGAGAAGCTACGGTAATCCATCGTAATAATACTTTGCAAATTCCCAAAATACTCCATCTCATCCACAACCGTGTTCGGATCCGTTGCTCGTCGCCGGCTCTCTTGCTCAAACCTTGCCATGACACCACAGTCCATTGTGGAGCGTATTTTGTCAATACGCTCCACCCGAAAATGCCGTCTGCGCGACCATGCTGCACTATATATTTTATACTGCACATTGAAACACTCAAATTAGATGTAGCAAGCAAATTTAGATACAACACATTCTAAACCCCTCATTACCTTTGGACTACATCCCCTCGAGAACTCCCACTCCTCCATTGAGACCTTTGTCCCTTCCCTGGATGCTGCGGTCAAGGCTCCATGCAACCATCGTGTTGACATAAACCGTGGCATCTCCTCCATGCCTTCGGGATATCGAATCGGTCGGTGATGCGTACTCCGTCGGAATTCAGCTCGCACTTCCTCTCGATCTTGCCTTGCAATCTGGTACTTGGCGAGTCACGTCTCCATGGAGGCATGGTGCAACATACAAAAGCGATTCACCTTCTCTTCCATTGAGGCATCCATTCTTTTTTCTACCCCATTTCCAACCACCACCTCTCCAGTCAGCCTGTCATCGTCCTTCAGCGTCCATAGCATTTCATTGTCTAGTTCCACCGTTGGTAGCCATTGTGAGATATGCACTAACGCCTCTGACACCAACCAACCTTCCGCCATGCTACCTTCCGGACGAGCTCGTTGTCGCATAAAGCCTTTTAGGGTTTTCATGAAGCGCTCCAGGAAGAATATCCATCGCGTATGGACAGGTCCAGCAATCTCCACTTCCTCCACAAGATGCACAAGAAGGTGAACTTGTATCGTGAGCATGCTAGTGGGCAGGTATTTCTCAAAGAGACAGACCGTCTCAACTGCTCCCCGCCTTGCGGATTCAATAGAGGACGTCTTAATCTCTTTCTGTGAGATCCATTGCACCAAAGTCGACAGCTTGTAAATGGCCCCGCGAATTTCTGGAGTTAGGCATCCCGCGATCTCGATCGGTAGGACAAACTGCCACAAATGAGAAAGCATTAAGAATAATGGTCACTTTTCAAATTTCAAAATGTCCACGCTAATTAAAATCCATTCTGTTCACAAACCTGACATATCTTATGCCAATCATGGGATTTTAGCCCAGACATTTGGTCATCTTTAGAAAATGCGGACCTGAGAGAACGCATCATATCCGTCGGAGTGCGGATAGACTTGATTACTTGCTTCACAATGCGCTCTTCTTTGGTAGACAAAACCCAGGAAGCGCGAGGAAGCTGCACTCCCCCTTCAGCTCTCGACTGCGGCCAAAGCGCCTCCATCTTACCTACCTCCTTTAAATCCATTCGTGACCCTATATTGTCTCTCTTTCCTGTGATGTGGTCCCATAGCAAGCTGCCCACATTTTTGAAAATATGCATGGGATCCAACAAGTGGTGGACTTGTAAGTGGGTCTAATATGGCAACTCGTAGAAAATTGAGAGCCGTCGCATTCCATTTGGATGTGATTCCGGGTTTACCATTTTCAGCTCGTACCAGCTTGCAGCGTTCATACATGCTGGAGGTCGTCCAAGAAAACCTTCCTTGAGTTTATGATCCTCCGGCAAGAAAGTGGCGTGTCCTTGATATACCATCTTCTTCATGGTTCGTGACCTTCGGGAGTCTAACTGTGGCCCACACAATGGACATGCATGACCTAGTGAATACTTGATTGAATGAAATAAAACATAGATATTACCGGCGAGAACAAAGGTCTGCTCACCTGAGCACTCTCCCAATCCCGGAAAGTCATGCATCGTCCACATGAGAATGGCTCGAATGTTGGCTGACCGCCGACCATTGCGCTTGCTCATATCTTGCACTGTGACCCCCTCCTCCCACAAAATCTTAAGCTCATCGACTAATGGACGAAGATACACGTCCATATTTTTTACTTTGTAGCGGCCCGGGACGAGCAAGCTAAGGATGAGATGTCCTTTCTTCGTAGAAAGCCATGGAGGAATGTTGTAGTTGACAAGCACTATAGGCCACACACTGTAAGAAGTCGAGCGCAGACCGAATGGGTTCACACCATCCATGGCGAGACCGAGCCGAAGATTCCTTGGCTCTCGCGCAAAGCATGGGAAGGTAGAGTCAATGTGGCTCCATGTGCGCGAATCTGCTGATATTCGTTGCACTCCATCCGTGGACCTATTCTGCACATGCCACATTGTCAAGCTTGCCATGGCAGACGTGCGAAACATGTGGTTTATGCGGGGGATGAGCGGAAAGTGTCTGAGAACTTTTTGAGGAATGGTCTGCCCTTGCAAGTCCTGTCGATACCTGTGAGCACCACACTTTGGACATGTCTCCATAGTCTCGTATTCATCTCGAAACAATATGTAGTCGTTGATACATGCATGGATGTTATTGTAGTCTATGCCAAGCTTCCGTAAAACATGTCGCGCATCATCACGAGACTCAGACATGGTGTTTGCAGGTGGCAATATATGATATTTCAATAACTTGAAAAAATCATAAAACACCTTGAAAAATCTATCCATGTTTGCAATAATACTGTTTATAAAAAAAAACAATGAAGTCTGTGTGCAAGGTACCTAAATAACTCAGTCACACTCGTATCGCTCCAACCGTATTTTGCTTGCACACTTAAGAGTGGAAGCAATGTCTTCAACCGAGATACCCGGCATCCATCATATAATGGTATGGATGCTTCCTCTCTAAGCGGGTCAGATGTCTCAACATCCATGGGAATCAATGCATCGATCATTGCCTCCATCTCAAGCTCCAAGATTGTAGGCAAGTCGGGAAGGTTGTCTGTCTCCTCTGGCATTGACGGTATAGATGGGCCTTGCGAGTGGTCGATTGGCTCCTGCAATCCATCCGTTGCACGTCCACGAACTCTTCTAATTGGCCGCAAAGGGTGCACTCCCCCTTGGGTCGAGACATCACCCCCCTGGATACAAAATTTGCCAACAAGACCCAATCTTATTGTGTATGGTTTTCAATTAGCTTGAGAGTACAATGCATGAAAAATGCTAACTTCAAATTACCGTTTGCTGAAAATCTGCAATCGCCTGATCAATGATCTCAGATTGAAACTCGCCAAATCGTCGTATGTGTTCTATAGACAATCGGTGTTTTCGTCTAATTGCCAACTTGCATTGAGAGCAAGGACATGGGACACACTGATTAAGATACGACTCGCGGTCTTGAACAATAGGACCTTCTTCGTTTGCCATCTTATCTACATTACAGCAAACGAGGCTTAAATGGATAGCTTTATGGAGATGTACGTCAAGTTGCAAGTTGACCATAAACCTTGCATTGTATATAGTAGTCGAGAGATTTTCCGATGTTATATCTCGGCCTTGTATCATGCTCAACGATTTGTTTGTCCCGGTAGATAATTTTTTGTTATATCTCGGCTTTGAGTATAAGTAATCCATTTTAAAATTAATGCGCGCCATCTATGAAATTTTATAACTATAGTAATAAAATTTATTTCAATCAATTCTACTCATAGTCATAAGACCTGAGAGAAATTATCCTATACTCAATTTAAGGGTTTCTTCTATAACAATAATTTTGGGTTCATTTTGATGAAGTACGTGGCCGTATGCAAAGCACATTGCATACCATTATCAATACGTATATTATCTTAAATTTCCTTCCCTTCCCTCTCCCTCTCTTTCTCTCCCTCTCCCTCTCCCTCCCTCTTTCTCCCTCTCCCTCTCCCTCTCCCTCTCCCTCTCCCTCTCCCTCGCTCCCTCTCCCTCCCCCTCCCTCTTTCTCTCCCTCTCTCATTTCCTTCCCCTCCCCCTCCCTCTCCCTCTCCCTCTCCCTCTCTTTCTCTTTTTCTCCCTCTCTATCTCTCTTTCTCTCTCATTTCCTAAACAAGCAAAAAATAAAGTGATTTAAACATCCTCCAAGCAAAAGGGAGAGGGAGAGATACAATGCACTCTCCCTCTCTTTCTCTTTCTATCCCTCTCTCATTTCCTTCCCCTCCCTCTCCCTCTCACTCTCTTTCTCTCTCATTTCCTCTCCTAAACAAGCAAAAAATAAAGTGATTCAAACATTAAACATGCAAAAGGGAGAGGGAGGGAGAGATAGAATGCACTCTCCCTCCTTCTCCCTCTCTTTCTCTTTCTCTCCCTCTCCTATTTCCTCCCCCTCCCTCTCCCTCTCCCTCTATTTCTCTTTCTCTTTCTTTCTTTTTCTCTTTCTTTCCCTCTCCCTCTCCCTCCCTCTCTTTCTCTCTTACTCTCTCGTTTCCTCTCCTAAACAAGCAAAAAAGAAAGTAATTTAAACATTAAACAAGCAAAAGGGAGAGAGAGAGAGAGAGAGAATGCACTCTCCCTCTCTTTCTCTCCCTCTCCCTCTCCCTCTCCCTCTCCCTCTCCCTCTCCCTCTCTTTCTCTCCCTCTCTCTCCCTCTCCCTCTCCTTCTCTTTCATTTCCTCTCCTAAACAAACAAAAGAGAACGATTTAAACCTTCAACAAGTAAAAGAAAGAGAGAGGGAGACTCACTAATGAGATATGGCGAGCGTGGGCGGTTTCTCTTTGCAACGAGGGCTCCTCCTCTCCTTCCGAACAACGACGATGGCGGCGGCGGCGGCGGCGGCGGCAGCAAGTCTCTTCCTCCTCTTCTCTCACAAAGCCTTGGCTCTCTCCCTCACTCTCGCTCTCAAAAGGCGAAGAAAAGAAAATGAAAACGGCGCTCTGGTTTCGGCCGCGCTGTTTTTCCCTGCGGCGTCGCTATTGGCGTTGCTATATGCGTCGCTATTTGCGTCGCAAAAAACGGCGCTCTGGTTTCGGCCGCGCTGTTTTTCCGTGCGGCGTCGCTATTGGCGTCGCTATATGCGTCGCTATTAGCGACGCATTAAATGCGACGCATATAGCGACGCCAATTGCGACGGCAATAGTGACGCCTATAGTGACGCCGATATCCGCCGTCGCTAATCGGCGTCGCTATTGCCCCATTCCCTTGTAGTGAAACTCACAATCACTGACTCAAACTATATAAGTATACATATTCTCCTTTCGAGATTCTCCATGTATTTAAACAATGGTAATTCTTATTTACAAACATATTTCACTTTAAAACATGTCACATGTCTAAATACCATCAGTAAAACTGCTACATAACAAACACACAATAATTGCATATGGAACTTCAGACTCCTTTGCTTAGTTGAACGTGTTAACCAAGTTTAAATAAATGAGAAGTATATTGACCTCTCATGACTTGGGAACGGACTCTACCTTTAGGTGGGGGAGACTCCATGTCTAACTTCATCTGTTATGTGAGTGATGCAAAACCAATTATTTACTTACACGTCATTCAATGCCCAGGGTTGGTTACACACCAAGTGATGGATGGCCAACCCCCACCCAGAGTGTGGATAGGCATTTTTTGAAACTGAGCATGGACATGGGCGTCATACCTTTATACACCAAATGGACACCGTTTGTAAAAAATAAAAAATAATAAACTTATAAATTAGTTGATTGGTTATAAATGTAAAAAGTGCATCCTTGTCCGTCACTTTATAAAGTGAGCAGGGAGACTCCCCGTCCAAAAGTGGGTGCCCTCCTTAGCCTTGGTGGTGGGTTTCTCTATCGGTAGCCTTGTGAGCTTTGATAGAGTTGGGGAGTTCACTTCTTTAGCAGGTAAACAACAGGTCATGTATTCTCTAGTGTGTAAAAGATTGCGGAAATAAATATTTTGATTGGTTAAAGCTTATAAAGTAGACGTCCATCATTTGGTGTGTAATCAGCCTTACATTGAAGTTCGAACTCTCTTGTTCATCCCAAGGTGCATCGGTAATTGAAAAACGTGAATCGTGATTAATGTTTTGCAACCCGAACTGTCTAATCGGGGCTTCGAGTCTGTTGTTCATCCCAAGGTAACTGAAAGACTTGATTAATGGTTTTCGACAGACTGTTCCTGCTGACATCAGAATTAGCTAGGGAAGGAAAAACCTTACATTGTGCCAAGTTCCAACAGAAAACGTGCGATCAACAAACAAGATTACGTAAAGGCAGTGCAATGATGTGGATGTGGCGAACAACACAGGCAAAAAAACGCTGGCTCACGACGGGGCGGGACCTCTCTCTCCGCGTCACCTACGCATGCGGCCCTGCCTGAACCAGAAAACATTCAACTCTTCTTTCTTTCCCTGAGAGAGAGAGAAAGAGAGAGAGGGAGAGAGAGAGAGAGAGAGAGGGGGAGAGAGGTGGGGTGGGGATAGCATTAGACCTAAAAACTATGAGATAACATATGAGAGAGAGAGCGAGAGAGAGGATTTACAAGACAAACACACTTCCAGATGATATGGAATGCTTGCGAGGCTTATCAGATAGACGGTGATGACGATGTCGCTTATGACTTACCAGAAGCCAGTGGTAACTCAACCCAACGTCTGACTTGAACAATAAGTTAAAGGACAAGGCGATGCATGATATGCACGGGCGCAACTTGCACTAATCCATTTCTTTTTTGAGCGGACCACAGCTATGGCCGCAGCAGCTCCCTCTCCAGCTTCTTCTACATTAGTAAGGCAGGAGAATAATGCAGTCGGCGATGATCTGCACAGGCCGCTACTAGTGGCGTCGACGCCCCACGCCTTCGGGCCAGCAACGGCGGTGGCGGGGAGGATTGGATCCGATGATCACAGGCCGACTAGTACTGGTACTGGAGGTACGGATGCAGCTGGACCACGCAGCGGGTTATTATTATTATTATTATTATTATTATCGTTATGCAGGAGGAGCAGCAGCTGGGCGGCGACGCGGATGCGGTGGTGGGGGTGGGCAGTGGCGAGGGGAGTGTGCTCCCAGGAGGGGGCGATCCTGGCGGGTCCGGTAGCCTTCGGGCTGGTGCTGGCGTTCCTGCGGATCGATGAGGAACAGGACCCGACGGGGCGGAGCGCAGCCATGGTGGCGGCCATGAGCTGGGTGTTCATCTGGTGGGTGACAGAGGCTGCGCCGCTGGCGGCCACGTCGCTGGTGCCACTGTTCCTGTTCCCGCTGCTGCGGATCGAGACGGCGTCAGCGGTGTCGCGAGCCTACACCAACGACACCATCTTCCTCATCCTGGGCTCCTTCATTCTGGCGGCCGCCGTCCGCTTCCACAACCTCCACAAGCGCCTGGCGCTGCACATCGTGCTCCTCTTCGGCCGCGACCCGCGCCTGCTGCTCTTCGGCTTCTGCGCTGGCGCCGCTTTCGTGAGCATGTGGGTGGACAACGCCGCGGCCGCCGCCATGCTCATGCCCATGGCCAGCGGCGTGCAGCAGAAGGTGCACGTTGGGTTCCATCCCCCCTTGCTCATGCACCAGCAGCAGCAGCAGCGGCAGCAGGAGGCCGCCAAGGTGAAGGACGACCAATCATCGTTCGAAGAGATCATGATCATCGACAATAGTATTACGTCCGTACACATGATCGACAACAGCTCTAATGATCCTTCTACGATCAGACATGTGAATTGCATAACGTCGATCAGCGCCAGTACTGATGGGCAGCTGGCCGGGGCGCCGGACGGCCCCAGCTCCCCCCAGGGGATACTCCTGTCGTCGACGTCCAACCTGGAGAAGCAGACCTCCATGGAGCTGGAGAAGCACCTCTCCCACGTCCTCATCCGCATGGACCCCGCCCGCGCCCTCCAGATCGAGACGGACTTCTGTCGCGGCGTCTCCATCGCCATCGCCTACTCCGTCACCATCGGCGGCATGGCCACCCTCACCGGCAACGCCGTCAACCTCGTCCTCACCGGCATCTGGGAGACCGACTTCCCCTCCGAGAACCCCATCTTCTTCCTCCAGTGGATGCTCTTCGCCGTCCCGTTCTGCATCGTCCTCGTCCTCGCCGTCTGGCTCCTCACCTGCGCCTGGTTCTGCCCCCCCTCCGCCGTCAAGCCCGTCTCTGCTTCCCTCCATTCCTACCAACTCGAAGATGAACTCAAGCAATTAGGTAGTATATGATCTTCTGAGTAACTCTTCGTCTGCCATCAAATCAATCACGGCCAAGACTAATGCAAATTGCAATTCATTTATCCATCCGGCAATGACTCTTTTGAATATGGCAAAAGCTTGTCTCACACCGTGGAAATGTGACTGCAGGTCCCATATCTTCTGACCAGATCCTTATACTAATCCTTTTCTTGGTGAGTGCTCGAGGGTTTATAACTTTATCTGTTTTTCATTCGAGCTAGCTAGGCTAATTCATTGACTGCACATTTATCCAATGCGATTGAATGGTCGCTTTCATACACAATCTGTGGGGCGTGACGGCGTCTTTGCCATTATGCTGACTGACAGTGATTCAATCTCAGATACTGATCGTTCTCTGGATGACCAAGTCCATTACTGGCAGCGGTGCAGGTTGGGCCAACTGGTTCGATAATTACCCAGCCAATGGCACAGCCACTGTGAGTGCACTGTGCGATACCGTCTTTATCACCGAACCTCGTCAACCATTCATGATCATTTTCAGCGGCTAACCAGATGTACACGTAACGTACATCCGTAAATCGATGATTTTACAGATACTCGTGGCCGTGCTCCTTTTCGTGATTCCGAATCCAGCTGATCCTAAACAGAAGCTTATGAATTGGTCCCAATGCAAAGACATTCATTGGAATGTTATTCTCCTGATTGGAGGAGGTAATTTCACAAGTATCTTCCTTACCTTTCACCTCGTTCATCGTTGACGGTTGATTGAGTAGATCAATCATTGTGAGTATGATAATCCGAAAGGCAGCTACAGCCTACCAAAATACCGATCGTTCGTAGAACGTGCGGAGAATCTGGCTGACGCTAGTATAGATGACATGAGAGCTGTGATTTGTCACTCCAGGAGTCCCAGGTTCCCCCAACTTAGGATAGGTATAAACAAGTATATCCTCAATAGTCCTGGTAATTTTCTTTTTCCAACCTCTAGAAAAATATCAACTCTATGGGCTGAATTTGACGCCTAACATTACGCATCAACAAGATAGTCCATGAGGCTTTTGGATTTTTTCAAAAAAATTCGAAAGTTGTCAAAACTATATACTTCATATTATTGTTACAAATAATTCATTACGAAGCTCGCTAAAAACTTTAATACTTAAGATTTCAAATTGTATGCAAGATCTAAATTGCCTAGACAACCCTAGCTACACATGTCACATAATAGACAATCGTAGCGACACATGTTACATAATATAAGGACTGTGATATGTATCCATATTATTCACTTAATAGAGGGAATAATCTACACATGTCACATAATAGACAACCCTAGCGACACATGTTACATAATAGGACTATGGTTATGATATGTATTCATATTATTCGCTTAATAGAGGGAATAATCTGAGGGATTACACTTGTGCAGAGAGTCCAGACCTATGTATTTGCGGAACTTTATTCACTTAATAGAGGGAATAATCTACACATGTCACATAATAGACAACCCTAGTGACATAAGTTACATAACATGACTATGATATGTATCCATATTATTCACTTAATAGAGGAAATAATCTACACATGTCACATAATAGACAACCCTAACGACACATGTTACATAATAGGACTATGACTATGATATGTATTCATATTATTTGCGGATCTTTATTCACTTAATAGAGGGAATAGTTTACACATGTCACATAATAGACCACCCTAGCGACACATGTTACATAGCAAGACTATGATATGTATCCATATTATTCACTTAATAGAAGGAATAATCTACACATGTCACATAATAAACAACCCTAACAATAATCTGAGGGATTATACTTGTGCAGAGTCCGGACCTATGTATTTGCGAAACTTTAATGTCTTTTAGGTTATCTTTGACACCTTGCCCCGATCTGTTAGGTGATGTCCGATACTCGAAATGATGAGTCGTACATTTTGGGCTTCAGAACAAGAAATACTTTTCATTGCTGCCGATGATAGAAGAGTGTGAGAATTCACAACAGCGCTGTGCATGTGGTTTCCGAGAGAGAGAGAGAGGGAGAGAGAGGGGCATGCAGGATTGCATGTGGAAACTAGTCTGATTATCTCATAATGAAATAAAATAATAATAATAAGAATAGGGTTTGCGCTGGCGGACGGGATCAAGACGAGCGGCCTGTCGGAGGTGATATCGAGCAAGATAAGCTTCCTGGAGTCGACACCCTACTGGGCCATCACACCGACCATCGTGGTAGTCACGGCGGTGGCGACGGAGTTCAGCTCCAACGCGGCGATTGCGTCGGTTTTTGTGCCGCTGATGGCGGAGATGGCGGTGTCGATCGGGCGGCACCCTCTCTTCCTGATGGTGCCAGCTGCCCTTGGCTCCCAGTTCTCCTTCATGCTCCCCATCGCCACCGGCGCCAACGCCATCGCCTACTCCACCGAGTCCATGCGCATCCGTGATATGGCTGCCCCCGGCGTCTTCCTCAAGCTCTTCAGCATCCTTTTCATCTCCCTCCTCATGCCCACTCTAGGTAAAAACAGTACACCCAAACCCACCCCACAAAGACGTGTACACACACACACACACACTCTCTCTCTCTCTCTCAAAACCTCTTTGTTAGGCCACATACTTTCTAGGCATATTTAAAAAGGGGACCATATGCACCACATGCCCTATATTTATTTGGTCAAGGTAGCAGCCTAATAGAAACTAGCTCTAAATAGAGACATGCAAGTGGTTAATTACAAAATCATACTAAGAGTTTTAAGCTTTCAAATATGTTTTTCTCACCCAAACCCACCCCCCAAAGACACACACACACACACACACACTCTCTCTCTCTCTCTCTTTCTCTCTCTCTCTCTCTCTCTCTCTCTCTCCTAACTCCCTATTTCTTGCTAAAGTATATATTTAAATTTCAACTTTCTTTGCATAACAAAATTATAGCTAAAGAAAAACACTTGAATCCATCAATGCAAATCACCACTTTGTGGACACATCCAACATTTTTCTATGTTACCATATAAGCATAGAGAAGAGCTAATGTACTTGTTGATGTTGATATATACACTTTGATATCTAGCAATGAGGGCAACAAGGAAAACAAAATTGATATTACATCAAATGAAACTATGAAGACAACACTACATATTCCACTTCATTTAACAATGGATAAAATCCCAAGAACATTTTTTGTTTGTCCTTAGGTTTTCAAATAATCTACCATTTATATGTTGTTATTGAAACGTTCATCAAAATTTGGCTCTCATGTTATCTCATGATCATTATTTGTTATCAACTTATGCAGGAGCAGTCATCTTCAACACTAATTGAGTAGGTCAAACATGACTCTCCATGTTGGCTACATCTTCAAACATGAGGCTTCATGCATCTTACATGTATATAGAGTGCGTGCATTAGTCTTCCATCAAAATCAAAGAGTCAATCCTAAGGTCTGAAATTTTCTGTTGAAGCTTCAAAAACCACCTTAAATATTCATTTGACATCATACTCTAACTTTTTGTGGTTAAAACATATGTTTTAATGATCACATTTCAAACATTTTCCTAATGGAGGCAAACAATCATTTGACATCATAATCTATTTGTATGGGGTCTAAATTTTGACGACCTCATTTATCATGGTCAAGGCATAGCCATGGCATTGTAATTCCCTAATATAAGACACATTTACCTGAATGACCATACAAGGGTGCCTTCCCTCTAAAGATTGGCCAAGAGAGCCACAACAATATTGTTCTTATGTAGTTATGGAATTATATTCAATCCCCACAACTATCGAACCCCTAGTCATAATCATGTTTTTCTCACAACCTCTATCATTGTCTTTTCTTTGTCCCTATTTCCTAGTTGTTCTTAAGCATGCCTTGATCGATTTAGGTTTCAAAAAATATTTTAATAAGATTTTTTATTATTTGAATTAGCATCATGCAAGAGTGGCATACAAAGCCTATTTTTCATGAATTAATAATGAGGAGGAGGCTCCAACCCCCCATACTTTGCAAGGTTGAGCAATGTAATTTGATTTATAAGAGAAATCCCTAAATAACACTCTAGTGCAAACTCAACACATGAATAACCATGTAAAGGGAGCCCTCACTCAACCACCAAGACCCACTGATTGCTTATTCCTTCAAGCATTTCAAGCGAGCACTAATGGCTATCTCTCACATAGCCGACGCGCTATCCCTCTCTACGAGTGTAGTGATCTTACCTTAATGCCCGATTGAGTTGCTTCCTCTCTCACGCACTCCGATAGCTTCACGATTTGTGATGCAAGCTCAAGCATCCTCAAGCCTCTCCCTCCAAGCTCCATCCTCCATAGCTATGCATGAGACGAGAGAAGAAAAGAAGAAGAGAGGAGATGGTGGAGGGCTTAACCTCCAAGATCCCTTGCCCTCACACACTCACTCCCTCACTCACTCACACTCCCTCCCTCAAGTACTCACAAGCAAGCAAGCAAGAGAAGAGAAGGAGAGAAGAATAAGAGTTCACTTTGACACGCACCAAAGAATGAGCTCTTCATTTACTTTTCAATTTTATATACAAAACCCTAAATTCATTTTAGGTAATCATCCCCTTATCCCCTTTTTTACATGTCTGGCCATTGTGGCAAGGTCATTTTTCCTGTTTCCTCTATGTGCCTTCTATTTTCCTTCTTTCTTACTAGTGCCCATCTACCTTTTACAATTTACACAACAGGAGGGAGTATGGTGCTCTTTTACAATAGTTTTAGGGGTGCCTTGCATTTAAAAATACACTTTCATCTTTAACTTGATTTGAGAGGCCGCCCTTGCTCTTTTAGTCATTCTCCAATCTACCTCTTCTGTTGCACTTGATTCCCTCTTGGGCCACCTCTTTTAGGTGACCCAACTTGCGATTTTTCACCTTTTCTGCTTTCTTCTTGTGTTGAGGTTAACATTACTCCCCTCCTAGTTTAGTGCCAGTCCCATGATATTGATGTGGAGTGGTTGGAAGGAGGGATGCGTATAGCCAGCTGGTTTTTTTGAGTTTGTATACAAGCCCTTGTGGGAGTTGGTGGTGGGTGGACCGGCCCTTAAAATTGAAGATGTAGTTTGGATGGGTCCCTGTTTGATGCTGGCCTTGAGAGGATTTGTCTTTTGAAATTGATATAATGTTGGACGAATCCTTGCTTGGAAAGAGGTTGATGGGCGGATCCATCTTTGAAATTGACTATGGTGTTAGGCGGATCCCTACTTGGAGGATGGCAAGTAGATGAATCTGTCTTTGAAATTCACGATGGTGTTGGATAAATTCGTCTTTTGGCCCTCTGCAATTGCCTTCTCCTGCGCTATTCCAAATGAGCTTCTTCATTTAATTTTTGACTGATCAGACTGCATTGATTTACCTCTGCCTTGTTTCACTTACATGGTGACATTGTTGCATAACATGACCTCTCTCTTTGGCAGGTGCTAGTTTCAAGACACTTGCAGTTTTGAGATGATGAAGGTTCGATGAGAAAGGGCGGACATGTGAGTCAATGATAATGGGGTCTTAGGGGAATTGGGCTTGGAAAGAAACAGATCATCCGATTAAGGTGGTGGATGTTGAGATATCGAGCTCCACTCGTGATACGCCAGGGTGACCGTTGTGTATTTATGTCACCGACTTGTCAGTTGCAGATGCGGTTGGTACACCGCCCATGAATAATAGCTACATGATAGCTATCCTTATCTACTCTAGTTCGTGGCTCAGTTAGTATGCCACCTTAGTTAGTTGAGTTTGGTTTGAGACCCATACATAGGGTTCTTCTGTTTCTTTGTACTTGAGTTCTTTTGGCTTACACAACTAAGAAGAGGAAAACTGTTTTCAGCCTCCACCCTTGTGTGTATTCCCCCATTGTGCAAGCAAGAAAGCTTCAAGCGAGACTCCTTCCTTCTCTCCCACAATCTTGACATGGTATCAGAGCCTTGTTCATGGTAAGGAGCTCAAGAAAGCAAGCCAAGCTCGCGGTGTTCTGGTAAGAGGAGCAGTGTTGCTTTCATTTTCTGTTTTGGGAGCAGATCTCTGCAGGTAGCACAGCCGGAAATTGCAGGAGTGCATTGTCTCAGGTTGAGACGCCCTTCGCGCTGAAGCAAGAGGGCAGTATATGCTGCGGGAAAGAGCTTTAGCTCTTGGCGACCCTGTTTTTTTGATTTGAGGCCATTTCGGGGCCTGTTTTGGAGGCGGAAGTTTTCTGCACGCACTCAGGAAAAAGCCCTGTTTTATGCTGTGCGACCACTGTTCTACAGGTCGGTGAAAAGTTACCACAGAAATTGCATCGTATGCTTGTGCGCAGAGACATTGGGAGTTACAGAATCATCCTTGGTTTCTGTTTATGCAAAATCGTCACTAGGAAGTGACTGTGTGGTCAAATACCACTTTCGCCAGTTTTGCAGATTTGCCCTTGTGAGGGTGAAGCCGTGTTTTTTGCAGTGACAGAATTTTTTGCAGTATTCTGTAATGGCGTCTGATTCTCTTTCACAGATTGTAACTGAAAAGCTTGACAAGAACAACTTCCAAGCATGGAAGTTTAGAATGACGAATTTCCTTATGGGAAAAGGATATTGGGAATTTGTTGCAGGAAATGAAGAAGAACCAGTTCTTCCTGATGTTCCCAATCAACAGCAAATGCAGGCATTCAAAGCATGGCATGAGAGAGCCAGGAAAGTTATGTACTGGCTGTCTATCAGCATTTCAGACTCTATGATTGTGCATATTCAGGATGCAAGTACGCCAAAGGAGGCATGGGATACTCTGTCAAAGATGTATAGCACAAATACGCAAGCCAGGAAAATGCAGCTCAAGCAAGAGTTGCACAATGTGCAAAGAGAAAATATGAGCATCAATGACTACCACATGAAGGTGAAGAAGATTGCAGATGCACTTGCTTCCATTGGGTCGCCAGTGGAAGATGATGATTTAGTTTCTGTGACCTTGAATGGTCTAGGAAAGGATTATGCACAGTTTCGGACATCCATTTCAGTTCGTGAACGATTTCCTGATTTTGAGGAGTTGATTGCTCTTCTAATTTCTGAGGAGCAGAGAAATGGTGGTGCATCTTCTTCAGGAGGAACTTCAAAGGAAGCTGTCTTCTACTCAAATGCTGGAAGAGGTAGAGGCAGAGGTAGAGGAGGCCGATTTGGAGGCCGTGGTAGAAATCAGAATATGCAGCAAACACAAGAAAACCAGTCCTATGGAGGAGGACGTGGTAACTCTAGAGGCAGGGGGAGCCAAAGAGGTCGTGGTGGATGGCAAAGAGGTCAAAATGCAAACAGTAATGTTGAATGCTACTACTGTGGTAAAATGGGTCATATGGCTAAAGACTGCTATAAAAAGCAGAATGACATCATGAATGGAAAACTGCAACAAGGGAATTATGCATCTTCTAACAGACAGGGTGATGACAGAAATGAGCATTTGTTCATGGTGCAGCACATGAACAATTCTGTGACAAGTGCAGAAGAAAGCAATGATGTATGGTATGTTGACTCAGGTGCATCAAACCACATGACAGGTCATGCAGAATGGATGGAGGATGCAAGGAAAATGGAAAAACCAGGATTTGTGGAGACTGGTGATGATACTGCACATCCTATTGTGCAGATTGGAAAAATTCCCTTGTCTATGCAGGATGGGAAAAAGAAATACCTGTCCGATGTATTTCATGTCCCGAATATCACCAAGAATCTGGTTTCTGTTGGTCAAATGGTTGAACAGGGCTTGCAGGTCAGATTTAATCCTCATGGATGCTTTGTTGAGGATATGAAAAATAAAGGTCGCTTGATAGCAAAAGGAAAGAAGAAGGGCAGAATGTTTACGTTGGATGCAGACATGTCTGAATTGAGTGCAGCAATGTTTGCACATGGGACCGGTGTAGTTGCAGATATTGATATCTGGCATAAACGCATTGGTCATGTCAATGTACAGCGACTTAAATCAATGCAGGCCCAAAATATTGTTGCAGGTTTGCCTAAATTCAAGGTTGCAGAAATGCATAAGGTATGTGAAGCCTGTCAATTTGGAAAACAGGCAAGGAAACCATTTCCTAGACATGTTCAAGAGAGTGAGAAGCCATTGGAATTAATCCACTCTGATGTGTGGACTACTAAAGCTGCATCTCTTGGAGGCTGTCATTATTTTGTCAGTTTTATTGATGACTATAGCAGAAAAGTTTGGGTGTATTTTATGAAAAAGAAAAGTGAAGTTTTTGGTCATTTCAAAACTCTTAAAGCTATGGTTGAAAAAGAAACAGGTCTGCAAGTAAAATGCCTAAGGTCAGATGGAGGGGGAGAGTACCTCTCAAATGAGTTTGCAAGGTTCTTGCAGGAGCATGGCATAAAGCAGCAATATTCATGCAGTCATACCCCACAGCAAAATGGAATTGCAGAAAGAAAAAACAGACATATTGGAGAGGTATCTCGTGCCATGCTCAATGAAAAAGACCTGCCAGATTTTTATTGGGCTGAAGCAGTTGCTACAGCAGTCTACATAATGAACAGGACTCCCACTGCAGCAATACATGGAATGACTCCAGAGGAGAGGTATACTGGTAGGAAACCAGATATTTCTCATTTGAAAATTTTTGGTTGCATTGCCTATGTACATGTGCCAGATGAGTTGAGATCCAAGTTGGATCCAAAAGCTGAGAAGTGCATCTTTATTGGTTACTCTCTGCAGCAAAAAGGGTATAGATGTTATAACCCTTCTACTCGTAAGTTTACAGTGAGCAGAGATGTTGTTTTTGATGAGATGAGTAGCTGGTATAAACCAGTAAATGTGATTGATGATGTAGATGCACAAAATGGTAATGCTGCACAGAATTCACAGCAGCAGTCACAAAATATTAGTGGACCTGGAGCATCCTCTAGCAGTGGTTCACATTCTTCGCCATGGACAGGCAGATTGAGATCAGGAGAATCTTCTGAAGGCAGCGCAAATAGTGGTATGCAGGTATCACGAAAAGGAAAAGAGAAGGTAGATCAGCCCATGTTTGATGTGAATGCAGGTCACTCTTATGTGGATGGTGAATCCAGTGGCTCAGAACAGAGCATTGATGATGAGTTGGGTATTCCTTCTATTGTTACACCTGGAGTAAGGAAGACCAGGGATGTTTTGAGAGCACCTGGGAGTGAACCCACTTTGCGCAGGTCTACCAGAGTTAGGTATCCTGTGGATAGGCTGAAATATGATGGATTTACAGCCATTCACTATGCATATATGGTCAAAGTGATACAGGAACCAGAACCCACTTCTTTTGAGCAAGCCATGGGAAAAGAAAAATGGGAGAAAGCCATGGATGAAGAAATGGATGCCTTGGAAGCAAATGCTACATGGGAGTTAGTACCTTTGCCTAAAGGTAAGAATGCAATTGGCTGTAAGTGGGTTTATAAGGTGAAGCACAATGCAGATGGTTCTGTAAACAGATACAAGGCAAGATTAGTAGTCAAGGGGTATGCACAAACATATGGCATTGACTATGAAGAAACATTCAGTCCGGTTGCAAGGATGGCAACCGTAAGAGCAGTCATTGCTATGGCTGCATCAAAGGGATGGTCTTTACATCAGATGGATGTAAAGAATGCCTTCTTGCATGGTGATTTGCAAGAAGAGGTCTATATGGAGCAGCCACCAGGTTATGTGCATGCTGTTCATCCTGAGTTTGTTTGCAGGTTGAAGAAAGCATTGTATGGCTTGAAGCAAGCACCTAGAGCATGGTCTGACAAGATAGGACAGTATCTTGTCACTATTGGCTTTCAGATTTCCAAGGCAGATTTCTCACTTTATGTGAGAAAAACAGAGAAAGGTATTATGCTACTTGTCATTTATGTTGATGATTTGATTATGACAGGTGACAGTGATGAAGATATCCTTCATGTGAAAATGCTATTGAAGCAGAAGTTTGAGATGAAGGATTTGGGAGAGCTGCGTTATTTCTTGGGCATTGAGGTGATTAGATCACCAAGTGGGATACAGCTCTTGCAAAGGCAGTATGGATTGGACATGCTGTCCAAATATGGGATGACAGGCTGTAAGCCTATTTCAGTTCCTTTGGAGCAGAATGTGAAGCTGAGCACAGATACAGGTGAGCTTTTGGAAGACCCTACCTTGTACAGACGCATAGTAGGAAGTTTGATTTATATGACTATTACCAGGCCAGATTTGAGCTATGCTGTTGGATTGGTAAGTCAGTTTATGCAGGCTCCAAGGAAACCACATTTGGATGCGGCTAGACGCATACTCAGGTATGTGAAGTCCACATTGCAGTATGGACTATTTTATGAGACTGGGGTTCAGATACAGTTACATGGATACACTGATGCTGATTGGGCTGGTAGCATTTCTGATAGACGATCTACCAGTGGATATGTGTTCTCTTTTGGGAGTGCTGCAGTCACTTGGAGCAGCAAGAAACAGCCTACAGTTGCCTTGTCGAGCACAGAGGCTGAGTACAGGGGTGCAGCAATGGCTGCATGTGAGGTAGCTTGGTTACATAAGCTACTTTATGATATGCATCAGTCTACAGATGGGCCAGTTGTCATTTATTGTGACAACATGAGTAGTATACACTTGGCAAATAACCCAGTCTATCATGCTAGAACAAAGCACATTGAGGTGCATTATCACTATGTGCGAGAGAGGGTTTTACTAGGTCTTATTGATCTAGTTTATGTCAGCACAGAGGATCAGGTAGCTGACATATTCACGAAGGCATTGGGCGCAGAGAAGCTGCGCAAGTTCAGAGACCTGCTTGGTGTGCAGGAATTGGGATTGAGCTCGAGGGGGAGTGTTGAGATATCGAGCTCCACTCGTGATACGCCAGGGTGACCGTTGTGTATTTATGTCACCGACTTGTCAGTTGCAGATGCGGTTGGTACACCGCCCATGAATAATAGCTACATGATAGCTATCCTTATCTACTCTAGTTCGTGGCTCAGTTAGTATGCCACCTTAGTTAGTTGAGTTTGGTTTGAGACCCATACATAGGGTTCTTCTGTTTCTTTGTACTTGAGTTCTTTTGGCTTACACAACTAAGAAGAGGAAAACTGTTTTCAGCCTCCACCCTTGTGTGTATTCCCCCATTGTGCAAGCAAGAAAGCTTCAAGCGAGACTCCTTCCTTCTCTCCCACAATCTTGACAGTGGAGGCCGGGAGCGCATTGCGTGGGTGATGGGGTCTTCGAAGCTGGAGATTGGAGTCTTTGTTTGTACCTGAAAAGAAAATAAGGTGCACTACCTGGGGATGTGCTTGATTTTCCATGTGGTGCATTGTGCTCATGCTAGTGGGACTGGGAGTTGGGTCTAACCACATGCAAAAGTCTGGGTGTTGCCCCACACTCGAGGACCTAGTTTGTTCATAAGGGAGGTGCGATGCAGGTAGCTTAAGAGGTGACGGGTCTAACCATAGGTGAGTGTTACCTCCTTAGGTATGTCCTACCCTTGATGTGCCCCAAGCATGAAGTGGGAAAGTAAAATAAGGCTAGGGGGTTAGGGACAGAGCCAGCTGATTGAAGCCACCGGACGCACCTAACTTGAGAACCCCTAGAGGCAGTGATTATGGCCTTTGTGGGGTAAACTACTGTTCGTTGTGATTTTTACTTTTCATATTTGCTTTCTTTTTATTTATTTTTTCCTTTCTCTTTCTCGTTCTTTTTTTCTCTTTAAAAATATATAAATTACATAGGCAGGATGAGTGCTAAGCTTCATCGTTCGAGTGGGGTGGAGAAGCAGGCCTAAGAGACTTATTTAGGAATTGCCAACTTTGCAATTACCCTTCGAGGTTCACATGGACTTGTAGAGTGGTGGTAGAGAGAAATGGATGATTGCAACACATAAAATAGCTATCATTCATATCCTCTAGAAGGGATAAACAAAACGAGGGGGGAAAAATGACACGCATTATTAGTCGACCATGGTGCAACTGTCTATGGCCTTGGGATCAAAGAAAAGGGGTGGAAGGTTGCATTCTTGTGGGATGGGATTTTTCCTAAGTAGTATCCTAAGTAGCCTAAGGTAATTACAGGTGGTAATGAATGTAGGGTCCGAGCACGAGGAGAATTCATCCACAAAACATACAATAGAGTCACCCAGATTTTCTGGGGTAAAGATAAGGACTTCCTCTAGTGTGGTACAATTTGCATTGTAGATTATGGGAAAATCGTACTGGCAATGGACATAGAATGCCACCCAAGTGTCCATGTCTATGTCACAAAGGCGCCTTCTCCATGTAGGTTGGCACTCGTAGCTCGGCATTGATCTCAAGACCTCAAAAATCTTGTTCTGCCAAAATTTCGCACCCTCCATGCCCTAGAGGGTGGGGTTTTTCTCTCTCTCCTTCAGCCATCTGTCTCCTAGCTAGCTTCCAATGGCAATCACCTCTTCCACCACCTAAATGGGGAGGACTTAGCGCAAGTTGGTGGGGAAGTGGAAGTTAAGATCAAAAGAATGCCATGCACTTTTCTATTGCTCCCAGACGATGAGATCTGCGTGGAAGCTAGTTGGGAGTTCATCTAAGGTTGGTGGAACATGTGCAGTCGGCCGTATTATTGGTCTAGCATTCAATCTTCTCCTAGCTTTCTCCACCATATGTTTCATTTTTTCTTTCAGTGCTGCTCTCCTCTTAGCGGAGGTGTCCGTTGGTTGGTGGTCTTCTAGGAGTGGAGAAGGAGGTGGTGGGGCTAATTCCTCTTCATGAGGTCCCATCTCCAAGTTTAGTCCAACCTCTTTCTCTTGTTGGGCTTTCTGCTACACCCCTTTAGCAAACCCTAATGCGTCCACCTCTTGTGGGGTCAGGCTTGCTTGCAACAAATACTTTCTTTGTTCTTCAGAGCTTAGGTAGACTCCCATTGGTTGCGCTGGTATCTGCAGGTCTACCTTCAGGGCCCTGTGTGCAATTCCAAGATTCTTCTTAATTGTCTCAACAACATCCCGTTCCTTTGTTTGAGTGACATCGAGTAGTGTATTGAGGAAGGCGCATTGCTGGGCCTCGAAACTCATGTGGATGATTGCTGCTTTGCTTTTAGCCAATACTTTGTCTTTCTCCACCTGAGCTAAACGGTGCGCCAAGGCTTTAACTCTTAATTTTTTCTGATGTGCCCATTCTCCCGCCCTCCTCTTCATGTCCTCGAGGCTTTCCCCCTGCGCCCTCTAAGCTAGCACTGTCAGCCTCCGTTCTTGATCTTCCATTTCTCCTCTTAGCTTCTGCTACTCTTCCTGTGCCAAGGGTGCCTCTTGTATCAAAAATTCCACCTCTTTTTCATACCCACGTGCTCTTTTCTCCCTCAAAGCCTCCAGTTCTTTTGTGGTTTTAGTGATCTTTTCCATTTTAGCTTGTAGATCTTCATATAGCCCCCCACGATCTCTTCATTGTGTCTTCGCAGACACTGTATGGCCTTGGTTTCTTCTTCTAGTCTTGCTTGCCATTTAGCTTGTGTCTCCTCTTTAGCCCATAGCTACTCCTTTAGCTCATTAATTTCCCTTTGGGCTATGGCTATTTGGCGTGTTTTCTCCACAACTGGAATGCAACCATGGCCTCCTTTTCAGCTTTGAGCTCTATTATTGCTAATTTTCTTTTCTTCCCTGGATTTTTCTAATTGCGACAACAACTGTTTTACATATTCATCATACTCCTTAGCCGGCAGCTCTGTCGTGCGTACGGAGGTGGTAGAGGCTTCCACCTTCTGCCTCTTTGGGTCTTGCCTAGATTCGGCATTAGCTGCACCATCTCTTGGTCCCTATCATTGGGGTACCTTCTCCGATCCCTTGGGTCATCTCCTTATTTACAAAGTACTGCACCCATGCTAAGACATTGCTGGGTTTTACTTTTGGCATGGAGCCTTGGGTTGTTGTGACTCTAGGCGTGGTTGGCACTAGGAGGGTAGAAATAGGCATGATTGTTTCCTTGCCCTTTCCTTCTTTTGGAGGAGGCAGCGTGATTTTCAACACATGGGTGCTCGAGCTTGGCCCTTCCTCTCTTGGCGGGCTCATGGTGTTCAGCTCATCTCTCTTGCTCTGCTGCTCTATTGATTGGCGTGTAGCTAGAGCTACATCCTCATCCTCCTTTCTTTTCAGTTCTACCTCTTCTTCAACTGCCTTCCTTTTTCTCTCCTCCTCGGATCTTCTTGATTCTTCTCTCAACTTTTCTGCCTCTTCTTTTGCTTTCCTTTTCCTCTCTTCTTTAGTCTTTTTGGACTCACTGCGAGCCCTCTACAAATCTACTTTCTCTTTTTTGCTCCTTTCTTCTTCCATCATTCCCTGTGAAGCCTTCCTCCTTTGCTCCCCGGGCCTCTGTCGGCTAGTCTATAGATCTCCTTCCCCTTCATCGTTGATCTTTGTCTCTCCAACTCCTTTCTCTTGTCCTTCTCTTTGCCCTTGCCCCAAGGATTCTCTGATGATGGCCATAAGGTCTACACCAAATCTGATGGTTAAGGCCTTAGAAGATGAGGCTTTCCTTTTGGCCTTGGTAGGTGGGGACTCTCCTCCTACTGGCCCTCCTCCTATTGCTAGGGCCTTAGCCGAGGCCTCAATGGTCTTTCTCACAAAACCATTAAGATTCACGTCATCCAGTGATCGTGATGCGATGCTCTCTAGCAGAGGGACATTATTGCAGATCATGATGGTATTGTACCTCTGACTAGAGAACAACGCGTGCACCATTTTTTCTTAGAGTTGAATCTCAGGGTTGGGGATATTTGCCAAGCTGATGCCATCATTGGTGTGGACCTTCACCTTGTCCACTCCTAGTATGTCGTACACATCTCTCTTTGGCCTCTGTTCCACCTTATTGGCCAATCCCACGGCCCTTTCTACTAGGTCTAGGGTTAGCATAATCTGTACTTGGCAAGTCTCTTCCCCCTCTCGCATGGTGATGGTGCCACAGTCCCTGTGAAAAGTTCGTAAGAACTTTGCATAATGCATGTAGTCTACCCCTTAGTCCAGTGCTTCCATGTATTTCTGCAGACTGCACTGCTCGATGATTTGCCTCACAACATGTTATTCAATGGCCACATCTTCTAGGTTGAAGACATCAAATTTTTCATATTTTCTTGGCGTGCCATGATGGGTGCTTGCATGAAGCCACATTTACCATTAGTGTTTTTCAGAATAATTACAAGCAGAAGGAAACGACTACATACTTGCTAAACTGAAATGTAGAAGTAGACTTTTCCTTCAAGTAGTTTATTGATTTCAAATTTTATTGACATTTTTCTCAATCACAAGTTGTTTCATCCTTCCATTTCTATTTTTAGGCATTGATTGAGGTTTCTAATGTGTGATTTTTCTTTATTGTTTTCCATATGTGTTTGGTTTGATTCCCCTCCCCCCTCTAAAATGAGAAGAATCCTCCCTAGGATTAAAGGATTAGAGGATGAAGGGCCTTCAACACATAATCATAGAGTTTTACTTTTGCATGAGCCAAGTATAGACATGTGAATTATATTCTAAATTATCATAGCTGTCCATGTTGAAAGGATGGATGCCTACATGCGTAATGTAAGTGAGAACATCAAGCAAAAAGTCACCGGATTTTACTTTGCTAGCGATGTGCAGCTCCTCTTCGGTGAGGATGCGATCTAAATAGGAGTGTCCCTAATGTGTTCTTATAGGGGTCGATTACAGATGGTAGTTAACACCCTATAGGAAGTGGGAGCTACATAGGTTGGATCATATTCCGATGCCTTGATTGCATGTCACTGCTCAAAGCATTGGTCATTATTTGGCATCCAACTAGCTCCCATTGCAATTGAAGAGTGTACCATTTTTGCAAGAAAGAGGAGTCATTGTCAACAAGTTATTTCAACTCCTCAATTTCTTGGTCTGTGGCCATGATTGTGTTCTTGTTATATGATGTAATGAAATGTTGTTTGATTGCCAGGTCTCTGGATATCTCAGTGGCAATTAACTCCTCTGCTACTTCGGAAGCCTTAACAGATACAAAATCCAACTCCTATTAAGAGCAAGGGAGTGTACGCACTTCCGTTACTATAGGCTCTTCCAACAAACCTAAGTCTAGTCGGTCGTAGCTTTTAACTAGTGTCATGCAAGTAGCATCCAAGTGTCTAAGGCAAGAAACCAAGTCATCCCCCGTATTTTTAGCTAAGTCCGTGGCCAAGGTTAGAATTGATTGTCACTCATAAGAGGGTCTAAGGCTAGCAGGTGGTTGAGGTTTGACAGAACTTGAGAGTTTAGGAGCGCTAATGGTGGTTGCTTAGTTTACTCCTGAGGTTGCGGCTTGGCCTCATGTTCAATGGGTTTAGTTAGAGCTACGGGTGTCACACCACCAGGTACTTTTGAGGTCTAAGGGGCACTAGCGGGATTGGATTTAGGCAGTTTGTTAGTAGCAGGCTGTGATTTTGGGCGATAGGTTGGTTTAGGCACTGCTGCTCTAGGCTTTGGAGGTTCTGTGGACTTAGCAACCTAGTTCTCTTGTGGCCTGAGTACCTGCCTTGTCTAGATGTTTTGTGTGGTCACGTTTGAGGGTGGCTTTTGAGAATTGCCATTAGACGTCATGGCTTTAGGTACCCAGATACATGTGTTACCCTCATAGTAGCCTTGCGCTTGCAATAAGGTCTTTGAGGCCCATTGTGGCTTGACCATTTGTTGATATCGGTAGCTTCTTCTATGTCTCCTAGGTTTCAAGTGTGGGTTCGTAGCCTTGCGAGGGTGTGGGTGTCTGCTCCTAGGCAGCGGTCCTTGATGTTTAGGTACCCATTTCAACTGGGATTCATGGGCTTCAGCTTTAGGTTCAGTGGGTTATTGGCATTGAGGCTTGGCAGGTTGTGATGAGTCATGACCCCCCTCCCTAAACTTGATGGTGGGTTTCTCTACTGGTGGCTTAGCACGCTTTGATGGAGTTATGTAGCCCTTACTAAAAGCTGTGACTATACGTGTGTTGCCTATGGCGAGGTAAATTTGCTAGGACTCGTAGTTGACATTTCAATGAGTTTGCTTTTTAAATGTGCGTCCTAATAGCAATTTCATACCTACCTCTTTAGTATTTAAAAAAACATAGAAGATCATTGGCATGATTTCAAACTCGATAGAGACGACAACCTTACACTTTCCCAAGAGTGCGTACGATCGACCCCCATACGGACTAAGTTTGGCGTTAGTGGGCTATAGCTATAGTTTGTTGATTTGAAGCCAATGATTGTGAGTCAATACATTAAAGTCAGCTCCTTCATCAATCAATGCATTGAAGGTGTGTGCTTGCTTGGCACTGACCGTTATTCTTGGGTAAGCTAGTTCTACGGCTTCCTCATCCTTATCATCTATCTCAGTGATAGTGGCCACTTGTACATTGGTAAGGGATTCTAGCATCGAAGGCTCATGTAGGGGGTGCATGGGAGGGTAGTATCTCTTTCTGACTACCATTGAAGAAGCCTATGCCCTATCCTTCTAGGGTTTTGAGTTCTATATTGCTAGTTTGACTGATGGTACGAACTCTGAGAGGTCCTAATCCCCAAAATTTCATTTTTTGTTTATGTCCCTTGATTGAGTACAAGAGTACTAATTCGCCCTCTTGTTCAAAGTCTCGCTATTTGACATGATTATCAAACTAGCTTTTGCGTCTTGCCTTCTCGTATATTAGTGCATGGATGGCTAGAAGCCGAGTCTCCAATAGGCATTCCAATTCAACTAAGCACTCCGTCCATGCCTCCTTTCCATCCCATCTCTCTTGAAGAGCAATTCGCAGACTGGGAACAAAGAACTCTACATGTAATTTCTTTAGTTCCATAGGTCAAACTGAAGGGAGTCTGACCGACTACCATTTAATAAGTCGTACGGAAGGCCCATAGGGCTGCCATAAGTTTGTTATCCCACTCACCACTACAATGATATAAGGAAATAGTGAGGGCCAGTTGCGATGCATATTAGTGGCATCACTATTTGCGTCATAAAATTACATTGTTATTTATGCCGTTATTTGCATCGCATATAGCGATGGTACTCATACCAAAAAAACAGGTCAAAATCTGAGTGTGGCATATAGCAATGGTACTACTACTACTACTACTACTACTAAGAAAGGGGGAGAAAACCAAGACTTTAGTTGATGTTAATTTTGTTGATTTACAAGAGAACAAATCCTTTCTCAAACAATTTAAGAAAGAAAAAAAGAATGATAACAAAAAAAATTTGTTTGTCGTAACATAGACTAAATGGAAAACGATGAAGGCCGTGATGTTCAAGATTGTGAGGCATATCTTAATCAGTGTGTCCCGTGTTCTTGTTCTCAATGCAAGCTAGAAATTAGACAAAAACGTCAATTGCTATAGAACATGTATGACGCTTTGGTGAGTTTCAATCGGAGATAATTGATTAGACGATCTTAGATTTTGAGCAAATAGTAAGAAAAGTGTATATCAATCATACATTGTATTCCCAAACTAATTGAATATTATATATAAAAACATTGGATGTGGTCATAAATTTTATTACAGGGAGGTGACATCTCATCCCAAGGAGCAGTGCACCTATTGCGGCCAGTTAGAAGAGTTCGTGGACGTGTGATGGATGGAGTGCTTGAGTCAATCTACCACTTGGAAGGAACTACCCAATCTATACCATCAATTCCAGAGAAGATAGGCAACCTTTCAAACTTTTCTACAACCTTGGAGCTTGAGATGGAGGCAATGATCGATGCATTGATACCCATGGATGCCAAGACATCAGATTCACTTAGAGAGGAAGCATCCATACCATTATATGATGGGTGTCGAGTATCTCGCCTGAAGATGCTCCTTGCACTCCTAAGTGTGTAAGAAAAATATGGGTGGAGTGATGTGAGTGTGACTGAGTTGTTCAAGTACCTTCTACATACGCTTTGTTGATTTCTTTTCAGCACCATTATAAAAAAGAATTATGATTTTTCAAGGAATTTTATGATTTTTTCTCAAGTTTCTAAAGTATCATATATTACCACTTACAAATACCATGCCTGAGCCTTGTGATGAGCGACACGTTTTACAAAAGCCTGGCATGGACTACAACAACATCCATGCATGCATCAACGATCGCGTACTGTTTTGAGGAAAATAAAAGACTAAACCATCTCTCAAAAAGTTCATAGACACTTTTCGCTTATTCCCCATATACATCACATGTTTCGTACATTAGGCATAGCGAGATTGACAACGTGGCATGCGCAGAATAGATCCATAGATGGAGTCTAATGAACATCAGCAGATTTACATGCATGGAACCACATTGACTCTATCTTTCTAAGCTTTGTATGAGAGCCAAGGAATCTTCGACCCGGTCTTGCTATGGATAGTGTGAACCCATTCAATCTCCGCTCAACTTCTTACAGTGTGTGGCCTGTAGTCCTTGTTAACTACAACATCCCACCACGGCTTTCTACAAAGAAGGGACACCTAGTCCTTAGCTTGCTCATTCCTAGCCACTACAAGGTCAAGAATATGGACGTCTATCTCCATCCATTAGTCGATGAGCTTAATATTTTGTGGGAGAAGAGGGTCACCATGGAAGATATGAGTAAGTACGATGGTCAACGGTCCACCAATATAAGAGCCATTCTCATGTGGACCATACATGACTTTCCAGGATTTGAGGAGTGCTCAGGTAAGTAGGCTTCCGTTCTTGTTGGTAATATCTATCATAACTTGTTCAAGTTTTTATTCACAGGATAGAGGTATCGAGACATGTCTGGTTATCTCAGGTTATCATGTATGTCCATTGTGTAAACCACAGTTAGACTCCCGAAGGTCACGAACTGTGAAGAAGATGGTATATCAAGGACATGTCAAGTTCTTGCTGGATGGTCATGAATTGAGAGAAGGTTTTCTTGGACGACCTCGAATACGAATGAACGCCCAAAGCTAGTATGAGCTAAAAATGGTCCACAAACATGGAGTCCTATCTAAACGAAATGCGACGGTTCTCAATTTTCTATGAGTTGCCATATTGGATCCACTTAAAGATCAATCACTTGTTGGATCCCATGCATATTTTCATGAATGTGGGCATCTTATTATGGGACCACATCATAAGAAAGAGAGACACTACAGGGGCATGAATGGATTTGAAGGAGGTAGATAAGATGGAGGCTCTTTGGCCACAGTCGAGTGTGCTCATGGTCGCTTGCAACTATCTCATGCTCCTTGGGTTTTTTCCACTAATCGAGAGTGCTTTGTGAAGAAAATTATCAAGTCTATCTGGGTATGATGCGTTCTCTCATATCCCCATTTTCTAAAGATGACCAATTATCAGGGCTAAAATCCCATGATTGGCATAAGATATGTTAGGTTTGTACTACGGATGGATTGCAAGTGGCATGCGTTTTTTGCTATTCGGAGTCTAGTCATTGTTCATAATGCTCCTTCATTTGTGACAGTTTATACTATCGATCGCAATCATGGTATGCCTTACTCCATAAATACGTATGCCAATTTATAGGTTGTTAAATTTAGTGCAATGGATATCACAGAAGGAGATCAAGATATCCTCTAATGAATCCACAAGGTGGGGAGCAATGGAGACAGTCTGTCTCTTTGAGAAGTACTTACCGAGCATACTCATGATACAAATCCACCTCTTGGTGCATCTTGTAGATGGAGTGGAGATTGCGAGACTTGTTCATACGTGATGGATGTTCTTCTTAGAGTGCTTCATGAAACCCTGAAAGACTTTGTGCAACAACGAGCTCGAATGTAGCATAGCTTAAGGTTGGTTGGTGTCTGAGGCAACGTTAGCGCATATTTCACAGTGGTTATCAATGGTAGATTCAGACAATAGATGCTATGGTCGTTGAAGGATGATGACAGATTGACTGGAGATGTGGTGGTTGAAAATGGGGTAGAAAAAAGGATGGATGTTGCAATGGAGGAGAAAGTGAATCGTTTTTGTATGTTGCACCATTCCTCCATGGAGACGTGGCTCGCTAAGTATGAGCAATCTAGGAAAGATCGAAAAGAAATGTGATCTAAATTTCAACATACTACATGCCATCGACCAATTCGATATCCCAAGGGCATGGAGGAGATGCCACAGTTTATGTCAATGCGATGGTTGCATGGAGCTTTGATTGCAACCTTTTGCGAAGGGGTGGAGGTCTCAACTGAGGACTGGGAATTCTTGAGGGGATGTAGTCCAAAGGTGACCACGTGTTTTATAAGCTATCGTATCTAGATTTTATATGTGATAACTAATTAACCATTTCAATGTACAATATAAAATATATAGTGCGGTGTGGTCGCGCGGATGACATTTCTGAATGGAGTGTATCGACAAAATACACTCCACAATGGATTGTGGTATTATGGCAAAGTTCGAGAAAGAGAGCCAACGACAAGCAATGGATCCAAACACCGGTATAGATGAGATGGAGTATTTTGGGAACTTGCAAAGTATTATCACGATGGATTACCGTAGCTTCTCCATGATCCTATTCGATGTGCAGTGGTTCAAAGTGGTACTAGAAGGAGCCAGGGCAACTGTTCAATGAGGTCCATTTGGATTTCTCGAAATAGATTCTAAAAAACGATTGGAAGGATTTGCATGATATATTTGTATTGCCGGGTCATTGTGAACATGTGCATGAACTATCTTTCTTTTAATTTTATTACGACATGGTATATGTCACCAATTTTAAATCTCTCTTATATGTGATTTTGAACATGTAATTTTCTATCCAAACCCCCAACAGCCTCGATGGTGGCACATTGTACCTTCAGCTTTCCAAAGTGTGAGAGTATATGATGAAAGCAATGTTCCCAATGTAGATGAGGACATTATACAAATAGAGGGGTTGATATTGTAAGGGGTGGAGGCCAAAAGCTTGAACAATATAGAGGAGGCAGAATCGGATAACAATGATGGAAAGAAATGAGGCCAAGAATTCTTTGAGAACGAGGTGGACTCATTCTTTTGTGGTGACTTTTCTATTGATCTTCTAGTGTATGCGGAGTTGTGTCAAGAGATTGACATGGGACCATAGGGTATGTCATACTTGGAGCATCCGTCTACTCAATTAGTTTATGAATTGCTTATAAGGGTACTATAGAATATGCATTTTAAGTACATTTTTAAAAGATTTATATTACCGTGCTTTGCTTGATTTATATTGATTTTGCTAACATAAATTTTTGTTTGTGTAGATGACCTTTGTGGATATTTGGATCCACACGATGAGTTGAGGGATGAACGACGAGGAGCTATAAGATATCTTCACACATATGTCTCCAAATCAAATGTCTCAATTCAAAGATATGGCAGACCAGGAATTGTCTTGGACACCATCAGATTGTTCCATTAGATCTACTTTGGCACGCTTTGATGCTTTGGTTTCCAGTAGACGAGGTTGATGCTCTACACTTAGGCCAGATGGAGGGAGTGGTTATGGGAGATGTTGCGGAGACGTGGATGCGGTGAGTCCACGATTGGCTTGAGATACAAGTACTACTCCTCGCTCTCGTGCAAGTTCGAGAGAGGGTGGATTAAGTGATTGTTGTGGAGGTACTGACGTAGTGTCTTCGTCTCACCATTCTGTTGGAGTTGCGTCATCTATGGGATGTGTCACACATGTGGGGATGTTTACTCCCGTCACTCTACCTTTTGCTCAATCGTCTGCAGGTGGCTCCCCTATGGGTGCTACTCCAAGAGATACTACCATCATGGGTACACTCGATGTACAGGGGCCTCCTGGATATGCCCAGGAGTGCAGTCGTAGGTGGTAGAGGACACATTTTAGAAATATCCTAGAGGGGTATGGATACCTTGTAGATGATAGGACATGAGCAATTTTTTTTGTGAACATTTTCGTTGCTTTGAATGTCTGTATGAGGCCTGTATCTTGTAGTGCACTGCGCAAAGCAAAGACCACCTTGGTCAGAACATTTACTAGGATTTTATTTATAGACTTAGCCTAGCCATTCACCTAAGGGTAGAATGACAAGGATTTCCAATGGATGATTAGAGAGGCAGATACGAGATAAGCTATCACTTCATTGATGAAGTGTGTGCATTGATAGCTAACAAGTTCAATGGAAAAACCGATGAATCATGAGATCACTTGCTCCCATAAGAACTTAGCAATGGTCCTAGTGTCATTCTTTCTCATAGCTTGTGCTTTCGTCCACTTTGTGGGATAGTCTGTGGCCACAATGATGTACTTAGGATGTGAATACTATGCCATGGGACTTATCGGTCTAATGAAGTCGATTCCCTATTTATCAAATGGTTGTCTTGCAATGATTAGGGTTAGCTCCATTTGATCATTTTGTGAATTGGGACCTTGGTCCGTTGGCACTCATCATATTGCTTTACAAATCGTGCTGCACCTCAGAAGAGAGTAAGCTATCATAGTTGAGATTGCAGTACCTTGTGCGCTATTGTGTCTCTACTGAAGTGTCCTCTTGTGATTCTTCCCTATGCTTTAGTAAGCACATCATGCATTTCATGTTCACACACACATCAATGTAGCAATTTATCTTGCCCGAGCCAGTAAAATTGGCTTGCTATTAGCTAATAAGGTTGGATTTTCATGATAAGTCACCTAAGTCGAGGCCTTCTTGATTGAATGTTCAAGAAGTCCATGCTCAAGAACTTGGACTATGTCATCTGCCCAATATGGCATCAAATCAACTTTAAATGGATCTCTTTTGCTAGATAGGTTAAAGAGATGGACATCATGTAGTTCATTTGTAATGCCTTGTCTAGTGGCTTCTCCTATAGTAATATGAGATATATGGTTAGCCATGTAATGTTGTTTCCCCTTGTGTACGACCACGGAGAAGTCAAACTCTAAAAGCAAAAGTAGCTATCGAGTGATGTGTCATGTAGCACAAGGTTTGTTAATGAGATATAGCAAGGCTTGATGGTCAACAAAAAAGGTAAAGGGCATAGCCAAAAGATAGTGCCAAAACTTCTTTACAGCAAATACCATGGCTAGCCCCTCTCTCTCCATTGTCAAATAATTCATTTCCGTATCCGTGAGTTTTCTGCTCTATTGAAACTCACAGGACAGTCTAGGCTATGTTCACTAGGTTGGCACAACACCGCTCCTATCAATGCATAGTTCAACACAAACTGCTGATAATACCTTGTATGGCCCAAGAACTACTGAACTCCCATGTAATCAATTGGTGGTGGGAGATTGACAATGACCTTGACTTTTGAGAAGTCGGTGGGGATGCCGTTCTTCGATACCACATGCCCTAGGAAGCATCCGTACTTCACCCATAACTGGCACTTTACGAGGTTCAACGAGAGATGATATAATCAACACCGCTCAAAGATAGGTTGGAGCTTGTCTACGTGCTCCTTCCAAGTGGAGTGAAAACACAAATCATTGATGAAAACCTCCAACTCCTTCCTAAGCATATCCTTGAATATAGCACACATGAGCCTTTAAGAGGTAGTTGGTGCATTAGTCAACCCAAAGGGCATGACTATGTAGGCAAAGATTTCCAATTCAGTGGTGGCAAAGGCAGTCTTGTGCCTATCATCAAGGTGCACTTGCACCTGGTTGTAACCCAAGAATCCATCCAGGAAGTTGTAGGCCTCTTAACCAACTTCTCTTTTGAGCATGTGTTTGGTATATGGCAATGGATAATTGTCTCTCTTCATGGTAGCATTTACCTTTTTGTAGTTGATGCACACTATGATTTTTTTTGTTATTTTTCAGTATAATGACTATGGGTGAAACTCAGTCCGTGTTGCTCAATCTCGTAGAGAATCCTAATCTCATTAGCTTATCTATTTCCTCCTTGACAGCCTGAGCATGTTTTGGATTCATGGGATACGATCATGCTTGATGAGTGTTGCATTGGGTGTCATGGGTCATGCTTGACTGGCGTTGCATTGGGTGTCATGGGTATATTGTGAGTCACTACACTCGGATCTACCCCTTTGAGTTCTTCCAAGGACTAAGCAAAGACAATCATCTATATACTCTTGCAAGAGAGCAATGAGACTTGCTTCCTCTTCCTTGGTCAGGTCGTTGACTATAAAGACAGTTCGAGGTGTCTCCCCTTTCCTAGCCAAATTGACCTCCTTGATATTGGTGGGTCCTTCTATCGGTTCGCTTGCTTGCCCCTAACGTTTGGCTCCTAGCAAGATCACTACCCTATCATCTTTTTGGAACTTAGTGAACCTCTTTGGTAGGTCTTGTGGTTTTCTTTGCTTTTTTGTATGCGTGTCCCTAGGCTATTTCCTCCTTTTCTTCTTTAACCTTTAGCACCTTAGGTGAACGGATAGGTCCCCTTTGGTGCTAGTCTTAGCAGGTTGACAAATCTCGAGATCACTGTCTGAACTCACTTTCGACTCAAAATTGAACTCTTTGTCTTCGGTAAAAGAGAGAGTTTCCCTTGGTGGTTGCAGCTTGGAAGGTGAATCCGTCCTATATATGGGTGTAGCACTTGGTTGGACTAGTTCTGCTTGCTCATAGTCCATTATGCCTATGTGCTCTAATCAAGTGCGATTGCAATCCATGCGCATGACTCCTTTCTCGATTCTAAAGGCATTTCCCTTGCACCGTCTGGAGTTTTCTCGTATTTGCTTAATTATACATCCCTCAGTATCATATTCTATCATATCAATCTCCCCTTCACTCTCATCATTGAAGAAGTAATAGTCCTCGTACTCGTCATCATCAGAATCGCCCTCATCTGACTGCCCATCACCTTCTAAGTCCTGATACTCAGGCATCTTCTCATCGGTGCATAAGGCCTAATTGAATATCAAGTTTAAGTCATGCACTTTGGTTCATCACCACTTAGGTTCATGTAAGAGATCTTCGAGTGGTTTAAGATTTGTTGATGAGTTACCAGCTAACTTATCAATCAGGTGCTCTAAGATCACATGGAGCTCTCTTCTATTGTTCGGTACTTGGAATGAGACAAAGTTGGGTCCTCTCTACGCGCTCCTAGCCATCATGCGGATTGCCACCACTGAGGGCTCTTCTCGGGTCTTACCAACTGCTTTAACAGCTTGCTCATATTCCTCATCGTTTGACAGGTCAATTGTAGCAAGGATATGAATTCAGTCCCACTCAGGCATATACTTAGTCAATGGCCCGTAAGACATCCTAGAATGGCTATTACCCTTTAACATAGAGGAGATGGTGTTTAGGTCAACTATCATGGTCTTCTAGGTGTCCATCTCTACTCTTACAGCTTCTGTTCTATTGCCTAGGAAGATGGTTACCATTGACCCAGTCTTCTATGACTCTCGCATTGTGCATGCAGGGTCAGCCTAGCAGGATATCATAGTCCACTCCCTTCATGACTATAAAATCAACCAAGAATTGGACTCCTACTTGGCCAATTCTTTAACACATTGAATGGCTTCACTTTCATTCCATTAGCTAGAGTGACGTTAAACCTGGCTATCTCAACTAGTGGGTTACCCTAGGTTTGGAGCACTGCATGGCTTAGCACACTAACTCCCACTGCCATATCTACAACTCCTTTCCTTGTGGTGTCACCTAGAGCTAAGACTAGCAAGACAACATGCATTTCAGTTCTCTCCAGAAAGTATTGAAGTGTAAGGATTTTGGCACTGAGTGTAGCATCAAACTCGGTAGCCGCACTTTTGCATTGTGTTCGTTCAAGTCAGCAGCACCTCGCTCTATTGGTCCTTCAACCCACTATTTCAACTCCTGCCACAGCGGCCGATGCTGCATAAGTAGATCTCCTAGACTTAGTGTCACAAGGGTGGCTACCAATGAGGCGAGGAGGTTGCTAGCTACTTGCCACACTCCTGTCTCTGCGCTTTCTAGCCAATGGCCTTGGTTGGTTTGTTGGCCCGTAGTGTTTAGGCTTTGTTTATGTGACACTATTTGTTGTTGCGAAAAACGGATGCGTGGTTTGCATGTAGCGAATGAAAGAAGCTCTCTCTTTGTCTCTTTTACTCATAGAATTGCATATGACTTATGAGAAATTAAAAATAGACTAAAAGAGAGGGTAAAGTAAGATGAAGCAACAATCTCCCCCCGACATGAAGTGGGGAGCTCCCTTCATGCTGTATTTATAATAATATTATGAAATCTTCTTTGCCCAAGATTTAGGCCCTTTACAATCACTCTTTGCATAAAGAGTTTGAGTGTACTGGAAAAGAGATAGAGTAATTTGAATTAATGGATGCTAGCAGTTGTGCATCCCACAACTCTCTAGAACCATTAATATTTTATTGGACATATCTTCTAAAAATCTATTTTGCTAATAAATATTTACATAGAGGCTATGCGCACGCTTTATAAGAAATAGTGGTGCATCTAATACAATAATTCAATAATTACCAAATAAATTCTTAAGGAAGTAATCTTTAAAATGCTTGCGCGTGGCATGCCTTTCCAATTCACCTTGCTCTACACATCATCTGCCAAAAATTTAGAAAATGATGTTAGAATAATAACTAACTGAATAATTACAGCTAGCCACATAAATCAATTAATTTGGAATTCTATACAATAATTAATTCACGAAGACGTTAATACTCATGTAGATAAAATGGTATCACCCATGTTCGCACTTGCATCGACACTCAAAAAGGATAGGCGTCCCCATCATCCTTCTGCCTAAGGCAATTCTTAGGAACGTGCCCGGCATTGACAGAGAACCATTTAAGGCACTCATCCCACCAACGTATACACAAAGGAGAACCATTTAAGGCCCTCATCCCTTTACATAGGTGCCACCTGGCAACATACCCCCGGGGTGGGATAACAATTGTCCTCAATTGCTATTGGCTGGATGTGGAGATAATAAATTGGAAAAATGTCGCAAATCACGAGCATGCATCCATTGAGATTCCTCAACAGGGTGATTGTGGAATTTGACAAGATAACGAGGATAAGTAGTACCAGTTCTAGTGGTCATATAGTCAACATCAATAATTGTTTCAGGGATTAGGATTTCATGGTCATCTGCTATCAAGGGTGGTGAGTCATAAATAGGGTGAACAGGAAGAGAACCTTTGAAGGGATGCAAAAGACTAATGTGAAAAGTGTTGTGTATTTTCCAATGATGAGGTAATTCTAATTTATAAGCATTAGGATTAATACAGTGGAGAATTTTAAAAGGTCCATAGAAACGAGGAGCTAATTTTACATCCGGATTCTTTTCTACACTCTGGAGTCTACGTTTTTCAACACATAACCAAACATAATCTCCTTCTTTATAAATCATGGCTTGCCTCTTTTTATTTGCTTGTTTCACATATGATTGTTGGGCCTTTTCTAGCATTTGTTTAACTTGCTCATAAATACTTGAATGATTTTGAATCCAATCGTCAACAGAAGGTATTTTGTGTGTTAGACAAAATATGGGAGTTGGCGATTTGTGACCATAAACAATTTTAAAAGATGCCTTTTGTGTAGTAGTGTGAGTGGTATTATTGTAAGCAAACTATAGAAGGTGCAAATGATTATCCCATGTGACTGGAGAAGAAATTGTGTAAGCACTAATTAAATCCAAAATTGTGCTATTTGTGGTCGCTGTTTCACCGTTAGTCTCTGGATGAAATGCAGAGCTAAAATCAATCTTAGTTCCTAAGTTAGTAAACAATGTAATCCAGAAATTATTACAGAATCGAGGATCTCGATCGGACACAATAATTTTCGGTAATCCATGGTGCACAAAAATATGCTTGAGAAATAAGTTAGTGGCATGTGCAGCACTTAAGGTCTTTTTACAAGCAATGAAGTAAGCTTTTTTACTAAATCTATCAACTATAGTCCATATCATATTATTCTGTGAAGAAGTTTGTGGTAAACCTGTAATGAAGTCCATAGAAATCTGCTCCCAAGGTGAATTAAGGATAGGTAATGGAAGTAATAAACCATATGACTTAAGTAAAGAAAAGAGAAAAACAAAGAGAGAAGAGATAATGCACTTACCTCAAAGCTTGAAGAAGAATCCCTTCCTACTTACCATGATGTCTTTTTATGCGTTGACATACAATGCATTCAAAAACAAAATTAGAGACATCACTACATATTTGGCCAGAAAAAATCTTCGTGTAAATTTCTAAGTGTGAAGATAATACCGCGATGTCCCATATAAGGAGGCTCGTGTACTTTTTGCATAATGAAATGACGAAAAGGATTAGTAATACATAACCTTTTTTCATAAAATAGAAAACCATCGAAAACAGAAAAGTTATTAGTAGGGATCCATTGATTGTTAAATAAATTTACCCAGACATCATGAAAATCGGGATCTTGAAGATAAGTATTTTTCATTGTGTCTAACAAAGAAGTAGAAATGACAGAAATATTGTTTAATGATGGCCTACGACTAAGTGCATCGGCTACTAAAATTTCCTTACCTGGTTGATATTGGATGATTGGATGAAAGAATTGAATAAATGATGCCCAATGTATGTGTCTATCAGATTTTTGTGGTTGTGACAATAAATGTTTAATACTCTGCTGGTCGATTTTAATCATAAAAATTGAACCCATTAAATAGTGCTTCCATATGCGCAATGCATGAACTACAGCTAATAAATCTTTGTCATATGTACTATATTTAACTTCAGAAGGTTTTAGTTTACAACTAGAGTATGCTATAGGGTGATTGTCTTGCATCAATACTGCACCGATGCCACAACCACTTGCATCAGTAAACCACAATAAAGAATGGTTGATTGAAATCAGGTATTTAAAAAACTGGTGCGTGTGTAAGTGCATGCTTAAGTATTTCAAACGATCGTTGTTGGCTGTTGCCCCAATGATAAACAAGAACCTTTTTTAACAAAAGAGTTAACAGTAAAGCAAGCAATGAAAAATTTCTAACCAATTTTTTATAAAAGCTAGCTAGTCCTAGAAATGAATGAACTTCATGTACATTTTTAGGTGTTGGCCAAGACTTAATTGCTTCAATTTTGCGTGGATCTACGTGTATGCCTTTGGCTTCTTTCACCCATTCCTTCACCTTTTCAATGTCTTCGAGTTGGCACTTTGGGTTAGGCTACTCCTCAGACCCTCGCACTTCCTTTCGTGACCATCCTTGGCGCTGAAGTTTTCGCTTATGCATCTATCACTTTGTTTTTCGTAGGTAGCGTTATGGCACTTTCTATTTTCAGCATCATCTTTGTGTCTAGTTTCTTTCTCCTTCTCCTATGGCTCCTCTTTCCAATTGAGACCACATCTAAGTTGCTAGGCCTTGGTAATGATATGCCAACCTACTTTGTTTGTGCACAAGTCATGAAATGAAATAAGATATGTGTGGCCTCCCCATTGAGTTTCTCGACACCGAACAACCCTAATGGGGCCAAGGGCTCGTACGTTGAGTTAGAGGAGGGCTTTCGTCTAGGGAAATCAACAAGAGATGCGTGATTCCACATTCATTGCATCTCTGATCGACCTTGTCTCGATTTTCTTTCTCATGTTTAGGGTAGCACAAAGAGATATGTCATGGGCGACCGCAAGTCCATCATGTGATTGGTTCTTGGGTTTGCCCTGTGATTGGTTCTAAGGCTAAGAATGCATCACTTCAGCTCAACAACTTCGCTCGAGGGATCTAATCTAGCACATAATACTAGTCAGTATGGCTAGGCAAATGATAAGCAAAGATACTCATCGACTCAACATCTCTTGTTTATGCTACTCCTAGTCAAAATTTCCTGGAGAGAACCTTGTTATTTAGCTACCTCCACATCGTTAGAAAAAATGACAAAAAGATAGGGAAAACTCTATTGGATTCCTAATCAAACTTCCATACAATGAAATTCATTATGTCATGCACACACATCACTCCCTTTCAATCACTCCCTGGTTTTAAGTCCCATTCCATAGGTCTACAATGTGATTGAAAGTTGATTGGTTCTCGGGTTCAGCATGTGATTGGGTGACTGCAAGTCCAACATGTGATTCACTCATTCAAAAGCTCTACCAATTTGGACAAGTGGGCCCTCAGTACAAGAATAGGCTATATATTCTAAGGGACATGCAGAATGGTAAAAATAACCATAGATGTCACAACCTTAGGATCAACGCATCCAATCTCATGTGGAAAGAAAGCAAAAGCTTTTTCATGTCTGCATAACATCTCTTCAAAACAACTTACCTCTTCAAAAAGTAAAAAATCTTCGGTCCCAATCTTCATCTCTTTCAATGTCTCGGCTAAAAACTTATGTACGATACCTACAGGATCTGACAAAGGAGGTTGCATAGTAGCTCTCTCCTAATCATCTCATCATTGCCCAAAGGTAGAGGTCCTGCAAATGGTCTAACCTTCTTGCCAATTGTCTTATATTTTGTCTAAATTCTGGCTTCATTGCTACAACCTGCAAATTTCACCTCTTGATGAAAATACCATGGTAAGCACAATTTTTGCTGTGTATAAACAGCAATACCTAAATCTTTTTACTGAAATATGTCAACAAAGAATACTTTTTGTTGAGAATCCTCAGTACCCAAATTCATTTGAAGCACGAAATCAATAATTTTGCAATACATTGCCAGAGAATGGACCTGTAAGATATATGACAACTCTTAATTGTTAGCATTTAGTAAAATCGAAAGTTCTTCCATGGTATCTAAGCATGAAAGGCCATCATAGAGACTATCTATCCGATCCTCTTCCTGCAAAACACCTACAATCATCAATTCTTTTTCTTTTCTTTTTACTGCATGGGAGCTCTAGGCATATCGAAAATATGCTGAAAACACAAAGTACTTTCATTGCATACACCATAAACACATGAGGAAAAACTACCGCTGTTAGGAGGCAAGAGCTTCCCCTGACTCGTACCACCATCGTCTCACATGACAGTGGTACCTATAACAAAAATCTGGCTCTCCTGTTGGAAGAGGGAAATCCCTCAAAGAATCTTTATTCCGATGATGATTAATGCAAACGGTCATGAATTGGACAGCTCTCTTCCCATCCTTGCTTTAGATCCTTGCATAGGCAGATCCATCATTCATAACTTTAGTCTTCGAGACTCAACAATAAATGGCTACCCCAAAATAATAGGATAAGAACAAGAGTTTTGTACAAAGAAATGATAAGACTCACCCACATCTGCAATAGAAATCTTCAGATTTGGACAAGCAACATACAAATCTCTTATAGTGTTGTTGGTTGCATACATGTGCCAACCATGATCCACATCAACTGGTCGGCCATCTACCAGTATCATATAAAACCCACACTATAACATGAATCTCAGAGCCATGATCCAAAAGAGAAACACAAGGAGTCTCAGTCTCACCAAGCTCGACGACAGTTTCTGTAGTTGCACGAGCCCAGTGACTTCGAGAAAAATGGCTACGAGGCACCAACCTAGGCGCATCTTTGCTCTCATCATACTGTACTGCCTAAAGTAGAGGATGAAGAGACTTCGTGAACTACATACATAGAGCTCTATCTGTAGACTCCTCAATAGTCTCCTCATCAAAATCAACCTCCTCAATTTGCAACCCATAGAGAATAGCCTCGGCAACAACCAAAGCCTCTTGATGGATCATATCCTACATTGGCTCTTTAATAATTTGCCATTTTCTTTTTATGATGTCAATAATATCATCATGAAACTCTCTTTTGGCAATCCCCAAGACTTCTCCACGTGTAAATTCAATTTTGCAATTAAGAATTTGATCCTCAAGTACCTTTTTCAAGTCTGTGGTCGTCTCGATGTCAAATTGTAGCTCGAATCTTGGTTGATTTTTTGGCTTCAAATCCTTTTTCTTTGGGGCCTTCTGATCTTCATGTACTTTTGTCTTCTATACATCAGGCATACTCTGCTCTGGTCCTGAAGAAGAAAGCTAAAGAACTAGTTCACTCCTTCTAGTTATCCTCTTTGATCCTTCAGGTCGATCATTATCTATTTTCCACTTTTCTTCAACAAGCACTTCAAATCCTTGAGATTTTGCAATGTAAGCATAGATAGAAAAGATATCTATGCGATCATTCTATCTAGTCCCTTTTCTGATTGCATCTCCTATGGATGAAAGTTCACATGATGAAGCTTTACCTTTCTTTTTTGCATGTAGTGCATAAGACCATAAAGGAGACTTATCTTTCGGCAACTGCTTCAATTGAAGACCATAGGTAGGAGCTTCTCTGGCCACCCCTTGCTTCACATAAGAAGAATGTAAGAGAGATTCCTCTAATAATTTCTTCATACCTCCTTTGCCAAAATTTGTTTTAAGCGGTTGCTTTATATCTCCAAAATATATCATCCTATGCTTCCAAACCACCAACTTCAGTCTTTTTGCTTCTTCAAAGTCTTGACAGTCCTTATGCTCATGGTCTAGACTATCGCACCATATGCAACGGCGAACATGATCATTTTTGGAAGAATTCATAGGAGTAGAAGAGGATGGGGCAGAAATTGGAGTTGGATTAAGTGGCCGTTGTTCTCTTTTGGTCATCTTGATTTGAAGATATTTCAAGTTCTTTGAAATTTCTTCCACCATGTCTTCGACAGTTGGTTTGACAAATGGTCTGACAACCGCAACAGGAATAGGCATAGGCATAGACACAAGATGAGAAGTAGGAGAAGAAGTGGAAGGAGCAAGAGGAGAAGTCGGGGTAGGAGAAGACATCGGTGTTTGCATGCCTTTTTGCAAGCGAGCCTTTCATCTCTGCCTCTTCATCAATGTGGAAATTGCATCAACAACATCTTGCCAATCCATCTTCGATCCCATAGGCTGTGTACAGTCTTCAAGAAGCTCTCCCAACCTGTCTTGAAGTGCAGGATCAGCCGCCTTCAAGAATAACTCCACTTTCTCTGATTTTAGAGCTCTTTGCTCTAGTGCATCCAACTAATTATATTGCTCTTCAAACTCACACTATAACTCAGAAACAACAAGTCCTTTGTTGGGATGATAGACCCACTCTCTGAAAGTCTTACGTGTAGCAATACCATAATCCTCCATAAAATACCATAATCCTCCATAAAATATTCATCTTTGAGTGCCTTCCTAAAGACATTCCAATTTGAATCTTGCACAAATAAATCAGTCACTCTAACCCACAAAGCAGGCGTGACAAGCCGTAAAAAATAATTGCTCTAGTTGGTAGGAACTCCAAAGAAGTGCATCTGGCTTTCCGTAACGTGTCTGCTCGTTCACTTGGGAACACGACTTAGCAGCCCATCAGGAAGAGAGTCTAGAAAGCTCGGGGGGGTCACTCATGAATATATGTATATATAACGTGAGTTCAAAATAAGGAGTTTTTAAAACACCATTTTTATACATTTTTTACATACACAAGGGTGTCATATAAAGGGATTACTTATAGATTGAATAGAAAAGGATTGTGTTCTATTCAAGAAAAATTCATAGATTAGGATATTTATAAATAGGCCATGAACGCATGTTATAAGAGAATATATATATATAGTGAACCCCTCGAGCTAGAAAGCATCACCTGGCACTTGCAAGGAATGTCACAGGTTTTGCGATCTAGGTCTTTCCGAGTCTGCCCCGAGCGGAAGTATCCGACCCTTTCCACTTAGGATCGACCTGAAGTCAGGGTTTCTTTCCTATCAGCAACGTCTCTAGGAAGTATCTAGCGTCGAGCTCTAGATGACCCACTTTGAGTAGAAACAACAGAGTCGAAGCAGATTTATGCTGCATTTGGTTCATGGAGAATGGGAAACGAGAGGGATACGAAGCTCAACCTCTCTGCCCATAAGGCATAGTCCCATTCCGTTCCCCTAAAATAGCATAAATCGAGGTTCTAACTATACTAACTCTAGGGTCTTCACAGTATCATTTTCACATCTTTTGAGAAAAGTTTCCAGATAATCGGGACCACCCTTCCGTAGGACGCACTCAAGTCACGTCCACCGCACTTTCCTCGGTTTGTTTAGTTATCTAATTACCTACCACATTATGTTTGACATGTAAAAGCAGCTTCCTTAATTAATCAATTTAGATATAGGTTCCTTCACGTAACTTAGGCACTGACACAAAAACAATGTCAAGCAAGTTCCTTTTTCAATTATCCGATCTTTATTTATCATAGTCCTGAAATACATCAAGTATCATGCTCAAAGGCTATCCCAGCACAATCAACAGGATTGATGCTCTAAGTTTTGCCCGTAGACTAGAACACGGGCCTCAAGATCCCATCTCGAGTCACGTCGGCCTCTTGTGCGGGATCCGAAGGCAAGGAATTTACAGCTAGAGCCTCCCCTGGCACCCAAGCTTCCTCCCACTCCAAGAAGCACCCACGGAGAGACCTCTCCCGGCGGGTTTGGTCCACATAATCGGCTCGGCTAACAACCCCCTTGGATAGGGCCAGACAGAAAGTCGGAGGTAACTGAACCTACCTCTCCCTCCAGGCTTTTAATCTGAAGCATTAAGTATTTTACCTTGAATTAGTTCCTTGAGCAAGGAAATTCAAACAATGTGCCTAGGTGTACAATCACGATCATTTCGAAGGCCGTTTGTATGACCAACTGCTAAGGCATGATTCCTTCTTCCCGAATGCTCCTAGCAGTCACTCCTAGGTCATTCGCGACTTGGCGAGATTCCAAGGGCTTGGCAAGCTAGGTTGCTTGTTTCCCTTTTTTTCTTCAGGTTAGGGTTTATACCCTGCCGACCCTAATTATCCTTACCTTAGGTCTGCTGGTAAAAATAGGTCACGGATAGCCCCATTGTCCTCAGTTGGTCAACTTGCTAGTTATCTCCTAGGTCCCTTGAAGTACCTATGTACCTTTATCTTTGATCTTAATTGATCAAGATTGCCTATCCCTTTGACCATGGCTGGTCGAGATGGTTCTGTTTAGAACAGTTCCTACTCTGACTTAGGTATAATCTTCTTAAGCCTTCTTAATAATGCTCACAAGCGCTTAAGCCTTTACCTATCCCTCTTGAAGTCACCAAGGACTTTGTCATGGGATTCATGGATCTCAATCCCATTTAGTAAATTACAAACAACGTTGGATTTTTCCAACAACTTTAAGGCACACAACGTAATGCCATGCCTTCATTTTAATAATTACAGTTTTGATATAATCCATGCGTTATTTTATGCCACACATGTGAAGGTACTTTCCATGCATGCAATCTTAACATTATCCTCTATGTAATTATTTACACAATCTATAACCTTCTTGAATGATCTAACTTTATGTGATCATTGTATGAGTCTAATTGCACTTTAATCTTTTCTGTAGTTCATTACATGTACCTTAGAATCCATCTTGCGACATGGACATGCACTTTGTTTTTTTCAATGTTCTCTAAAATGCATTTTAAGTAAGAATTTGTACAATGAGTAATGCACTTTATGCAAGAATTTTTGGTAATTTATGATGTAGTTTCTAATCAATTTCACCTATTATGATGTCATCCTGCAAAATGAAGATTATCTTGTTCGTTACATACATCACAACTATATTCATACATACAAACACACAGTTAATGTGATGCATGTAAATCTGATTCTTCACCGTGATGATTATAACCTACGATTTAATAATAGAACAACCTGGGTTTGGAGTGATATCGTGATTCCAGTGGTATTGATGCCTGATGAACCATTCGTGGTTGCAGTGCCACCTTGTTTCGAACCTCCACCCACGCTTGCAGGGTTTCCGGCCATCTTTGTGGAGCTACAGTTCGGGGCCATGATCGAAGACGCGTGAATGAGTGATAGACTTCTCGCACTCTCCTATGCAAGATTCTCGCCACCTCTCCTTGAGTGGAGAAAATAATGAAGGGGGACCGGAAATTCTTCTTCTTCCTCTTCTCTTCTTCTCCTCTCTCTCTCTCTCTCTCTCTCTCTCTCTCTTCTTCTTCTTCTTATTCTTCTCCCTCTTCTTCTTCTTTTTCTTCTCCTTCTTCTCTCTTCTTCCTCTTCTTCTTCTCTTCTTCTTGTCAAGATTGTGGGAGAGAAGGAAGGAGTCTCGCTTGAAGCTTTCTTGCTTGCACAATGGGGGAAGACACACAAGGGTGGAGGCTGAAAACAGTTTTCCTCTTCTTAGTTGTGGAAGCCAAAAAGAACTCAAGTACAAAGAAATAGAAGAACCCTATATATGGGTCTCAAACCAAACTCAACTAACTAAAGTGGCATACTAACTGAGCCACGAACTAGAGTAGATAAGGATAGCTATCATGTAGCTATTATTCATGGGCGGTGTACCAACCGCGTCTACAACTGACAAGTCGGTGACATAAATACACAACGGTCACCCTGGCGTATCACGAGTGGAGCTCGATATCTCAACACTCCCCCTCGAGCTCAATCCCAATTCCTGCACACCAAGCAGGTCTCTGAACTTGCGCAGCTTCTCTGCGCCCAATGCCTTCGTGAATATGTCAGCTACCTGATCCTCTGTGCTGACATAAACTAGATCAATAAGACCTAGTAAAACCCTCTCTCGCACATAGTGATAATGCACCTCAATGTGCTTTGTTCTAGCATGATAGACTGGGTTATTTGCCAAGTGTATACTACTCATGTTGTCACAATAAATGACAACTGGCCCATCTGTAGACTGATGCATATCATAAAGTAGCTTATGCAACCAAGCTACCTCACATGCAGCCATTGCTGCACCCCTGTACTCAGCCTCTGTGCTCGACAAGGCAACTGTAGGCTGTTTCTTGCTGCTCCAAGTGACTGCAGCACTCCCAAAAGAGAACACATATCCACTGGTAGATCGTCTATCAGAAATACTACCAGCCCAATCAGCATCAGTGTATCCATGCAACTGTATCTGAACCCCAGTCTCATAAAATAGTCCATACTGCAATGTGGACTTCACATACCTGAGTATGCGTCTAGCCGCATCCAAATGGGGTTTCCTTGGAGCCTGCATAAACTGACTTACCAATCCAACAGCATAGCTCAAATCTGGCCTGGTAATAGTCATATAAATCAAACTTCCTACTATGCGTCTGTACATAGTAGGGTCTTCTAGAAGCTCACCTGCATCTGTGCTCAGCTTCACATTCTGCTCCAAAGGAACTGAAATAGGCTTACAGCCTGTCATCCTATATTTGGACAGCATGTCCAATCCATACTGCCTCTGCAAGAGCTGTATCCCACTTGGTGATCTAATCACCTCAATGCCCAAGAAATAACGCAGCTCTCCCAAATCCTTCATCTCAAACTTCTGCTTCAATAGCATTTTCACCTGAAGGATATCTTCATCACTGTCACCTGTCATAATCAAATCATCAACATAAATGACAAGTAGCATAATACCTTTCTCTGTTTTTCTCACATAAAGTGAGAAATCTGCCTTGGCAATCTGAAAGCCAATAGTGACAAGATACTGTCCTATCTTGTCAGACCATGCTCTAGGTGCTTGCTTCAAGCCATACAAAGCTTTCTTCAACCTGCAAACAAACTCAGGATGAACAGCATGCACATAACCTGGTGGCTGCTCCATATAGACCTCTTCTTGCAAATCACCATGCAAGAAGGCATTCTTTACATCCATCTGATGTAAAGACCATCCCTTTGATGCAGCCATAGCAATGACTGCTCTTACGGTTGCCATCCTTGCAACCGGACTGAATGTTTCTTCATAGTCAATGCCATATGTTTGTGCATACCCCTTGACTACTAATCTTGCCTTGTATCTGTTCACAGAACCATCTGCATTGTGCTTCACCTTATAAACCCACTTACAGCCAATTGAATTCTTACCTTTAGGCAAAGGTACCAATTCCCATGTAGCATTTGCTTCCAAGGCATCCATTTCTTCATCCATGGCTTTCTCCCATTTTTCTTTTCCCATGGCTTCCTCAAAAGAAGTGGGTTCTGGTTCCTGTATCACTTTAACCATATATGCATAGTGAATGGCTGTAAATCCATCATATTTCAGTCTATCCACAGGATACCTAACTCTGGTAGACCTGCGCAAAGTGGGTTCACTCCTAGGTGCTCTCAAAACATCCCTGGTCTTCCTTACTCCAGGTGTAACAATAGAAGGAATACCCAACTCATCATCAATGCTCTGTTCTGAGCCACTGGATTCACCATCCACATAAGAGTGACCTGCATTCACATCAAACATGGGCTGATCAACCTTCTCTTTTCCTTTTCGTGATACCTGCATACCACTATCTGTATTACTTTGAGAAGATTCTCCTGATCTCAATCTGCCTGTCCATGGCGAAGAATGTGAACCACTGCTAGAGGACGCTCCAGGTCCACTAATATTTTGTGACTGCTGCTGTGAATTCTGTGCAGCATTACCATTTTGTGCATCTACATCATCAATCACATTTACTGGTTTATACCAGCTACTCATCTCATCAAAAACAACATCTCTGCTCACTGTAAACTTACGAGTAGAAGGGTTATAGCATCTATACCCTTTTTGCTGCAGTGAGTAACCAATAAAGATGCACTTCTCAGCTTTTGGATCCAACTTGGATCTCAGCTCATCTGGTACATGTACATAGGCAATGCAACCAAAAATTTTCAAATGAGAGATATCTGGTTTCCTACCAGTATACCTCTCCTCTGGAGTCATTCCATGTATTGCTGCAGTGGGAGTCCTGTTCATTATGTAGACTGCTGTAGCAACTGCTTCAGCCCAATAAAAATCTGGCAAGTCTTTTTCATTGAGCATGGCACGAGATACCTCTCCAATATGCATGTTTTTCCTTTCTGCAATTCCATTTTGTTGTGGGGTATAACTGCATGAATATTGCTGCTTTATGCCATGCTCCTGCAAGAACTTTGCAAACTCATTTGAGAGGTACTCTCCCCCTCCATCTGACCTTAGGCATTTTATCTGCAAGCCTGTTTCTTTTTCAACCATAGCTTTAAGAGTTTTGAAATGCCCAAAAACTTCACTTTTCTTTTTCATAAAATACACCCAAACTTTTCTGCTATAGTCATCAATAAAACTGACAAAATAATGACAGCCTCCAAGAGATGCAGCTTTAGTTGTCCACACATCAGAGTGAATTAATTCCAATGGCTTCTCACTCTCTTGAACATGTCTAGGAAATGGTTTCCTTGCCTGTTTTCCAAACTGACAGGCTTCACATACCTTATGCATTTCTGCAACCTTGAATTTGGGCAATCCTGCAACAATATTTTGGGCCTGCATTGATTTAAGTCGCTGTACATTAACATGACCAATGCGTTTATGCCAGATATCAATATCTGCAACTACACCGGTCCCATGTGCAAACATTGCTGCACTCAATTCAGACATGTCTGCATCCAATGTAAACATTCTGCCCTTCTTCTTTCCTTTTGCTATCAAGCGACCTTTATTTTTCATATCCTCAACAAAGCATCCATGAGGATTAAATCTGACCTGCAAGCCCTGTTCAACCATTTGACCAACAGAAACCAGATTCTTGGTGATATTCGGGACATGAAATACATCGGACAGGTATTTCTTTTTCCCATCCTGCATAGACAAGGGAATTTTTCCAATCTGCACAATAGGATGTGCAGTATCATCACCAGTCTCCACAAATCCTGGTTTTTCCATTTTCCTTGCATCCTCCATCCATTCTGCATGACCTGTCATGTGGTTTGATGCACCTGAGTCAACATACCATACATCATTGCTTTCTTCTGCACTTGTCACAGAATTGTTCATGTGCTGCACCATAAACAAATGCTCATTTCTGTCATCACCCTGTCTGCTAGAAGATGCATAATTCCCTTGTTGCAGTTTTCCATTCATGATGTCATTCTGCTTTTTATAGCAGTCTTTAGCCATATGACCCATTTTACCACAGTAGTAGCATTCAACATTACTGTTTGCATTTTGACCTCTTTGCCATCCACCACGACCTCTTTGGCTCCCCCTGCCTCTAGAGTTACCACGTCCTCCTCCATAGGACTGGTTTTCTTGAGTTTGCTGCATATTCTGATTTCTGCCACGGCCTCCAAATCGGCCTCCTCTACCTCTGCCTCTACCTCTTCCAGCATTTGAGTAGAAGACAGCTTCTTTTGAAGTTCCTCCTGAAGAAGATGCACCACCATTTCTCTGCTCCTCAGAAATTAGAAGAGCAATCAACTCCTCAAAATCAGGAAATCTTTCACGGACGGAAATGGATGTTCGGAACTGTGCATAATCCTTTCCTAGACCATTCAAGGTCACGGAAACTAAATCATCATCTTCCACTGGCGACCCAATGGAAGCAAGTGCATCTGCAATCTTCTTCACCTTCATGTGGTAGTCGTTGATGCTCATACTTTCTCTTTGCACATTATGCAACTCTTGCTTGAGCTGCATTTTCCTGGCTTGCGTATTTGTGCTATACATTTTTGACAAAGTATCCCATGCCTCCTTTGGCGTACTTGCATCCTGAATATGCACAATCATAGAGTCTGAAATACTGATAGACAGCCAATACATAACTTTCCTGGCTCTCTCATGCCATGTTTTGAATGCCTGCATCTGCTGTTGATTAGGAACATCGGGAAGAACTGGTTCTTCTTCATTTCCTGCAACAAATTCCCAATATCCTTTTCCCATAAGGAAATTCGTCATTCTAAACTTCCATGCTTGGAAGTTGTTCTTGTCAAGCTTTTCAGTGACAATCTGTGAAAGAGAATCAGATGCCATTACAGAAGACTGCAAAAAATTCTGTCACTGCAAAAACCACAGCTTCACCCTTACAAGGGAAAATCTGCAAAACTGGCGAAAGTGGTATTTGACCACACAGTCACTTCCTAGTGACGATTTTGCATCAACAGGCAACAGGGATGATTCTGTAACTCCCAATGTCTCTGCGCACAAGCATACAATGCAATTTTTACTGTAACTATTCACCGACCTGTAGAACAATGGCTGCACAGCATAAAACCGAGCCTTTTCCTGAGTGCGTGCAGAAAACTTCCGTCTGCAAAACAGGCCCCGAAATGGCCTCAAATCAAAAAAACAAGGTCGCCAAGGGCTAAAGCCCTTCCCCGCAGCATATACTGCCCTCTTGCTTCACCGCGAAGGGCGTCTCAACCTGAGACAATGCACTCCTGCAATTTCCGGCTGTGCTACCTGCAGAGATCTGCTCCCAAAACAGGAAATGAAAGCAACACTGCTCCTCTTACCAGACCACCGCGAGCTTGGCTTGCTTTCTTGAGCTCCTTACCACGAACAAGGCTCTGATACCATGTCAAGATTGTGGGAGAGAAGGAAGGAGTCTCGCTTGAAGCTTTCTTGCTTGCACAATGGGGGAAGACACACAAGGGTGGAGGCTGAAAACAGTTTTCCTCTTCTTAGTTGTGGAAGCCAAAAAGAACTCAAGTACAAAGAAATAGAAGAACCCTATATATGGGTCTCAAACCAAACTCAACTAACTAAAGTGGCATACTAACTGAGCCACGAACTAGAGTAGATAAGGATAGCTATCATGTAGCTATTATTCATGGGCGGTGTACCAACCGCGTCTACAACTGACAAGTCGGTGACATAAATACACAACGGTCACCCTGGCGTATCACGAGTGGAGCTCGATATCTCAACACTTCTCCTCTCTCTCTCCCTTCTTCTTCTTCTTCTCTCTCTCCCTCTTCTTCTTCTTCTTCTTCTTCTTCTCCTTCTCTCTCTCTCCCTCTTCTTCTTTTCTTATTCTTCTTCTCCTTTCCTCTTCTTCTTCCTCTCTCTCTCTCCCTCTTCTTCTTCTTCTTCTTCTTCTTCTCCTTCTTCTCTCTTCTTCCTCTTCTTCTTCTCTTCTTCTCCTCTTCTTCTCCTCTCTCTCTCCCTTCTTCTTCTTCTTCTCTTCTTCTCCTTCTCTCTCTCACTCACGGCCGCCCGGGGGGGAGGGGGGGGGGGAAGGGGGGCGCTTCCTGCCGGCGACGTCCACAGGGGGGCGCTCTGTCCACGACGAGGGGGGGGAAGGAGCTGTGTGGCTAACGACCCGGGAGGAGGGGGAGCAGCTACCTTATAAGGTAAGGGGCAGTCGCGGCGGCAGGGGGAGAGAGAGGGAGAGTAAAAAATTCCTAGAAAAAATGTAAAAATTTTTAAAGGGGGGTTCTCATGGGGAGGAGACACGGGGGGGCATGGGGGATATTATATCCTCTCCCCCTTAGAGGAATCGAGATGTCCTCATCTCGAGAAGACCTGGGGATATTGTTGGTTGAGAGTATTTTTATCCAGCCAGGTGGCATTCTCTTCTGGATAATCTTTACACTGGATGAGGTATTCTCTCAAGGTCCTTGATCTCAAAGGCCTCTCCCTAACATCTAGGATTCTATCAGGTCATAGCTCAAGGACTCCTTTGCTAGGCATTACAATTTGCTGATCATCAAGTACATGATTTGGATTAGGTAGATACTTTTTCAATAGGCTAACATGGAATACATTATGAATCTTTAGAGTTGTGGATAGCTATAGTTTGTAAGCATTAGGCTCTAGGCACTTGGTGATCTTATAAGGTCCACAATACCTCGGACTTAGCTTCTTGTACTCTCCCAAGGGCAATGAACTCTTTTTAGGGCGTACATGGATGAAGACCATATCACCTTCGATGAAGGATCTGTCTTGCCGTTTCAAGTCATCATAAGCCTTCTGTCTATCCTTGGCAGCTTGAATGTCTTCTCTTATTGATTTGATTTGATCATCCATGTCTTTCAGCATCTGCCTAGAAGCTTCTACCCTCAAAGTTGGATCCAAGAAGTTTAAAGGGGTACGACACTCATGCCCATACAATGCTTGGAAAGGGGTCACCTGAATACTATGTTGGTAAGAAGCATTGTAGGCAAACTCAACCAGTGGTAAGTATTGAATCCACTTTTTGGGTTCGCGACAGTAGTATGCCCTAAGCATATCTTCAATGACTTGATTGACTCGTTCTGTTTGACCATCAGTTTGGGGATGGTAACCTGTAGTGAAATAGAGTTGAGTTCCAATAGCCTCAAAGATAGCCCTCCAAAAGTGTGATGTGAAAAGAGAGTCACGATCACTAATGATTCTTCTGGGTAACCCATGAAGTTTGAATATTTCCTTGATGAATAATCTTGTGATGTCTGAAGCTTTATAGTTTGTCTTGACAGGGATGAGATGTGCGACCTTGGTGAGCATATCTACTACAACCATAATAGAGTTATATCCTCCTTGAACTTGGGGTAGGCCAACAATGAAGTCCATACTAATGAACCCCCATTTCATTTGTGGAATGTCAAGTGGTTGCAATTTCCCAGGCCTTTTAACATGTTCTGTCTTAATGCGTTGACAAGACAAACATTCCTGACATATTTGAGTACGTCTCCCTTGAGATTTTCCCAATAATAGCTCTTTCTGACCACATTAAGGGTCTTGGCATAACCAGGATGTCTTGAGAAAGGGGAGTCATGGGCTTCCCACAGTATCTTCTGCTTGAGAGTTTGGCTTGCAGGGATACATAATCTTGTCCTAAAGGAATTCTTGATACTTCGTCTTTAGTTTCGGGCCTTGATCCTTGATGGGGATTTCCCTTAGCATTTTTTGATAGACTGGGTCATAATATGCCCCTTCAAAATTTCAGAAGGAGACTTGGCCCTTCCCACAGCGGATGTGGGCATCATTGGGTATTAGCCAATCCATTCCGAGTAAACATTCGTGGATACCTAGGTTCATTACCCTGAATCTCACAGAAGTTGGCTTCCCACCGAGTAGGAATTTCACCTTAGCAATTTGCCTAGTACAAGTGACTTCACGACCATTTGCTAATTCCACAAGTAAAGTAGGTGCATCTATTGTGGCTATCCCTAATCTTTTTGCACAGATTGGTGAAATAAAGGAATACGTACTGCCACAGTCAATTAGGGTTTTGAAGCTTTTACCTTGATATTCTGATGGAGTTTAAATCACTGAATATTGGCGATTTGGATCCTTCTTATGAAAAGTGGCGTGAACCGTTGCTTTCTCCATGTCAGCATCCATGGATGGATCTTCATCATTGTCCATCTCCTTGTTGGAAACACTGGAGGTTCTTCCTCTAGCCATAACGATTGTTCCTTGGCCATGAGCGGCTCTATTTTGACCTTGGAATTGCCCATGGCGATGTCCTCTTTGCGTTGGAACAAAGTTGTTGATAGCATTGGCCCTAGCTTTCTTTCTTTGGCCTTGATTTTGACCCTGTGCTCTCTTAGCCTGAGCCTTAAACATACCCTTATTCTGATCTTTGTAAGGCCAAATCCTGTTGTTTCTTGGTTTGGTCTGCACCTCCTGTATTATTGGAGCAGCTCGAATGAGTGCATCTTGTAGGTCCGTTGGGCACATTGATTCTAACCGAGTGTTTATAGGTAGATTCAATCCAACACATAATTTTGACACCTGTTGTGTCATATCCATTGGGGGTGCATACTTTAGGAGTGAAACAAACTTCGAACAATACGCTTCAAGGGATAGTCGTAGTAGCTGCTGCAAGTCATAGAATTCATTCATCTTTTGTGTGCGGTAGGCAGGTGGCAGATACCTCCCTTGCACAGCTTCCTTAAGCTTATCCCAAGTAACTATCCCTTCCGAGATCGCTTGGTCTCTACACCACTGTTTCCACCAAAGTCTCGCTTCGCCTGTAAGCTTAAGTTTGGTAAGCATGGCTTGGTTAGCAAGTGCAGTTCTGGCTACCTCAAAATAATCCTCCATGGACTCAATCCAGATCTCGGTGTCAGCTTGGACAGTCCTTCCCTTACCATCAAACTCAGGTGGCTTAATTTATTTGAGAAGGAATTTCTTCTCTTGAACCACAGCTGGACTTAGTGCAGGAGTTGGATTTTGAACCTACGCTTGGGGTTGCGTCTGAAGAATAATATTCTTTATGTTAATAGCTTATCATACGTTCCCATATTATGTTAATATGACTAGCACAGCCTTTTGCTAAGTGATTTAATCACTTAACACCACAGTTAATATTTATGATCAAAATAGAGAATTGTAAAATTTCTTATTTATTCATGAGGGCATAATCCCCTGAGTACATTTATTTTGGATAAGTAGGATAGGCTAATTGATACATCAATTTGGGGAGAATAGGATGGTGTTACAATCGGCTACAGGGACAAAATAATAATATGGAGTGGGGTCATGGATTTTCAAGAAATAGTAAGTCATAAGAAGCTTGGGGTATCCCTTCCTTTGATACCCATTCTTCTCATAGCACCCTAACACTTTGATTCTGTTAGCAGAGATCACCCGAGTCACTTCTTCATAGACATACTTGTTCTGCTTGACTTGCAAACCACTAATGTGTAAATTTGTGTTTACGCAAGCTTCGACAAAGATGAACAGCTTCACGATCTTTAAATTCTCCATCCACTTGATTCTCTTCAAGTTAGTTTGAAGGTACACGAGTTAGTGGGCTGCTATATAGTATATTCCTGAGTCTCCCGTCCATCTCCGCTCTACATACAGGGGTGAAGGGTTGTAAATGCGGTCTAGAATATCCATCATACCAAGCCTCTGGTGATAATTCGAAGCATGCATTGCAGTCATGAACATGACTTGGAACACCAAGAACTTGCTCCATGCTTCGTGACTCTGCAACCTAGCATCCATAAGTGAGTAAAGAAATGTTTTCAACAAAAAATATTGCTCTATTCTACTCACCTTCCCCTGTTTATCCCCTTATTCCCTTTATTTTCCTCCATTAAGTTCCCTTGTAATCCTTAGGCCTCGTTGGTTCGCTCTGATACAAACTGTAACGTGTTCGCTCATCCACCTGGAAACATGACTTAGCAGCCCATCGAGAAGAGAGTCTAGAAAGCGCCACCTAGCACTCGCAAGGAATATCATAGGTTTTGCGATCTAGGTCTTCCCGAGTCTGCCCTCAGCGGAAGTATCCGGCCGTTTCCACTTAAGATCGACCTAAAGTCAGGGTTTCTTTCCTATCAGCAAAGTCTCTAGGAAGTAGCTAGCGTCGAGCTCTAGATGACCCACTTTGAGTAGGAGAAACAGAGTCGAAGCAGATTTATGTTGCACTTGGTTCATGGAGAATGGAAAATGAGAGGGATGCAAAGCTCAACCTCTCTACCCATAAGGCATAGTCCCATTCCGTTCCCCTAAAATAGCATAAATCGGGGTTCTAACTCTACTGACTCTAGGGTCTTCATAGTATCGTTTTCACGAATTTTGAGAAAAGTTCCCAGCTAACCGGGACCACCCTTCCGTAGGACGGACCCAAGTCACATCCACCGCACTTTTCTCGGTTTTCTTAGTTATCTAATTACCTACCACATTATGTTTGACATGCAAAAGCAGCTTTTTTAATTAATCAATTTAGACACAGGTTCCTTCACGTAACTTAGGCACTGACACAAAAACAATGTCAATCAAGTTCCTTTTTTAATTATCTGATCTTTATTTATCATAGTCCTGGAATACATCAAGTATCATGCTCAAAGGCTATCTCAGCAATCAATAGGATTGCTGCTCCAAGTTCCGCCCGTAGACTAGTACACGGGCCTCGAGATCCCATCTCGAGTCATGTCGGCCTTTTGTGTGGGATCCAGAGGCAAGGAATTTATAGCTAGAGTCTCCCCTGGCACCCAAGCGTCCTCTCGCTCCAAGCAACACCCACGGAGAGACCTCTCGCGGCGGGTTCGGTCCACATACCCGGCGCGGCACAACCCCCTTGGATAGGGCAAGGCAAATAGTCGGAGGTAATTGAACCTGCCTTTCCCTCTAGGCTTTTAACCTGAAGCATTAAGTGTTTTGCCTTGACTTAGTTCCTTGAGCAAGGAAATTCAAACAATGTGCCTAGGTGTACAAGCACGATCATTTTGGAGGCCGTTTGTATGACCAACTGCTAAGGTGTGATTCCTTCTTCCCGAATGCTCCCAGCATTCGCTCCAAGGTCGTTCTCGACTTGGCGAGATTCCAAGGACTTGGCAAGCTAGGTTGCTTGTTTCCCCTTTTTTCTTTGAGTTAGGGTTTGTACCCTGCCGACCCTAATTATCCTTACCTTAGGTCTCCTTGTAAAAATAGGTCATGGACAACCTTGTTGTCCTCAATTGGTCAACTTGCTGGTTATCTCCTAGGTTCCTTGAAGTACCTATGTACCTTTATCTTTGATCTTAATTGATCAAGATTGCCTATCCCTTTTACCATGGCTGGTCAAGATGGTTATGTTTAGAACAATTCCTACTCCGACTTAAGTATAATCTTCTTAAGTCTTCTTAATAATGCTCGCAAGCACTTAAGCTTTTACCTATCCTTCTTGAAGTCACTAAGGACTTTGTCATGGGATTCATGGATCTCAGCCCCGTTTGGTAAATTACAAACACTGTTGAATTTTCCCAACAACTTTAAGGCACGCAACGTAATTCCATGCCTTCATTTCAATAATTACAATTTTGATATAATCCATGCATTATTTTATGCCACACATGCAAAGATACTTTCCATGCATGCAATCTTAACATTATCCTCTATGTAATTATTTACACGATCTATAACCTTCTTGAATGATCTAAGTTTATGTGATCATTGAATGAGTCTAACTACACTTTAATCTTTTCTACAGTTTATTACATGTGCCTTAGAATCCATCTTGCGACATGGACATGCACTTTCTTTCTTTCAATGTTCTCTAAAATGCATTTTAAGCAAGAACTTGTGCAAGGAGTAATGCGCTTTATGCAAGAACTTATGCAATAATTTTTGGTAATTACGATGCAGTTTCTAATCAATTTCACCTATTACAATGTCATCCTACAATGGAGATTATCTTGTTCGTTATATACATCACAACTATGTTCATACCTAGGGAATTGTTAAACACACAATTAATGTGATGCATGTGAATATGATTCTTCACTGTGATGATTATAACCTATGATTTAATAATAGAGCAACCTGGGTTGGGAGTGATGCCGTGATTCCAGTGGTATTGATGCCTGATGAACCGTTCGCGGTTGCGGTGCCACCTTGTTTCGAATCTCCATCTTTGTGGAACTATGCTTCGAGGCCATACTCGAAGACGTATGAACGAGTGATAGACTTCTTGCACTCTCCTATGCAAGATTCTCGCCTCCTATCCTTGAGTGGAGAAAATAATGAAGGGGGACCGAAAATCAAATATACCTAAAAAGAAAAAGGAAATGCACTACCTATGTGTGTGCCTACCTCACCATGTAGTGTATGGTGTCCATGCTAGTGCAACTAGGAGTTGAACCTCAGGCAAAGCCTGTGGTGTTGTCCCACATTTGAGAACGCAGATCATGTAAGGGGAGGTGTTGTGGGTATGACTTAGGGAGACATGTCTAGCCATAGATGAGTGTAAAATTCCTAGGCATGTCCTACCCTTGATGTGCCCTAAGTGTAAAAAGGGGAGGAAGGGGCCAAGGATATAATTGTCCCCACTGCAATGTATGTGGCACTGTGATGGTACATGAGAATTTCATTTCTTCCTTTTTTTGTGCTTTGTCTTTGTCTTTTTTTTGCTTTCTTTCTCTCTCCTTGTTTTTTGAATAAAACTATTTAATACATTAGGAGGGAGTATACTAGATGTCATCATGATGCCCTTCAGGAGCTACCTTGTGGGGAGGCCTAAGAGACAAGGTAAGGAAGGGTTTGCTCTATAAGTAGCCTTTTATGTTAATATGTACGTTTAGGGGTCTCATTGATACAAAGGGGTGATTGCACATGGTGAAGTGGCTATCATTCATATCTTCAAGGACTGCCATACAAGAGAAAGATAGGAGCGTGGCCCTCATCATAAGATGGGCCATCGTGTAGCTATTAATTCCTACATTGAGATTAAAAAATGAGTAGTGGTAGCCTGATCTCTTCTACCGTTGCAAGCTTTTGCTTGAGAGAAATCCTAAGTACCCTAAGATAATTGCATGTGATGAATGCAGGATTGGGACAAGATGAAAACTTGTCAAGGAAGTGCGTGATGGATGGGTGAATATCCTGTTCAATGAAGATTAAGCACTCCTCTGGACTGCCTGCATTCACATTATAGATATTGGAAAAAGCATACCTATCATGCACATTCGAGTTATAGTCTACCCCTATTCTCCATGGATATGGCATGTAGATGGGATCATTCCGCTCCTCCAGTATGGTATTATAAAAGGCCACCCAAGCATCAAGGTTGGGGTCCCAAACACATTGCCACCATTTCGGTTGTGGGCTGTATATCCACTGATGGTCTTTGGGATCCCCCGAACCTTGTCTTGCCCCAATAGTCTGTATACTCTTTTTGCCACCTTGTAGGGTGTTTTACTCTTTCATCTATCCATCAATTCCCTAGTCATTGTGCAATCCTAATCACCTACTCCACCACTCTTAGAGATAGGAATCTGTCTAAGGAGCGAGGGTAGTGGAAGGAGAACTCAAAAGGTCAGCATTTGTTCTCTCGCTGCTTCCAAATAACTAGTTCTTGGGCCTAGCTCACAAGATATCATTCTTCTCTTTGCGGTGTAATCCAAACTTCAGGAACTTGCTACGGTTGGGCTTTCAACCTCCTTCGTGCTTGCTCCACAATCTCTCCTCTTCCTTTCTTCTTCCACCACCCTTTCTGAAATTATGCTTCCTTTAGGATCTTTAGGTGACATCTCTTGCTAGGGTGGGCTAGGTTTACATGGTTGCTCTTCCTCATCTTAGTCTTGCTCAAAGTCTGGCGCCTCTTTGTGCACTGGTTCTCTTGGATTTTCTATAGTGCATTGCATTTGTTATTCCTAGTCTTCGAACCCTAACTCCTCCAGCTCCTTTGTCGAGATCCTAGCCTATTTCAAGTACAATCCTTGTTGCTTTGTGCTTAGGCTAGTGCTAGTTGTGAGGATGCATTCCTATGGAGACAGTACCTTATGGCTCTTTTTGTAATTTCTAGCTTCCTTTTTAGAACTTCTACTATGCCATTGCCTTCAGCCTAGGTCACATGCAACATAGTATTAAGAAAGGCTTACTACTCTAATGTTGGACTTCTATACCTACCTCCACTACCTCCACCCCTCCTAGTGCCATGATTCATTAGCTTTTTGCCAAGGCAAGGCATTTGACAATGTCCTTGAGGCTTTTAGCACTCTTTTTTTTCGAAGCCCTAGCCTTCTCCATCTTTTCTATACCCTAAGTCTAGCATTGAGATGACATCATTACCATTTGTTTCTACTCCTTCCAGATCTTGAGCATCTTCTCCTTATACAGTCTATGACAATTTAGCTACTCTTCTAGCCGTTCTTACTCTAGGAGGGTTAATGGAGTTGGTTTTGCACCTTTGCTGGCCTTTTAGTTGACACCTCATCTTTCTGTGGCCTAGCATCATGCTTTTCTTTGAGTAGTCGTTCCTTTTGTTGTGTCTCCGTATGGAACTTTGCATAGGCCCAAGTCCACTCTCCCTAGCTCCTTGGTGAGGTTATCTTTGATTTTGTTTAGTTGCTCTAGCTACTCCTCCATGCTCTTATTTTGTTGTAAGAGTATTGAGAAATCCATCTCCAGTCTATCTCCTCCCTTGCCTTCACATCAAGGGGATCTTTTGCACTCTCTTCTTCCTTCTTTGCTTTCCAACTTCTTCATGTCATTCATTTATCTTTATTGTTGAGTTGTGATTTTTTGTGTCTTTTCAAGCTGATAAGCGGAGAATGCCTCTCTCTTTCTACCTCTAGCTTTGCGCAACACTGCCTTCCTCTCTTCCTTCACCTTTTCCAATTGGGCTAGTGGCTCTCCTACGTATTCATCATATTTCTTTGGCATTAGCATAGCCGAGGATATGGATATCATTGAGGCTTCTATTTTGGGCTTCTTCATGTCTTTTCTTGACTTTGAACCCAACCACAACAAACTAGCTTCTTCGTCCCTGGCACTAGGGCTTCTCCATTTGGCGTTGGGCCAAGCTATTGCATTGTGCTAACTAGGTACTATACCGAAGCCATCACATTTCTTTGGTTCACTATGACTACTAGGGTTTCCCGTGTGGTGGTAAGTGTGGCAACCATGCCAAGTGTGGCATTGGGTATAATGGGGCCTTCCCCTTGCCTACCACTGTAGATCCTTGACCTACTTTTCTTGCTGCGGCACTGGTACTTTTTGTTGCATCTTCTAGGCTCATCCTTGTCCACTCCTCTAATCGGGAGATTTGTTCGAGTGACAATCTGAGGGGAGAGCCATCTGCTCATTATCTTCTCTTTTTAGCCTTTCCTCCTCCTCTTTTTGCTTCCTTCTTCCTTCTTCTTCAGCCCTTTTAGACTCTTTTTCATCCTTTCACAGGTCTTCATCCTCTTCCGCCTACTTCTTCTTTCGTTTCTCTTCTAGCGTCCTCAATTCTTTCTGCGGTGTGGCTTCTAAGTCTTTGTCCCCTTCTGTTGTAGTTCCCTTCTTTTTGCCTAGAATTTACAACATAACCTTTCCTATTTCTCCTTTTTTGCATGGGACAGAGCCCTCCTCACCTCACTCACTAACAATTCTTTCGATCAAACCCTCCTATTTTCACGCTGAGCTTGAAGGTGAGCTTCCTTTGTCTTTATAGCTTGGTCTACTTCTTCCTTCTGTACTCTTGCAATTTCTTAATCCTCCAAGTTTCTAGTAGAGAATGAAAACATGGTGCTTACCTTAATGATTGAATGCAATGACGACCCATGGGCTAGTGAGCGCTCATGTGTTTCTTCCACCACTTCTTTCCTCTCTACATCTTCCCAAAACTTCCTAGATTATGGTGGTTAGTATATCCTCGAACCCTATGTTGGCCACATTGGTCATCTCTTTCTTTCTTGCTATCTCTGTTGTGGAAGCTAGAGACTCCCCACCTACTACTCTAGGGCCCATGGCTAGCGCTTTTGCTAAGGACTCAATGGTCTTCCACACATAGCCATTCTAGTTGATTTTATCTAGGGATCTAGCTACAAGGCTCTAGAGCAGCAATACTCTGATCCTGCTCATCAAAGCATTGTACCTCTAGTTGGAGAACAATGTGTGGACCATTTTTGCCTAAAGTCTAATCTCGCGGTTGGGAATGTTAGCTAAATTAATCTCATCATTTATATACACCTTGCCCCTATCCATCCCCAATATGCTTTAGAAATCTCTCTTTACTTGCTTCTTAGCACTTGTTTTGACAAGTCCAAGAGCCCTTTCCACCAATTCTTCAGGACTTAGATTAAATTCTACTCTTTGGGTCTCATCTCCTTGTCTCACTATTATTTTGCTATGGTTCCTGTTGGTGTCAAAGAATTGTAGGAACTTTGCGCACTTACTATAATTGATGGCTTTTCCAACCTTCTCGAGATACTTTTGCTGAGGTTTCACTGATCAATGATCTGTTTCATAGCCCACTCCTCTACCACATGTCTTCTAGGTTCTAAATGCTTTGATATTTGAGCTAGTTAAAGGCTCTCGTTTCAGTTGCCAACACGCCATATTTTGCATGCTCCTTGTAACGTGTCCACTAGAATCCTCTAGGACACGTCTTGGCAGTCCATCGGAAGGCTGTCTAGAGAACTCCGCCCGGTACTCCCATGGAATGTTACGGGCTTTGTAATCTAGGTCTTTCCGCGTCTGCCACGTAGCGGAAGTGTCCTGGCCATTTCCCACTTAGGATCGACCGGAATTAAGGTTTTCTAGTTTGGTCATTGGCTAGCAGCAACTAGCGTCAGACCCGAGCGAACTACTTTACGCAGAAACGCCAGGTCCGAAGCGGATTCACGCTGCACTTGGTTCAAGGAGAATGGGAAACGAGAGGGATGCAAGGCTCGACCCTCTGCCATAAGGCATAGTCCCATTCCGTTCCCCTAAAACAGCGTGAATTGGGTAATAGTTAATTCTAAGTCATCGTTCTCGTTACTTGTTTTGGAGATGACGATCATCCTCTGTTTGCCGAAGACTTTGAGAAAAGTTCCCGGCTGACCGGGACCACCCATCCATAGGACGGACCCATGGTCCATCCTCCGCACTTTCCTCGGTTTGTTTTAGTTATGTAATTACCTACCACATTAGTTTGACATATAACAAACAGCTTCTTTGATTAACCCTGTTATGCACTGGTTCCTTCACGTAATCTTATCACAGGACATAAAGAAAAACAATGCCAAACAACTTCTTTATTATCATTTTATCCTTTTATCTTTGAAATACAAGGAGTTCCGCCCGTAGGCTTTTCATAATCCGCCCGAAGGCTATCCAGTAATCCACCAGGGATCACTAATCCAAGTTTCCGCCCGTAGACTAGTATGCGGGCCTCGAGATCCAATCCCGAGTCACGTTAGCCTCTTGTGCAGGGCCCGGAAGGCGAGGGATTTACGGCCAGAGCCCCCTCTGGCACCCAAGCGTCCTCCTGCTCCAAGTAGAACTCAACGGAGAGACCTCTCACGGCGGGTTCGGTCCACGTTCCCGGCGCGGTTAACAACCCCCTTGGTTAGGGTCAGGCAGGCAGTCGGGGGTAACTGAAGCTGCCTCTCCCTTCAGGCCTTCAACCTGAAGTATTTAGATATCTTTTCATCCTTTAGTTCATTGAGCAAACAATGCAAACAGTGCTTTCTAAACTGTTACAAGCACAATCAATTCCAATGGTCGTTTAGCTGGCAAACTGTTAAGGAGTGACTCCTTTTCTCCGAATGCAACCCGCATTCGATCCGGAATCAATTGCAACTTGGCAAGATTCCTATCATTATTGGGTTAGGGTCATACCCTACCAATACTTTAGGTTTTGTTATGGTAGATTCCAGCGACCATATTGCTTCAATCTATTGATTGGTCAATTGCTTCCAGGCAAATACCTAACTTTCCTTTTCCTTAGCAACTATTTCCCAGGAAAGGTGATGTAACAGGATGATTACTCGTCCTTTTGTAGGTTATCTTAGCGCAATAACTTGCCAACATCATTTCCAAGAAATGACAAAACTCTCTTGTGGACAAATCTCAAGTCTATGCGACGTGGCAACTTTTTGTACATGTGTTGTATCTCTTCCACGGGATCATTTCACCCATTGAATGGCGTATTCAGGTTACGAAATTAACTTCAGGCGAGTAGCAGGGTTTAGGGTGTCTTCTTACCCAACCTATTCCTAATTATATTGGTCCACGGTCCTAGGACTTTCCAACCCAGTCGGAGTTTCATCATTTGAACGAATGATCCTTAGGATAAAACCTTAGATCATTTTATGCATGAGCATCCAATTGATTCGACATCTCGTGAATGTGTGTAAGGTCTTTGGGTTTGCGGGTTTTGACTTGGCAACCAGTGTAAAACTAGGTCGAATTCTTATTGCACTAAACCCTAGTTAGCACTTGAGATACCTATCATATCGACCCAACCATGTCCATAAGAATCCTTGTGGTTTAGGTGACTTAGTCAACTCAATATACTTGTCTTGCGTCACGGATGAACCTTTCCTAAAGGTAATAAACTAGATCTAGTGGAGATTAATAGTTACAATTACACCAATACGTGTAAACATGCGATTCACTGCTTCTACGCATCACATGGTTCACAATAACCCTATCCTTCCTTGGTAAGGTAAAAATGCCTGATAACCTGGACACTAACTTTCCTAGGTCCTACTAGGACTTACATCAAATAGTCAGGCCTACAAACTTATTGTCTATACTTAAAATCTTATGCTTTGTCTCCTAAATGCGGCTCCTAATGAATGACATTTTTGCATGATGACTAAGCAATACGCAACGTTCTCCTAGCTACAATGAAGTTCATACAAAACTACAGCTAGTGATAATTTATTCCATTTTACATGCCACTTGCAAGCCCATAAGATAATTTCCGTACTCTCTTCTATTTCTTTTCGGATAATATCTTATGGGTGTTAACTTTTCCTCATGAAATCATTACGAGGAGGATGTTGCCTAACATGCGGCACATACTTATTCCTACCATGTCTAAGAAGAAAAAATGCACTTATAAATTCCATTTCTTTGCCTAAGTAATATATGTTTAGACTCATTACTTTGATAACGTACCAAAATAGCATCATGCAGCTAGTCTCCTAAGGCGGGCAACCCGTTTCAATTTCATGGCATGCTTCAACCTTGCCTATCGTTTCAAGAGATACTTTATCAAATGTCTTTTTACCACTGCCACATGCATTAAAAATAAGCGTAAAATGCATTCTTCCCTATGGAACTAAGCGCACCTAATCATTTCTTTAACCGAAAATAAACTTGAAAGAACCTGGACTTGTGGGATCGGGGAGATATCCACTTGTATGCTCGGAGATGAACCTTCCGCAGGCGCACCTTGTGATCTTTTTGGGGCCATCGTGGGCGTGGTCTCGGCTTCTGGTTAGTCTTTGCGATCTACGAATTGACTTGCCTTGGCATGCAACCTCCCGACCTTTGCCTTTTTCCCTCGTACGCAGGAGATTCCTTTACGAGATTTTGGATAAATGGTGCTTGCGGAAGAGGGCTTTATGAGTTCTTTAGGGAAAACCCGGGTTGGCACGGAATTGATTCACGGATGGCTTGTGGGCTTTGAAGTCTTTTTGCGAAAAGCCTTTTACGAAGGGTCTTGTGGGAGGTCTTTATGGGCTTCACCTTCTCCTCTTCAAAGTCCCGGGGAGGGGGGTATGAACGGGTCTATGGGGATGTAGTGGGAAGGGGGACTTAAGGAACCCCCCCCCTTAGAAGCTTCTTAAGAAGCTTCTAAGAAGCTTCTAGTCGTCAGCAGCACGTCGATGGGGGGGGAAGGGGTCGTGATCCAGGCAGGCGGCGGACTGGCGGACTGGGGGACTGCAGCGCGGCGACCTCCTACAGCACGGCGACCTCCTGCTGCAGCACGGCGACCTCCTCCTACAGCCGGCCTCTGTCTGCACGGTCCTCCCCTCTAGCCTCCCCCCCTCTAGCTAGGGGGTGTTTATATAGGCATGGGGGGGGAAAAGGCCTCCACCACGTGGAGGACTCATGGCCTTCCCTCCTCATGCATTCCCTACTCACTCTTCCTTAGGCCATACCTCCCCACACTCCCTCTCCTCCAGCCATGCATCGGCTGGGGGAAGGGATAATTAAAAAAATTTGCCTAAAATTTATCCAATTGTCCCTTCAAAAAGGGTGTTCCCTCGCGACTTTTACGGTCCTCAACCCCAGCCTCTAATTCACAATGTGGAGGCTACATTTTTGGAGCGTGAATGATATAGATTATGCTCACAATAATACGATGTAGGGGATAACCTTGCACAGGGTTTACACGGCGTGCGGGAAGTTAATATTTACGGTACGCAGTGCGCGGAAATATTACATTCTCTCCCCCTTAGAAGAATCGAGATGTCCTCATCTCGAGATAAACTGGGGATATTGAAGATTGAGAGAGCTTTCATCCATCCAGGTAGCATCCTCTTCGGGATAATCTTTCCACTGGACGAGGCATTCTTTCAAGGTTCTAGATCTCAATTGTCTCTCCCTGACATCTAAAATCTTTTCCGGTCTTAGTTCAAGGACTCCTTGACTAGGCATTACAATTTGTTGGTCATCAAGTACATGATTTGGGTTGGGTACATATTTTTTTAAGAGACTAATATGGAACACATTGTGAACCTTTAGGTTATCAGGAAGTTGCAATTTATAAGCATTGGGTCCCAGGCATTTGAGGATTTTATACGGTCCACAATACCTTGGACTTAGCTTCTTGCATTCACCTAGAGATAGAGGACTCTTTTTCGGCCGTACGCGAATGAAGACCATGTTAGTGAACATACTATCTATCGGCCGTACACGAATGAAGACCATGTTAGTGAACATACTATCTACACGAATGAAGACCATGTTAGTGAGCATTGCCTCTCCACACAGTCTATTCCAATTAGGCTCCAATGAGAATTGAAAACAAAAATATTTCAATAATCTAGCAAAACAAGATCTCATAAAATCTAACAAAATATCAAATTACTTGCTTTACATTGTATGGAATTAGAAGAACCTCCAAATTTTCAAAGTCAATTGAATTGAACCAATGGTCAAATGCACTTGCATCAAGCTCACTTCTCATATAGTATGAGATAGATGAATCAAGAACCGCAATTTTTTGTTGTGTATCAAAGGGGAGCTCATGCATTACACACCTAGCAAAGGAATGGAGATAGCAAGCATCAACATGAAAGTCTTTTGCTAGAAAAATATAATGAGTAAAAATAATTTTTGGTATATTATACCTCATCCCAACAAGAATAATAGACTCATTTACTTCTCTCACTTTATTCTTGAGAATTTGAACACAATCAAAGTCTAAAAATACCATATCAAATCTTTTGTTAATATCATCAGGTAAAAAGCAACAAACATTGAAAACCTTAAGGTCATCCCTTTCAAGAAGGGTAGATAACTCCTCTTCAAAAGATGGGAGCAGCCAAAAAAGTTTCAAAAATTCTATGTTGTTTTGCTTCCTTTTCTTTTTTCTTCTTTCTTTTATACTCCCTCCATTTATATGCCTGCTTTTCTATGGCCTTTTCCTTTTTATCACATTGTTGTCTTGTGTCCTTTTTCATGGGTGACATCTTCAACCTTAAGACCTAGATCATTTTTCTTCTTTCTATACGGAGGCACATTTAAAATATTGAAAGTCTTCACATCAGAAAGGGAGACTAGCTCAAGGACCTTTGAAAACCTATAACTCAATCTCCTGAGAACTATCATGTCTTTATCCATAAGTGTAAGCCTATATTCATGAGCAACATAGATATAAAAATATTGAAAAAACTCAATCAAAAAATCTTTTGTAGCCTCCTAAATACAATTGAGAGTTACCCTAGTCCATCTAAAACTATCAAGACTATACTTGTTACAAATTTCTTTGACAAGCCATTGAAAAGACAATCTTGGAATTGCATTATTCAGAGCTTTCATTACACTTCTAATCACCTTTAGGCATCTAACATGATGTGAGAACCTTCTCATTGGCTCTGATTTCCTTGTAAGTTTGGAAGACTTGGAGGACTAATGGATCTTTGAAGCAAGACCTCTAGGATTGACTTTCTACTTCCTTGCAATGGACTTAGTTCTAGCCATTTGAAACATCCAAGAAAACAAATAATACAACCAAATTATGATAGATCTCCAAATCTCTGATATAATGTTATCTATAATCACTTAGTAGCAAAGAAACACTAATCACATAGTCTACCTCCAATTTCAATAAAACAATGCAGGCACGAGATGCACGAAGCATGAAGAGGCCTTTTGGACAAGAAAAACAAACACCCTCACTATAAGGAAATGGGAGAATAGCAACACCGAGTTTTGACGCAAATTAGCGGCATTGCTATTTATGTCGCAAATATGATGCAAATAGCGACAGTACTCAGATTTAAAAAAACGTGACCGAAACCCGAGCGCAGCATTTTACGAAAGATTTTGTGTAAGAGAGAGTGAAAGAGGGAGGGAGAGAAAGAGAGAAAGAGAAGGAAGGAGAGCTTCTCCTCGCCGCTGCCACTGCCACCGTGCCGCCATTCGTGAAGAAGAGGAGAAAGTGTACGAAGGGCAAAGAGGAGCTGTCATGAAGAGGAGACGAAGAATCCATCTTCGAGCATTTGCGATGAGTACATTGCTCCCTATTAGTTTGTTCTTGTTCTTTCTCCTTTTTTTTGTTGAGAATGAGGTGCATTGAAGGAGAAAGATAGGAAATGAGAGAGAAAGAAGAAGAAAGGAAAAGGAAGAAAGAACAAGAGAGAGAGAGAGAGAGAGAGAGAGAGAGAGGGAATAAACATGAAACATATAAAGAAAGAGAGAAAGAGAGGGAGGGAGGGAGGGAGAGAGGAGAATGAATGAGAAAACATGAGGGGGTAGAGAAAAACAAAGAGAGACAGTAGTCATACAAGAGGACATTTCATGGTTAAAAGCTTGGTGAAAGAAACTCCCTACACCTTGACACGTCACAAGGGCCATATTGAATCACATTGATTGTGGAAAACAAAAACTTAGTTGTGCATGGTACACCTACATACACTTGCAAGTTAGTAAAATTGTAAATTTTTAACAAAGAAACACAAGATACATAAAGAAATAAATCAAAAAGATAAATCACAAAATACATAAAGAAATTTGAGAAATAGAGAGACCAAATATTGACTGACTCTAGAAACCCCTACAATCATAGCTTAGACAAAGAAAATACACTGTGAAAAATGGACCTTATCATCAAAAATATTCTAAAGCTTACACACAATGCAATAGAGACTACATCACTAAATGAGCCTTACTAGTCAACAACGACAAATTAGGCAACAAGTTTTTTATCACCTGGCATATGACACATCGAACATAGAGGAGAGAGGGAGGGAGAGAGAAGAATGAGTGCAAAAACGTAAGGGGATAGATAGAAATAAAGAGAGGGGCAACAAAGAAAGAGAAAGAGAGTAAGAAAGATAGGAAATGAGAGAGGGAGAAGAAGAAAGAAAAAGGAAGAGAGAACAAGAGAGAGAGAGAGAGAGAGAGAGAGAGAGAGAGAGAGAATAAACTTGAAAGACAATAAAGAAATGGGAAAAGAGAGTAAGAAAGATAGGAAATGAGAGAGGGAGAAGAAGAAAGGAAAAGGAAGAGAGAGAGAGAGAGAGAGAGAGAGAGAGAGAGAGAGAATAAACTTGAAAGACAACAAAGAAATGGGGAAAAAGAGAGGGAGGGAGAGAGGGAGAGAGGAGAATGAGTGAGAAAACATAAGGGCGTGGAGAGAAACAAATAGAGGGGAAATAAAGAAAGAGAGAGAGAGAAAGAAAGAGAAATGGAAGAGAACATAAAGTGAAGAGCATAAAGAAAGGGAAAAAATCAAAGAAACCGAGAGAAAACCAAGATGACAGTTGACGTTACTTTTGTTGAGTTACAAGAGAAGAAATCCCTTCTCAAATAAATTCAGAAAGAAAAAGAGAATGAGAACAAAAAAAAAAATTGTCGTAACGTAGACAAAATGGAAAATGATGAAGGTCGTGATGTTCAAGATCGCAAGGCGTATCTTAATTAACATGTCTCGTGTCCTTGCTCTCAACACAAGCTGGCAATCAGACGAAAGTGTCGCTTGTCTATAAAACATGTACGATGCTTTGGCGAGTTTCAATCAAAGATCATTGATCAGGCGATCTCAGACTTTGAGCAAACAATAAGAAAAGTATATATCAATCATGCATTATATTCGTAAACTAATTGAATATCATATACAACAACATTGGATGTGACTGTAAAATTTATACAAGAACATGACGTCTCATCCCAAGGAGGAGTGCACCTATTATAGCTAGTTAGAAGAGTTTGTGGGCATGCGATGGATGGAGTGCCTAAGCCAATCTACCACTTGGAAGGCAGTACCCAGTCTATATTGTCAATACTAGAGGAGACATGCAGCCTTTCAAACTTTCTTACAATCTTGGAGCCTGAGATGGAGGCAACGATCAATGCATTGATGCCCATGGATACTGAGACATCTAATCCTCTTAAAGAGGAAGCATCCATACCATTATATGATGGGTACTGAGTATCTCACCTGAAGACGCTACTTGTACTCCTAAGTGTGTAAGCAAAATATAGGTGGAGCGATACGAGTGTGACCGAGTTGTTCATGTACCTTCTACGTACACTTCATTGATTTCTTTTCGGCACCATTATAAAAAATAATTATATTTTTTCAGGGTATTTTATGATTTCTTTTCAGGTTGCTAAAGTATCATATATTACCACTTAAAAATACCATGCTTGAGTCTCGTGATGATGCACAACATGTTTTACGAAAGCTCACAATACAAACCCATCTCCTAGAGCATCTTGTAGACAAAGTGGAGATTACTGGACCTATCCATATGTGATGAATGTTCTTCTTGGAGCACTTTATAGAAACCCTAAAAGTCTTTGTGCGTCAACAAGCTTGGCCACAAGGTAGCATGGCTGAAGATTGATTGGTGTCTGAGGCATTAGTGCATATTTCACAATGGTTATCAATGGTGGATTCAAACAACAGTATGCTATGGTCGTTGAAGGAATGCTATGGTCGTTGAAGGAAGATGATAGACTGACCAAAGATGTGGTGGTTGGAAATGGGGTAGAAAAAAGGATGGATGTTGCAATGGAGGAGAAAGTGATTCGTTTTTGTATGTTGCGTAATGTCTCCTTGGAGACGTGGCTCACTAGGTACAAGCAAGTCAAGAAAGATCAAGAAGAAGTGCGATCTGAATTTCAACGTTCTACACGCCACCGACCGATTCGATATCTCAAGGGCATGGAGAAGATAATGTGGTTTATGTCTATGCAATGGTTGCATGGAGCTTTGATCGCAACCTCTCGCGAAGGGGTGGAGATCTCTATTGAGGAGTGGGAATTCTTGAGGGGATGTAGTTCAAAGGTGACCACATGTTTTATAAGCTATCATATCTGAATTTTATATGTGACAACTAATTAACTATTTCAATGTACAGTAAAAAATATACAATGCAGCATGGTTGCATGGACAACATTTTCACGTGGATCATATCAACAAAATGTGCTCCACAATAGTTTGTGGTGTCATGGCGAAGTTCGAGCAAGAGAGCCGACGATGAACCACGGATCCAAACACCATCATAGAAGATATGGAGTATTTTGGAAACTTGTAAAATATTATCACGGTGGATTATCGTAGCTTCTCCATGATCCTATTCGATGTGCAGTGGTTTAAAGTGGTACTGGAAGGAGCTGGGGCAAATGTTCAATGAGGTCCATCTGAATTTCTCAAAATAGATTCTAGAAAAAGATGGATGGATTTGCATGACACGTTTGTATTACCGACCCATTGTGAACATGTGCATAAACTCTTGTATGTGATTTTGAATAGGTAATTTTCTATCCAAACCCCTGACAACCTCTATGGTCATATGTGGTACCTTTAGCTCCCCGAAGTGTGAGAGTATATGATGAAAGCAATGTTCCCAATGTAGATGAGGACAGTATGTAGATAGAGGGATGGATATTGCAAGAGATAGAGGGATGGATATATATAAAAACATTGGATGTGGTCATAAATTTTATTACAGGGAGGTGACATCTCATCCCAAGGAGCAGTGCACCTATTGCGGCCAATTAGAAGAGTTCGTGGACGTGTGATGGATGGAGTGCTTGAGTCAATCTACCACTTGGAAGGAACTACCCAATCTATACCATCAATTCCAGAGAAGATAGGCAACCTTTCAAACTTTTCTACAACCTTGGAGCTTGAGATGGAGGCAATGATCGATGCATTGATACCCATGGATGCCAAGACATCAGATTCACTTAGAGAGGAAGCATCCATACCATTATATGATGGGTGTCGAGTATCTCGCCTGAAGATGCTCCTTGCACTCCTAACTGTGTAAGAAAAATATGGGTGGAGTGATGTGAGTGTGACTGAGTTGTTCAAGTACCTTCTACATATGCTTTGTTGATTTCTTTTCAGCACCATTATAAAAAAGAATTATGATTTTTCAAGGAATTTTATGATTTTTTCTCAAGTTTCTAAAGTATCATATATTACCACTTGCAAATACCATGCCTGAGCCTTGTGATGAGCGACATGTTTTACAAAAGCCTGGCATGGACTACAACAACATCCATGCATGCATCAACGATCGCGTACTGTTTTGAGGAAAATAAAAGACTAAACCATCTCTCAAAAAGTTCATAGACACTTTTCGCTTATTCCCCATATACATCACATGTTTCGTACATTAGGCATAGCGAGATTGACAACGTGGCATGCGCAGAATAGATCCATAGATGGAGTCTAATGAACATCAGCAGATTTACATGCATGGAACCACATTGACTCTATCTTTCTAAGCTTTGTATGAGAGCCAAGGAATCTTCGACCCGGTCTTGCTATGGATAGTGTGAACCCATTCAATCTCCGCTCAACTTCTTACAGTGTGTGGCCTGTAGTCCTTGTTAACTACAACATCCCACCACGGCTTTCTACAAAGAAGGGACACCTAGTCCTTAGCTTGCTCATTCCTAGCCACTACAAGGTCAAGAATATGGACGTCTATCTCCATCCATTAGTCGATGAGCTTAATATTTTGTGGGAGAAGAGGGTCACCATGGAAGATATGAGTAAGTACGATGGTCAACGGTCCACCAATATAAGAGCCATTCTCATGTGGACCATACATGACTTTCCAGGATTTGAGGAGTGCTCAGGTAAGTAGGCTTCCGTTCTTGTTGGTAATATCTATCATAACTTGTTCAAGTTTTTATTCACAGGATAGAGGTATCGAGACATGTCTGGTTATCTCAGGTTATCATGTATGTCCATTGTGTAAACCACAGTTAGACTCCCGAAGGTCACGAACTGTGAAGAAGATGGTATATCAAGGACATGTCAAGTTCTTGCTGGATGGTCATGAATTGAGAGAAGGTTTTCTTGGACGACCTCGAATACGAATGAACGCCCAAAGCTAGTATGAGCTAAAAATGGTCCACAAACATGGAGTCCTATCTAAACGAAATGCGATGGTTCTCAATTTTCTATGAGTTGCCATATTGGATCCACTTAAAGATCAATCACTTGTTGGATCCCATGCATATTTTCATGAATGTGGGCATCTTATTATGGGACCACATCATAAGAAAGAGAGACACTACAGGGGCATGAATGGATTTGAAGGAGGTAGATAAGATGGAGGCTCTTTGGCCACAGTCGAGTGTGCTCATGGTCGCTTGCAACTATCTCATGCTCCTTGGGTTTTTTCCACTAATCGAGAGTGCTTTGTGAAGAAAATTATCAAGTCTATCTGGGTATGATGCGTTCTCTCATATCCCCATTTTCTAAAGATGACCAATTATCAGGGCTAAAATCCCATGATTGGCATAAGATATGTTAGGTTTGTACTACGGATGGATTGCAAGTGGCATGCGTTTTTTGCTATTCGGAGTCTAGTCATTGTTCATAATGCTTCTTCATTTGTGACAGTTTATACTATCGATCGCAATCATGGTATGCCTTACTCCATAAATACGTATGCCAATTTATAGGTTGTTAAATTTAGTGCAATGGATATCACAGAAGGAGATCAAGATATCCTCTAATGAATCCACAAGGTGGGGAGCAATGGAGACAGTCTGTCTCTTTGAGAAATACTTACCGAGCATACTCATGATACAAATCCACCTCTTGGTGCATCTTGTAGATGAAGTGGAGATTGCGAGACTTGTTCATACGTGATGGATGTTCTTCTTAGAGTGCTTCATGAAACCCTGAAAGACTTTGTGCAACAACGAGCTCGAATGTAGCATAGCTTAAGGTTGGTTGGTGTCTGAGGCAACGTTAGCGCATATTTCACAGTGGTTATCAATGGTAGATTCAGACAATAGATGCTATGGTCGTTGAAGGATGATGACAGATTGACTGGAGATGTGGTGGTTGAAAATGGGGTAGAAAAAAGGATGGATGTTGCAATGGAGGAGAAAGTGAATCGTTTTTGTATGTTGCACCATTCCTCCATGGAGACGTGGCTCGCTAAGTATGAGCAATCCAGGAAAGATCGAAAAGAAATGTGATCTAAATTTCAACATACTACATGCCATCGACCAATTCGATATCCCAAGGGCATGGAGGAGATGCCACAGTTTATGTCAATGCGATGGTTGCATGGAGCTTTGATTGCAACCTTTTGTGAAGGGGTGGAGGTCTCAACTGAGGACTGGGAATTCTTGAGGGGATGTAGTCCAAAGGTGACCACGTGTTTTATAAGCTATCGTATCTAGATTTTATATGTGATAACTAATTAACCATTTCAATGTACAATATAAAATATATAGTGCGGTGTGGTCGCGCGGATGACATTTCTGAATGGAGTGTATCGACAAAATACACTCCACAATGGATTGTGGTATTATGGCAAAGTTCGAGAAAGAGAGCCAACGACAAGCAATGGATCCAAACACCGGTATAGATGAGATGGAGTATTTTGGGAACTTGCAAAGTATTATCACGATGGATTACCGTAGCTTCTCCATGATCCTATTCGATGTGCAGTGGTTCAAAGTGGTACTAGAAGGAGCCAGGGCAACTGTTCAATGAGGTCCATTTGGATTTCTCGAAATAGATTCTAAAAAAAGATTGGAAGGATTTGCATGATATATTTGTATTGCCGGGTCATTGTGAACATGTGCATGAACTATCTTTCTTTTAATTTTATTACGACATGGTATATGTCACCAATTTTAAATCTCTCTTATATGTGATTTTGAACATGTAATTTTCTATCCAAACCCCCAACAGCCTCGATGGTGGCACATTGTACCTTCAGCTTTCCAAAGTGTGAGAGTATATGATGAAAGCAATGTTCCCAATGTAGATGAGGACATTATACAAATAGAGGGGTTGATATTGTAAGGGGTGGAGGCCAAAAGCTTGAACAATATAGAGGAGGCAGAATCGGATAACAATGATGGAAAGAAATGAGGCCAAGAATTCTTTGAGAACGAGGTGGACTCATTCTTTTGTGGTGACTTTTCTATTGATCTTCTAGTGTATGCGGAGTTGTGTCAAGAGATTGACATGGGACCATAGGGTATGTCATACTTGGAGCATCCGTCTACTCAATTAGTTTATGAATTGCTTATAAGGGTACTATAGAATATGCATTTTAAGTACATTTTTAAAAGATTTATATTACCGTGCTTTGCTTGATTTATATTGATTTTGCTAACATAAATTTTTGTTTGTGCAGATGACCTTTGTGGATATTTGGATCCACACGATGAGTTGAGGGATGAACGACGAGGAGCTATAAGATATCTTCACACATATGTCTCCAAATCAAATGTCTCAATTCAAAGATATGGCAGACCAGGAATTGTCTTGGACACCATCAGATTGTTCCATTAGATCTACTTTGGCACGCTTTGATGCTTTGGTTTCCAGTAGACGAGGTTGATGCTCTACACTTAGGCCAGATGGAGGGAGTGGTTATGGGAGATGTTGCGGAGACGTGGATGCGGTGAGTCCACGATTGGCTTGAGATACAAGTACTACTCCTCGCTCTCGTGCAAGTTCGAGAGAGGGTGGATTAAGTGAATGTTGTGGAGGTACTGACGTAGTGTCTTCGTCTCACCATTCTGTTGGAGTTGCGTCATCTATGGGATGTGTCACACATGTGGGGATGTTTACTCCTGTCACTCTACCTTTTGCTCAATCGTCTGCAGGTGGCTCCCCTATGGGTGCTACTCCGAGAGATACTACCGTCATGGGTACACTCGATGTACAGGGGCCTCCTGGATATGCCCAGGAGTGCAGTCGTAGGTGGTAGAGGACACATTTTAGAAATATCCTAGAGGGGTATGGATACCTTGTAGATGATAGGACATGAGCAATTTTTTTTGTGAACATTTTCGTTGCTTTGAATGTCTGTATGAGGCCTGTATCTTGTAGTGCACTGCGCAAAGCAAAGACCACCTTGGTCAGAACATTTACTAGGATTTTATTTATAGACTTAGCCTAGCCATTCACCTAAGGGTAGAATGACAAGGATTTCCAATGGATGATTAGAGAGGCAGATACGAGATAAGCTATCACTTCATTGATGAAGTGTGTGCATTGATAGCTAACAAGTTCAATGGAAAAACCGATGAATCATGAGATCACTTGCTCCCATAAGAACTTAGCAATGGTCCTAGTGTCATTCTTTCTCATAGCTTGTGCTTTCGTCCACTTTGTGGGATAGTCTGTGGCCACAATGATGTACTTAGGATGTGAATACTATGCCATGGGACTTATCGGTCTAATGAAGTCGATTCCCTATTTATCAAATGGTTGTCTTGCAATGATTAGGGTTAGCTCCATTTGATCCTTTTGTGAATTGGGACCTTGGTCCGTTGGCACTCATCATATTGCTTTACAAATCGTGCTGCACCTCAGAAGAGAGTAAGCTATCATAGTTGAGATTGCAGTACCTTGTGCGCTATTGTGTCTCTACTGAAGTGTCCTCTTGTGATTCTTCCCTATGCTTTAGTAAGCACATCATGCATTTCATGTTCACACACACATCAATGTAGCAATTTATCTTGCCCGAGCCAGTAAAATTGGCTTGCTATTAGCTAATAAGGTTGGATTTTCATGATAAGTCACCTAAGTCGAGGCCTTCTTGATTGAATGTTCAAGAAGTCCATGCTCAAGAACTTGGACTATGTCATCTGCCCAATATGGCATCAAATCAACTTTAAATGGATCTCTTTTGCTAGATAGGTTAAAGAGATGGACATCATGTAGTTCATTTGTAATGCCTTGTCTAGTGGCTTCTCCTATAGTAATATGAGATATATGGTTAGCCATGTAATGTTGTTTCCCCTTGTGTACGACCACGGAGAAGTCAAACTCTAAAAGCAAAAGTAGCTATCGAGTGATGTGTCATGTAGCACAAGGTTTGTTAATGAGATATAGCAAGGCTTGATGGTCAACAAAAAAGGTAAAGGGCATAGCCAAAAGATAGTGCCAAAACTTCTTTACAGCAAATACCATGGCTAGCCCCTCTCTCTCCATTGTCAAATAATTCATTTCCGTATCCGTGAGTTTTCTGCTCTATTGAAACTCACAGGACAGTCTAGGCTATGTTCACTAGGTTGGCACAACACCGCTCCTATCAATGCATAGTTCAACACAAACTGCTGATAATACCTTGTATGGCCCAAGAACTACTGAACTCCCATGTAATCAATTGGTGGTGGGAGATTGACAATGACCTTGACTTTTGAGAAGTCGGTGGGGATGCCGTTCTTCGATACCACATGCCCTAGGAAGCATCCGTACTTCACCCATAACTGGCACTTTACGAGGTTCAACGAGAGATGATATAATCAACACCGCTCAAAGATAGGTTGGAGCTTGTCTACGTGCTCCTTCCAAGTGGAGTGAAAACACAAATCATTGATGAAAACCTCCAACTCCTTCCTAAGCATATCCTTGAATATAGCACACATGAGCCTTTAAGAGGTAGTTGGTGCATTAGTCAACCCAAAGGGCATGACTATGTAGGCAAAGATTTCCAATTCAGTGGTGGCAAAGGCAGTCTTGTGCCTATCATCAAGGTGCACTTGCACCTGGTTGTAACCCAAGAATCCATCCAGGAAGTTGTAGGCCTCTTAACCAACTTCTCTTTTGAGCATGTGTTTGGCAATGGATAATTGTCTCTCTTCATGGTAGCATTTACCTTTTTGTAGTTGATGCACACTATGATTTTTTTTGTTATTTTTCAGTATAATGACTATGGGTGAAACTCAGTCCGTGTTGCTCAATCTCGTAGAGAATCCTAATCTCATTAGCTTATCTATTTCCTCCTTGACAGCCTGAGCATGTTTTGGATTCATGGGATACGATCATGCTTGATGAGTGTTGCATTGGGTGTCATGGGTCATGCTTGACTGGCGTTGCATTGGGTGTCATGGGTATATTGTGAGTCACTACACTCGGATCTACCCCTTTGAGTTCTTCCAGGGACTAAGCAAAGACAATCATCTATATACTCTTGCAAGAGAGCAATGAGACTTGCTTCCTCTTCCTTGGTCAGGTCGTTGACTATAAAGACACTTCGAGGTGTCTCCCCTTTCCTAGCCAAATTGACCTCCTTGATATTGGTGGGTCCTTCTATCGGTTCGCTTGCTTGCCCCTAACGTTTGGCTCCTAGCAAGATCACTACCCTATCATCTTTTTGGAACTTAGTGAACCTCTTTGGTAGGTCTTGTGGTTTTCTTTGCTTTTTTGTATGCGTGTCCCTAGGCTATTTCCTCCTTTTCTTCTTTAACCTTTAGCACCTTAGGTGAACGGATAGGTCCCCTTTGGTGCTAGTCTTAGCAGGTTGACAAATCTCGAGATCACTGTCTAAACTCACTTTCGACTCAAAATTGAACTCTCTGTCTTCGGTAAAAGAGAGAGTTTCCCTTGGTGGTTGCAGCTTGGAAGGTGAATCCGTCCTATATATGGGTGTAGCACTTGGTTGGACTAGTTCTGCTTGCTCATAGTCCATTATGCCTATGTGCTCTAATCAAGTGCGATTGCAATCCATGCGCATGACTCCTTTCTCGATTCTAAAGGCATTTCCCTTGCGCCGTCTGGAGTTTTCTCGTATTTGCTTAATTATACATCCCTCAGTATCATATTCTATCATATCAATCTCCCCTTCACTCTCATCATTGAAGAAGTAATAGTCCTCGTACTCGTCATCATCAGAATCGCCCTCATCTGACTGCCCATCACCTTCTAAGTCCTGATACTTAGGCATCTTCTCATCGGTGCATAAGGCCTAATTGAATATCAAGTTTAAGTCATGCACTTTGGTTCATCACCACTTAGGTTCATGTAAGAGATCTTCGAGTGGTTTAAGATTTGTTGATGAGTTACCAGCTAACTTATCAATCAGGTGCTCTAAGATCACATGGAGCTCTCTTCTATTGTTCAGTACTTGGAATGAGACAAAGTTGGGTCCTCTCTACGCGCTCCTAGCCATCATGCGGATTGCCACCACTGAGGGCTCTTCTCGGGTCTTACCAACTGCTTTAACAGCTTGCTCATATTCCTCATCGTTTGACAGGTCAATTGTAGCAAGGATATGAATTCAGTCCCGCTCAGGCATATACTTAGTCAATGGCCCGTAAGACATCCTAGAATGGCTATTACCCTTTAACATAGAGGAGATGGTGTTTAGGTCAACTATCATGGTCTTCTAGGTGTCCATCTCTACTCTTACAGCTTCTGTTCTATTGCCTAGGAAGATGGTTACCATTGACCCAGTCTTCTATGACTCTCGCATTGTGCATGCAGGGTCAGCCTAGCAGGATATCATAGTCCACTCCCTTCATGACTATAAAATCAACCAAGAATTGGACTCCTACTTGGCCAATTCTTTAACACATTGAATGGCTTCACTTTCATTCCATTAGCTAGAGTGACGTTAAACCTGGCTATCTCAACTAGTGGGTTACCCTAGGTTTGGAGCACTGCATGGCTTAGCACACTAACTCCCACTGCCATATCTACAACTCCTTTCCTTGTGGTGTCACCTAGAGCTAAGACTAGCAAGACAACATGCATTTCAGTTCTCTCCAGAAAGTATTGAAGTGTAAGGATTTTGGCACTGAGTGTAGCATCAAACTCGGTAGCCGCACTTTTGCATTGTGTTCGTTCAAGTCAGCAGCACCTCGCTCTATTGGTCCTTCAACCCACTATTTCAACTCCTGCCACAGCGGCCGATGCTGCATAAGTAGATCTCCTAGACTTAGTGTCACAAGGGTGGCTACCAATGAGGCGAGGAGGTTGCTAGCTACTTGCCACACTCCTGTCTCTGCGCTTTCTAGCCAATGGCCTTGGTTGGTTTGTTGGCCCGTAGTGTTTAGGCTTTGTTTATGTGACACTATTTGTTGTTGCGAAAAACGGATGCGTGGTTTGCATGTAGCGAATGAAAGAAGCTCTCTCTTTGTCTCTTTTACTCATAGAATTGCATATGACTTATGAGAAATTAAAAATAGACTAAAAGAGAGGGTAAAGTAAGATGAAGCAACAATCTCCCCCCGACATGAAGTGGGGAGCTTCCTTCATGCTGTATTTATAATAATATTATGAAATCTTCTTTGCCCAAGATTTAGGCCCTTTACAATCACTCTTTGCATAAAGAGTTTGAGTGTACTGGAAAAGAGATAGAGTAATTTGAATTAATGGATGCTAGCAGTTGTGCATCCCACAACTCTCTAGAACCATTAATATTTTATTGGACATATCTTCTAAAAATCTATTTTGCTAATAAATATTTACATAGAGGCTATGCGCATGCTTTATAAGAAATAGTGGTGCATCTAATACAATAATTCAATAATTACCAAATAAATTCTTAAGGAAGTAATCTTTAAAATGCTTGCGCGTGGCATGCCTTTCCAATTCACCTTGCTCTACACATCATCTGCCAAAAATTTAGAAAATGATGTTAGAATAATAACTAACTGAATAATTACAGCTAGCCACATAAATCAATTAATTTGGAATTCTATACAATAATTAATTCACAAAGACGTTAATACTCATGTAGATAAAATGGTATCACCCATGTTCGCACTTGCATCGACACTCAAAAAGGATAGGCGTCCCCATCATCCTTCTGCCTAAGGCAATTCTTAGGAACGTGCCCGGCATTGACAGAGAACCATTTAAGGCACTCATCCCACCAACGTATACACAAAGGAGAACCATTTAAGGCCCTCATCCCTTTACATAGGTGCCACCTGGCAACATACCCCCGGGGTGGGATAACAATTGTTCTCAATTGCTATTGGCTGGATGTGGAGATAATAAATTGGAAAAATGTCGCAAATCACGAGCATGCATCCATTGAGATTCCTCAACAGGGTGATTGTGGAATTTGACAAGATAACGAGGATAAGTAGTACCAGTTCTAGTGGTCATATAGTCAACATCAATAATTGTTTCAGGGATTAGGATTTCATGGTCATCTGCTATCAAGGGTGGTGAGTCATAAATAGGGTGAACAGGAAGAGAACCTTTGAAGGGATGCAAAAGACTAATGTGAAAAGTGTTGTGTATTTTCCAATGATGAGGTAATTCTAATTTATAAGCATTAGGATTAATACAGTGGAGAATTTTAAAAGGTCCATAGAAACGAGGAGCTAATTTTACATCCGGATTCTTTTCTACACTCTGGAGTCTACGTTTTTCAACACATAACCAAACATAATCTCCTTCTTTATAAATCATGGCTTGCCTCTTTTTATTTGCTTGTTTCACATATGATTGTTGGGCCTTTTCTAGCATTTGTTTAACTTGCTCATAAATACTTGAATGATTTTGAATCCAATCGTCAACAGAAGGTATTTTGTGTGTTAGACAAAATATGGGAGTTGGCGATTTGTGACCATAAACAATTTTAAAAGATGCCTTTTGTGTAGTAGTGTGAGTGGTATTATTGTAAGCAAACTATAGAAGGTGCAAATGATTATCCCATGTGACTGGAGAAGAAATTGTGTAAGCACTAATTAAATCCAAAATTGTGCTATTTGTGGTCGCTGTTTCACCGTTAGTCTCTGGATGAAATGCAGAGCTAAAATCAATCTTAGTTCCTAAGTTAGTAAACAATGTAATCCAGAAATTATTACAGAATCGAGGATCTCGATCGGACACAATAATTTTCGGTAATCCATGGTGCACAAAAATATGCTTGAGAAATAAGTTAGTGGCATGTGCAGCACTTAAGGTCTTTTTACAAGCAATGAAGTAAGCTTTTTTACTAAATCTATCAACTATAGTCCATATCATATTATTCTGTGAAGAAGTTTGTGGTAAACCTGTAATGAAGTCCATAGAAATCTGCTCCCAAGGTGAATTAAGGATAGGTAATGGAAGTAATAAACCATATGACTTAAGTAAAGAAAAGAGAAAAACAAAGAGAGAAGAGATAATGCACTTACCTCAAAGCTTGAAGAAGAATCCCTTCCTACTTACCATGATGTCTTTTTATGCGTTGACATACAATGCATTCAAAAACAAAATTAGAGACATCACTACATATTTGGCCAGAAAAAATCTTCGTGTAAATTTCTAAGTGTGAAGATAATACCGCGATGTCCCATATAAGGAGGCTCGTGTACTTTTTGCATAATGAAATGACGAAAAGGATTAGTAATACATAACCTTTTTTCATAAAATAGAAAACCATCGAAAACAGAAAAGTTATTAGTAGGGATCCATTGATTGTTAAATAAATTTACCCAGACATCATGAAAATCGGGATCTTGAAGATAAGTATTTTTCATTGTGTCTAACAAAGAAGTAGAAATGACAGAAATATTGTTTAATGATGGCCTACGACTAAGTGCATCGGCTACTAAAATTTCCTTACCTGGTTGATATTGGATGATTGGATGAAAGAATTGAATAAATGATGCCCAATGTATGTGTCTATCAGATTTTTGTGGTTGTGACAATAAATGTTTAATACTCTGCTGGTCGATTTTAATCATAAAAATTGAACCCATTAAATAGTGCTTCCATATGCGCAATGCATGAACTACAGCTAATAAATCTTTGTCATATGTACTATATTTAACTTCAGAAGGTTTTAGTTTACAACTAGAGTATGCTATAGGGTGATTGTCTTGCATCAATACTGCACCGATGCCACAACCACTTGCATCAGTAAACCACAATAAAGAATGGTTGATTGAAATCAGGTATTTAAAAAACTGGTGCGTGTGTAAGTGCATGCTTAAGTATTTCAAACGATCGTTGTTGGCTGTTGCCCCAATGATAAACAAGAACCTTTTTTAACAAAAGAGTTAACAGTAAAGCAAGCAATGAAAAATTTCTAACCAATTTTTTATAAAAGCTAGCTAGTCCTAGAAATGAATGAACTTCATGTACATTTTTAGGTGTTGGCCAAGACTTAATTGCTTCAATTTTGCGTGGATCTACGTGTATGCCTTTGGCTTCTTTCACCCATTCCTTCACCTTTTCAATGTCTTCGAGTTGGCACTTTGGGTTAGGCTACTCCTCAGACCCTCGCACTTCCTTTCGTGACCATCCTTGGCGCTGAAGTTTTCGCTTATGCATCTATCACTTTGTTTTTCGTAGGTAGCGTTATGGCACTTTCTATTTTCAGCATCATCTTTGTGTCTAGTTTCTTTCTCCTTCTCCTATGGCTCCTCTTTCCAATTGAGACCACATCTAAGTTGCTAGGCCTTGGTAATGATATGCCAACCTACTTTGTTTGTGCACAAGTCATGAAATGAAATAAGATATGTGTGGCCTCCCCATTGAGTTTCTCGACACCGAACAACCCTAATGGGGCCAAGGGCTCGTACGTTGAGTTAGAGGAGGGCTTTCGTCTAGGGAAATCAACAAGAGATGCGTGATTCCACATTCATTGCATCTCTGATCGACCTTGTCTCGATTTTCTTGCTCATGTTTAGGGTAGCACAAAGAGATATGTCATGGGCGACCGCAAGTCCATCATGTGATTGGTTCTTGGGTTTGCCCTGTGATTGGTTCTAAGGCTAAGAATGCATCACTTCAGCTCAACAACTTCGCTCGAGGGATCTAATCTAGCACATAATACTAGTCAGTATGGCTAGGCAAATGATAAGCAAAGATACTCATCGACTCAGCATCTCTTGTTTATGCTACTCCTAGTCAAAATTTCCTGGAGAGAACCTTGTTATTTAGCTACCTCCACATCGTTAGAAAAAATGACAAAAAGATAGGGAAAACTCTATTGGATTCCTAATCAAACTTCCATACAATGAAATTCATTATGTCATGCACACACATCACTCCCTTTCAATCACTCCCTGGTGTTAAGTCCCATTCCATAGGTCTACAATGTGATTGAAAGTTGATTGGTTCTCGGGTTCAGCATGTGATTGGGTGACTGCAAGTCCAACATGTGATTGGTTCTTGGGTCTACTCTCCTAATCCTCTACCTAACGCCATCAATGGTACTGGTCCGTAGTCCATAAGGACAGCATTGCTCTCTTTGTTGTACGAGACATAAGAGTGTATATAAGGCTCTTCATCATTCAGCACTTCCACGTAGTGGATTGGAGTGTCACTTGGTGAATGGGTCATGTAGGGTGCAGGTGGTCTAGGTATGCCTATAGGGTTTATCTATGTGTCCTAGGAATGGATAGCTTGGCACCATTGGGTGCCGGGAGAGAAAATGGGGCTCCCCTTCTAAAGAAGTCTAGCAACCTATTTACTAGGTAAGGCCGATTGTACAGTTGTAAGTACGGAAGTCTCCTCGATAGTTTTCCATGCATGGCATCATGGCCGAATCTATCGCAATTCACACAAGGTTGAGACCTAGGGTCTTGACACTCAGCTGGCAAGTGGTTTTTGTCGCAATACATGCATTGGATGTAGGGGCATGTCAGTCATCTCATTATTTCTTATAATCTAGCTATCTTCATCTTCATCTCAACTAGCTCCTAGATTGAGTCAGTGCTCTCTAGCTCTCTTTCCATCTCGACATCCGGACCCTCCTATTTCTTGCTAGCGATAGCACCCATTGAATTTCACACACTTCCATGTTCTATCGCAAGCTCCTAGCTTGTTGTTCCTTATTGTAGGTCACTAGGCTTTGCAGAGTTTTACGTGCTAGTCTCCTTTCCTCTCCTAGGTCTGCCTGACATCCTCGAACATCTCGCCATGGTGGTCTATTCGGGCATGTAGATCGTAATTGGCAACTAGTTTGAATTTCAATCAGGAGACCTCCTAAATTGAGCTCCTCATCTCATTCGTGGTTAGTGCTTGCCTCTGCCATATCCGTGGTCTCTCTCTCCACCAAGTTATCAATGAGGTTGATTAGATCGGGTAGATCCACTTTTCCAATGGTGACTGTTCCTTCTAGATTCCATGGTGCATCTTCTGGTCGGTTGGGGTTTTGATCACCCGACTATGTCTCCATATCTCCTCCTACCGGTGGGTTCATTCTTGGATTATGTTTGGATGAGTTCCTTGTTATTTACACGAGCTTCTCAGCTTACAGTCACTTAATGTGTGTGGGTGTACTCTTTTTTGTGCATTGTGCGCAGTCAGGCTTTTAGCTCTTACCAAGTGGACTTCAAGTGTTGAAAATAGTATGAGTGCAAAGACAAGATTATTTATCTTGACACTCTCACTTATGCTCGTGGCCTAATGGGGCGCTAAATTTGGTTCCTGGCCTTCATTGCAACTTGTTAGGGTCTATGCTGTGTCGTTTAGCTTGTTCAGGGTCCACACTGTGTCAACCACCCCACAGCAGCTCCAATGAAGTACTCTCTATCATTCTTGAGAGCTGTGATAACTCCCAAGAGCTCTCTTTTAACTTGTGGATACCTTCGTTGCCATTCATTTAGAACTTTCATCCCAAACTGAATAGCATACTTATTTCCATCTGCATCGTCTTGGCCAACAACCCATCCAATGCCGATAGGACTAGATCAACAGTAAGAACAATAGGTCTCCCACACACATAATCTGCCTTTCGAAGAGTCAAACCAGCTCTCAATAATTTCTTCACTTTCTGCATGGCTTTAGTATGTTTTATCTCCCAAGAAAAACATTGCCCTTTCCTCAAGAGCTGGTAGAGATCATCTGCAATATGAGCAAAATGAGGAATCCAAATAAGATAAAACACACAAGCTCCAAGAAACCTACGAACCTCTGAAGTAGAAGAGAAAGTCTCTAGAATTTTCTCTATGGCATCAACCTTTGCAGGAGAAGGCTTCTTGCCATAATATCCACACATATGACCAACAATCAAAACTTCTCTGGCTCCAAAAATAGACTTCAACCTTGAAAAGGTCAAATTCACTTCTTCTAGTTTGCAAAGAATTCTCTCAACATCTCTAATGTGTGAAGCCACAAAGAATCTTCATCCATGGTCATCTAAAGAATCATCTTTACCTTCTTCCGAACAACCCTTGATAGGTAAGTCATCAATGAAAGGCATAGTAAGCTCAGGAATAAAATCTCGTAAAAACTTGTTCATTCCATTCATCATACAAGCAACCAAATTAGTAGCTCCTTGCGGAAGTGCACACATTCGGACAAGGCCTAGAGGTGTCTTCATTGTAGTCAAATCTCTGCTCGCAAGGGCAAGCTGAAACTGATTATATCCGGAAGATTGCTGAATGAATAGATAGCACGTCGAGCAAAAGCTTCTGTGAACTCATCCACAATAGGTCCAGCACCAACATTTCGAATAGTGACCTCATTTATTGGCTGTAGGTCCTGTATGAATCTGAGTGTCCCATTCTTCTTAAGAATTGTGAACCACCTGTTGGAATATGGAGCTGAAGATGGCTCTAGAATTCCCATCTTGATTCACTCATTCAAAAGCTCTACCAATTTGGACAAGTGGGCCCTCAGTACAAGAATAGGCTATATATTCTAAGGGACATGCAGAATGGTAAAAATAACCATAGATGTCACAACCTTAGGATCAACGCATCCAATCTCATGTGGAAAGAAAGCAAAAGCTTTTTCATGTCTGCATAACATCTCTTCAAAACAACTTACCTCTTCAAAAAGTAAAAAATCTTCGGTCCCAATCTTCATCTCTTTCAATGTCTCGGCTAAAAACTTATGTACGATACCTACAGGATCTGACAAAGGAGGTTGCATAGTAGCTCTCTCCTAATCATCTCATCATTGCCCAAAGGTAGAGGTCCTGCAAATGGTCTAACCTTCTTGCCAATTGTCTTATATTTTGTCTAAATTCTGGCTTCATTGCTACAACCTGCAAATTTCACCTCTTGATGAAAATACCATGGTAAGCACAATTTTTGCTGTGTATAAACAGCAATACCTAAATCTTTTTACTGAAATATGTCAACAAAGAATACTTTTTGTTGAGAATCCTCAGTACCCAAATTCATTTGAAGCACGAAATCAATAATTTTGCAATACATTGCCAGAGAATGGACCTGTAAGATATATGACAACTCTTAATTGTTAGCATTTAGTAAAATCGAAAGTTCTTCCATGGTATCTAAGCATGAAAGGCCATCATAGAGACTATCTATCCGATCCTCTTCCTGCAAAACACCTACAATCATCAATTCTTTTTCTTTTCTTTTTACTGCATGGGAGCTCTAGGCATATCGAAAATATGCTGAAAACACAAAGTACTTTCATTGCATACACCATAAACACATGAGGAAAAACTACCGCTGTTAGGAGGCAAGAGCTTCCCCTGACTCGTACCACCATCGTCTCACATGACAGTGGTACCTATAACAAAAATCTGGCTCTCCTATTGGAAGAGGGAAATCCCTCAAAGAATCTTTATTCCGATGATGATTAATGCAAACGGTCATGAATTGGACAGCTCTCTTCCCATCCTTGCTTTAGATCCTTGCATAGGCAGATCCATCATTCATAACTTTAGTCTTCGAGACTCAACAATAAATGGCTACCCCAAAATAATAGGATAAGAACAAGAGTTTTGTACAAAGAAATGATAAGACTCACCCACATCTGCAATAGAAATCTTCAGATTTGGACAAGCAACATACAAATCTCTTATAGTGTTGTTGGTTGCATACATGTGCCAACCATGATCCACATCAACTGGTCGGCCATCTACCAGTATCATATAAAACCCACACTATAACATGAATCTCAGAGCCATGATCCAAAAGAGAAACACAAGGAGTCTCAGTCTCACCAAGCTTGACGACAGTTTCTGTAGTTGCACGAGCCCAGTGACTTCGAGAAAAATGGCTACGAGGCACCAACCTAGGCGCATCTTTGCTCTCATCATACTGTACTGCCTAAAGTAGAGGATGAAGAGACTTCGTGAACTACATACATAGAGCTCTATCTGTAGACTCCTCAATAGTCTCCTCATCAAAATCAACCTCCTCAATTTGCAACCCATAGAGAATAGCCTCGGCAACAACCAAAGCCTCTTGATGGATCATATCCTACATTGGCTCTTTAATAATTTGCCATTTTCTTTTTATGATGTCAATAATATCATCATGAAACTCTCTTTTGGCAATCCCCAAGACTTCTCCACGTGTAAATTCAATTTTGCAATTAAGAATTTGATCCTCAAGTACCTTTTTCAAGTCTGTGGTCGTCTCGATGTCAAATTGTAGCTCGAATCTTGGTTGATTTTTTGGCTTCAAATCCTTTTTCTTTGGGGCCTTCTGATCTTCATGTACTTTTGTCTTCTATACATCAGGCATACTCTGCTCTGGTCCTGAAGAAGAAAGCTAAAGAACTAGTTCACTCCTTCTAGTTATCCTCTTTGATCCTTCAGGTCGATCATTATCTATTTTCCACTTTTCTTCAACAAGCACTTCAAATCCTTGAGATTTTGCAATGTAAGCATAGATAGAAAAGATATCTATGCGATCATTCTATCTAGTCCCTTTTCTGATTGCATCTCCTATGGATGAAAGTTCACATGATGAAGCTTTACCTTTCTTTTTTGCATGTAGTGCATAAGACCATAAAGGAGACTTATCTTTCGGCAACTGCTTCAATTGAAGACCATAGGTAGGAGCTTCTCTGGCCACCCCTTGCTTCACATAAGAAGAATGTAAGAGAGATTCCTCTAATAATTTCTTCATACCTCCTTTGCCAAAATTTGTTTTAAGCGGTTGCTTTATATCTCCAAAATATATCATCCTATGCTTCCAAACCACCAACTTCAGTCTTTTTGCTTCTTCAAAGTCTTGACAGTCCTTATGCTCATGGTCTAGACTATCGCACCATATGCAACGGCGAACATGATCATTTTTGGAAGAATTCATAGGAGTAGAAGAGGATGGGGCAGAAATTGGAGTTGGATTAAGTGGCCGTTGTTCTCTTTTGGTCATCTTGATTTGAAGATATTTCAAGTTCTTTGAAATTTCTTCCACCATGTCTTCGACAGTTGGTTTGACAAATGGTCTGACAACCGCAGCAGGAATAGGCATAGGCATAGACACAAGATGAGAAGTAGGAGAAGAAGTGGAAGGAGCAAGAGGAGAAGTCGGGGTAGGAGAAGACATCGGTGTTTGCATGCCTTTTTGCAAGCGAGCCTTTCATCTCTGCCTCTTCATCAATGTGGAAATTGCATCAACAACATCTTGCCAATCCATCTTCGATCCCATAGGCTATGTACGGTCTTCAAGAAGCTCTCCCAACCTGTCTTGAAGTGCAGGATCAGCCGCCTTCAAGAATAACTCCACTTTCTCTGATTTTAGAGCTCTTTGCTCTAGTGCATCCAACTGATTATATTGCTCTTCAAACTCACACTATAACTCAGAAACAACAAGTCCTTTGTTGGGATGATAGACCCACTCTCTGAAAGTCTTACGTGTAGCAATACCATAATCCTCCATAAAATATTCATCTTTGAGTGCCTTCCTAAAGACATTCCAATTTGAATCTTGCACAAATAAATCAGTCACTCTAACCCACAAAGCAGGCGTGACAAGCCGTAAAAAATAATTGCTCTAGTTGGTAGGAACTCCAAAGAAGTGCATCTGGCTTTCCGTAACGTGTCTGCTCGTTCACTTGGGAACACGACTTAGCAGCCCATCAGGAAGAGAGTCTAGAAAGCTCGGGGGGTCACTCATGAATATATGTATATATAATGTGAGCTCAAAATAAGGAGTTTTTAAAACACCATTTTTATACATTTTTTACATACACAAGGGTGTCATATAAAGGGATTACTTACAGATTGAATAGAAAAGGATTGTGTTCTATTCAAGAAAAATTCATAGATTAGGATATTTATAAATAGGCCATGAACGCATGTTATAAGAGAATATATATATATAGTGAACCCCTCGAGCTAGAAAGCATCACCTGGCACTTGCAAGGAATGTCACAGGTTTTGCGATCTAGGTCTTTCCGAGTCTGCCCCGAGCGGAAGTATCCGACCCTTTCCACTTAGGATCGACCTGAAGTCAGGGTTTCTTTCCTATCAGCAACGTCTCTAGGAAGTATCTAGCGTCGAGCTCTAGATGACCCACTTTGAGTAGAAACAACAGAGTCGAAGCAGATTTATGCTGCATTTGGTTCATGGAGAATGGGAAACGAGAGGGATACGAAGCTCAACCTCTCTGCCCATAAGGCATAGTCCCATTCCGTTCCCCTAAAATAGCATAAATCGAGGTTCTAACTATACTAACTCTAGGGTCTTCACAGTATCATTTTCACATCTTTTGAGAAAAGTTTCCAGATAATCGGGACCACCCTTCCGTAGGACGCACTCAAGTCACGTCCACCGCACTTTCCTCGGTTTGTTTAGTTATCTAATTACCTACCACATTATGTTTGACATGTAAAAGCAGCTTCCTTAATTAATCAATTTAGATATAGGTTCCTTCACGTAACTTAGGCACTGACACAAAAACAATGTCAAGCAAGTTCCTTTTTCAATTATCCGATCTTTATTTATCATAGTCCTGAAATACATCAAGTATCATGCTCGAAGGCTATCCCAGCACAATCAACAGGATTGATGCTCTAAGTTTTGCCCGTAGACTAGAACACGGGCCTCAAGATCCCATCTCGAGTCACGTCGGCCTCTTGTGCGGGATCCGAAGGCAAGGAATTTACAGCTAGAGCCTCCCCTGGCACCCAAGCTTCCTCCCACTCCAAGAAGCACCCACGGAGAGACCTCTCCCGGCGGGTTCGGTCCACATAATCGGCTCGGCTAACAACCCCCTTGGATAGGGCCAGACAGAAAGTCGGAGGTAACTGAACCTACCTCTCCCTCCAGGCTTTTAATCTGAAGCATTAAGTATTTTACCTTGAATTAGTTCCTTGAGCAAGGAAATTCAAACAATGTGCCTAGGTGTACAATCACGATCATTTCGAAGGCCGTTTGTATGACCAACTGCTAAGGCATGATTCCTTCTTCCCGAATGCTCCTAGCAGTCACTCCTAGGTCATTCGCGACTTGGCGAGATTCCAAGGGATTGGCAAGCTAGGTTGCTTGTTTCCCTTTTTTTCTTCAGGTTAGGGTTTATACCCTGCCGACCCTAATTATCCTTACCTTAGGTCTCCTGGTAAAAATAGGTCACGGATAGCCCCATTGTCCTCAGTTGGTCAACTTGCTAGTTATCTCCTAGGTCCCTTGAAGTACCTATGTACCTTTATCTTTGATCTTAATTGATCAAGATTGCCTATCCCTTTGACCATGGCTGGTCGAGATGGTTCTGTTTAGAACAGTTCCTACTCTGACTTAGGTATAATCTTCTTAAGCCTTCTTAATAATGCTCACAAGCGCTTAAGCCTTTACCTATCCCTCTTGAAGTCACCAAGGACTTTGTCATGGGATTCATGGATCTCAATCCCATTTAGTAAATTACAAACAACGTTGGATTTTTCCAACAACTTTAAGGCACACAACGTAATGCCATGCCTTCATTTTAATAATTACAGTTTTGATATAATCCATGCGTTATTTTATGCCACACATGTGAAGGTACTTTCCATGCATGCAATCTTAACATTATCCTCTATGTAATTATTTACACAATCTATAACCTTCTTGAATGATCTAACTTTATGTGATCATTGTATGAGTCTAATTGCACTTTAATCTTTTCTGTAGTTCATTACATGTACCTTAGAATCCATCTTGCGACATGGACATGCACTTTGTTTTTTTCAATGTTCTCTAAAATGCATTTTAAGTAAGAACTTGTACAATGAGTAATGCACTTTATGCAAGAATTTTTGGTAATTTATGATGTAGTTTCTAATCAATTTCACCTATTATGATGTCATCCTGCAAAATGAAGATTATCTTGTTCGTTACATACATCACAACTATATTCATACATACAAACACACAGTTAATGTGATGCATGTAAATCTGATTCTTCACCGTGATGATTATAACCTACGATTTAATAATAGAACAACCTGGGTTTGGAGTGATATCGTGATTCCAGTGGTATTGATGCCTGATGAACCATTCGTGGTTGCAGTGCCACCTTGTTTCGAACCTCCACCCACGCTTGCAGGGTTTCCGGCCATCTTTGTGGAGCTACAGTTCGGGGCCATGATCGAAGACGCGTGAATGAGTGATAGACTTCTCGCACTCTCCTATGCAAGATTCTCGCCACCTCTCCTTGAGTGGAGAAAATAATGAAGGGGGACCGGAAATTCTTCTTCTTCCTCTTCTCTTCTTCTCCTCTCTCTCTCTCTCTCTCTCTCTCTCTCTCTCTTCTTCTTCTTCTTATTCTTCTCCCTCTTCTTCTTCTTTTTCTTCTCCTTCTTCTCTCTTCTTCCTCTTCTTCTTCTCTTCTTCTCCTCTCTCTCTCCCTTCTTCTTCTTCTTCTCTCTCTCCCTCTTCTTCTTCTTCTTCTTCTTCTTCTCCTTCTCTCTCTCTCCCTCTTCTTCTTTTCTTATTCTTATTCTCCTTTCCTCTTCTTCTTCCTCTCTCTCTCTCCCTCTTCTTCTTCTTCTTCTTCTTCTTCTCCTTCTTCTCTCTTCTTCCTCTTCTTCTTCTCTTCTTCTCCTCTTCTTCTCCTCTCTCTCTCCCTTCTTCTTCTTCTTCTTCTCTTCTTCTCCTTCTCTCTCTCACTCACGGCCGCCCGGGGGGGAGGGGGGGGGGGGAAGGGGGGCGCTTCCTGCCGGCGACGTCCACAGGGGGGCGCTCTGTCCACGACGAGGGGGGGGAAGGAGCTGTGTGGCTAACGACCCGGGAGGAGGGGGAGCAGCTACCTTATAAGGTAAGGGGCAGTCGCGGCGGCAGGGGGAGAGAGAGGGAGAGTAAAAAATTCCTAGAAAAAATGTAAAAATTTTTAAAGGGGGGTTCTCATGGGGAGGAGACACGGGGGGGCATGGGGGATATTATATCCTCTCCCCCTTAGAGGAATCGAGATGTCCTCATCTCGAGAAGACCTGGGGATATTGTTGGTTGAGAGTATTTTTATCCATCCAGGTGGCATTCTCTTCTGGATAATCTTTACACTGGATGAGGTATTCTCTCAAGGTCCTTGATCTCAAAGGCCTCTCCCTAACATCTAGGATTCTATCAGGTCATAGCTCAAGGACTCCTTTGCTAGGCATTACAATTTGCTGATCATCAAGTACATGATTTGGATTAGGTAGATACTTTTTCAATAGACTAACATGGAATACATTATGAATCTTTAGAGTTGTGGATAGCTATAGTTTGTAAGCATTAGGCTCTAGGCACTTGGTGATCTTATAAGGTCCACAATACCTCGGACTTAGCTTCTTGTACTCTCCCAAGGGCAATGAACTCTTTTTAGGGCGTACATGGATGAAGACCATATCACCTTCGATGAAGGATCTGTCTTGCCGTTTCAAGTCATCATAAGCCTTCTGTCTATCCTTGGCAGCTTGAATGTCTTCTCTTATTGATTTGATTTGATCATCCATGTCTTTCAGCATCTGCCTAGAAGCTTCTACCCTCAAAGTTGGATCCAAGAAGTTTAAAGGGGTACGACACTCATGCCCATACAATGCTTGGAAAGGGGTCATCTGAATACTATGTTGGTAAGAAGCATTGTAGGCAAACTCAACCAGTGGTAAGTATTGAATCCACTTTTTGGGTTCGCGACAGTAGTATGCCCTAAGCATATCTTCAATGACTTGATTGACTCGTTCTGTTTGACCATCAGTTTGGGGATGGTAACCTGTAGTGAAATAGAGTTGAGTTCCAATAGCCTCAAAGATAGCCCTCCAAAAGTGTGATGTGAAAAGAGAGTCACGATCACTAATGATTCTTCTGGGTAACCCATGAAGTTTGAATATTTCCTTGATGAATAATCTTGTGATGTCTGAAGCTTTATAGTTTGTCTTGACAGGGATGAGATGTGCGACCTTGGTGAGCATATCTACTACAACCATAATAGAGTTATATCCTCCTTGAACTTGGGGTAGGCCAACAATGAAGTCCATACTAATGAACCCCCATTTCATTTGTGGAATGTCAAGTGGTTGCAATTTCCCAGGCCTTTTAACATGTTCTGTCTTAATGCGTTGACAAGACAAACATTCCTGACATATTTGAGTACGTCTCCCTTGAGATTTTCCCAATAATAGCTCTTTCTGACCACATTAAGGGTCTTGGCATAACCAGGATGTCTTGAGAAAGGGGAGTCATGGGCTTCCCACAGTATCTTCTGCTTGAGAGTTTGGCTTGCAGGGATACATAATCTTGTCCTAAAGGAATTCTTGATACTTCGTCTTTAGTTTCGGGCCTTGATCCTTGATGGGGATCTCCCTTAGCATTTTTTGATAGACTGGGTCATAATATGCCCCTTCAAAATTTCGGAAGGAGACTTGGCCCTTCCCACAGCGGATGTGGGCATCATTGGGTATTAGCCAATCCATTCCGAGTAAACATTCGTGGATACCTAGGTTCATTACCCTGAATCTCACAGAAGTTGGCTTCCCACCGAGTAGGAATTTCACCTTAGCAATTTGCCTAGTACAAGTGACTTCACGACCATTTGCTAATTCCACAAGTAAAGTAGGTGCATCTATTGTGGCTATCCCTAATCTTTTTGCACAGATTGGTGAAATAAAGGAATACGTACTGCCACAGTCAATTAGGGTTTTGAAGCTTTTACCTTGATATTCTGATGGAGTTTAAATCACTGAATATTGGCGATTTGGATCGTTCTTATGAAAAGTGGCGTGAACCGTTGCTTTCTCCATGTCAGCATCCATGGATGGATCTTCATCATTGTCTATCTCCTTGTTGGAAACACTGGAGGTTCTTCCTCTAGCCATAACGATTGTTCCTTGGCCATGAGCGGCTCTATTTTGACCTTGGAATTGCCCATGGCAATGTCCTCTTTGCGTTGGAACAAAGTTGTTGATAGCATTGGCCCTAGCTTTCTTTCTTTGGCCTTGATTTTGACCCTGTGCTCTCTTAGCCTGAGCCTTAAACATACCCTTATTCTGATCTTTGTAAGGCCAAATCCTGTTGTTTCTTGGTTTGGTCTGCACCTCCTGTATTATTGGAGCAGCTCGAATGAGTGCATCTTGTAGGTCCGTTGGGCACATTGATTCTAACCGAGTGTTTATAGGTAGATTCAATCCAACACATAATTTTGACACCTGTTGTGTCATATCCATTGGGGGTGCATACTTTAGGAGTGAAACAAACTTCGAACAATACGCTTCAAGGGATAGTCGTAGTAGCTGCTGCAAGTCATAGAATTCATTCATCTTTTGTGTGCGGTAGGCAGGTGGCAGATACCTCCCTTGCACAGCTTCCTTAAGCTTATCCCAAGTAACTATCCCTTCCGAGATCGCTTGGTCTCTACACCACTGTTTCCACCAAAGTCTCGCTTCGCCTGTAAGCTTAAGTTTGGTAAGCATGGCTTGGTTAGCAAGTGCAGTTCTGGCTACCTCAAAATAATCCTCCATGGACTCAATCCAGATCTCGGTGTCAGCTTGGACAGTCCTTCCCTTACCATCAAACTCAGGTGGCTTAATTTATTTGAGAAGGAATTTCTTCTCTTGAACCACAGCTGGACTTAGTGCAGGAGTTGGATTTTGAACCTACGCTCGGGGTTGCGTCTGAACAATATTCTTTATGTTAATAGCTTATCATACGTTCCCATATTATGTTAATATGACTAGCACAGCCTTTTGCTAAGTGATTTAATCACTTAACACCACAGTTAATATTTATGATCAAAATAGAGAATTGTAAAATTTCTTATTTATTCATGAGGGCATAATCCCCTGAGTACATTTATTTTGGATAAGTAGGATAGGCTAATTGATACATCAATTTGGGGAGAATAGGATGGTGTTACAATCGGCTACAGGGACAAAATAATAATATGGAGTGGGGTCATGGATTTTCAAGAAATAGTAAGTCATAAGAAGCTTGGGGTATCCCTTCCTTTGATACCCATTCTTCTCATAGCACCCTAACACTTTGATTCTGTTAGCAGAGATCACCCGAGTCACTTCTTCATAGACATACTTGTTCTGCTTGACTTGCAAACCACTAATGTGTAAATTTGTGTTTACGCAAGCTTCGACAAAGATGAACAGCTTCACGATCTTTAAATTCTCCATCCACTTGATTCTCTTCAAGTTAGTTTGAAGGTACACGAGTTAGTGGGCTGCTATATAGTATATTCCTGAGTCTCCCGTCCATCTCCGCTCTACATACAGGGGTGAAGGGTTGTAAATGCGGTCTAGAATATCCATCATACCAAGCCTCTGGTGATAATTCGAAGCATGCATTGCAGTCATGAACATGACCTGGAACACCAAGAACTTGCTCCATGCTTCGTGACTCTGCAACCCAGCATCCATAAGTGAGTAAAGAAATGTTTTCAACAAAAAATATTGCTCTATTCTACTCACCTTCCCTTGTTTATCCCCTTATTCCCTTTATTTTCCTCCATTAAGTTCCCTTGTAATCCTTAGGCCTCGTTGGTTCGCTCTGATACAAACTGTAACGTGTCCGCTCATCCACCTGGAAACATGACTTAGCAGCCCATCGAGAAGAGAGTCTAGAAAGCGCCACCTAGCACTCGCAAGGAATATCATAGGTTTTGCGATCTAGGTCTTCCCGAGTCTGCCCTCAGCGGAAGTATCCGGCCGTTTCCACTTAAGATCGACCTAAAGTCAGGGTTTCTTTCCTATCAGCAAAGTCTCTAGGAAGTAGCTAGCGTCGAGCTCTAGATGACCCACTTTGAGTAGGAGAAACAGAGTCGAAGCAGATTTATGTTGCACTTGGTTCATGGAGAATGGAAAATGAGAGGGATGCAAAGCTCAACCTCTCTACCCATAAGGCATAGTCCCATTCCGTTCCCCTAAAATAGCATAAATCGGGGTTCTAACTCTACTAACTCTAGGGTCTTCATAGTATCGTTTTCACGAATTTTGAGAAAAGTTCCCAGCTAACCGGGACCACCCTTCCGTAGGATGGACCCAAGTCACATCCACCGCACTTTCCTCGGTTTTCTTAGTTATCTAATTACCTACCACATTATGTTTGACATGCAAAAGCAGCTTTTTTAATTAATCAATTTAGACACAGGTTCCTTCACGTAACTTAGGCACTGACACAAAAACAATGTCAATCAAGTTCCTTTTTTAATTATCTGATCTTTATTTATCATAGTCCTGGAATACATCAAGTATCATGCTCAAAGGCTATCTCAGCAATCAATAGGATTGCTGCTCCAAGTTCCGCCCGTAGACTAGTACACGGGCCTCGAGATCCCATCTCGAGTCATGTCGGCCTTTTGTGTGGGATCCAGAGGCAAGGAATTTATAGCTAGAGTCTCCCCTGGCACCCAAGCGTCCTCTCGCTCCAAGCAACACCCACGGAGAGACCTCTCGCGGCGGGTTCGGTCCACATACCCGGCGCGGCACAACCCCCTTGGATAGGGCAAGGCAAATAGTCGGAGGTAATTGAACCTGCCTTTCCCTCTAGGCTTTTAACCTGAAGCATTAAGTGTTTTGCCTTGACTTAGTTCCTTGAGCAAGGAAATTCAAACAATGTGCCTAGGTGTACAAGCACGATCATTTTGGAGGCCGTTTGTATGACCAACTGCTAAGGTGTGATTCCTTCTTCCTGAATGCTCCCAGCATTCGCTCCAAGGTCGTTCGCGACTTGGCGAGATTCCAAGGGCTTGGCAAGCTAGGTTGCTTGTTTCCCCTTTTTTCTTTGAGTTAGGGTTTGTACCCTGCCGACCCTAATTATCCTTACCTTAGGTCTCCTTGTAAAAATAGGTCATGGACAACCTTGTTGTCCTCAATTGGTCAACTTGCTGGTTATCTCCTAGGTTCCTTGAAGTACCTATGTACCTTTATCTTTGATCTTAATTGATCAAGATTGCCTATCCCTTTTACCATAGCTGGTCAAGATGGTTATGTTTAGAACAATTCCTACTCCGACTTAAGTATAATCTTCTTAAGTCTTCTTAATAATGCTCACAAGCGCTTAAGCTTTTACCTATCCTTCTTGAAGTCACTAAGGACTTTGTCATGGGATTCATGGATCTCAGCCCCGTTTGGTAAATTACAAACACTGTTGAATTTTCCCAACAACTTTAAGGCACGCAACGTAATTCCATGCCTTCATTTCAATAATTACAATTTTGATATAATCCATGCATTATTTTATGCCACACATGCAAAGATACTTTCCATGCATGCAATCTTAACATTATCCTCTATGTAATTATTTACACGATCTATAACCTTCTTGAATGATCTAAGTTTATGTGATCATTGAATGAGTCTAACTACACTTTAATCTTTTCTACAGTTTATTACATGTGCCTTAGAATCCATCTTGCGACATGGACATGCACTTTCTTTCTTTCAATGTTCTCTAAAATGCATTTTAAGCAAGAACTTGTGCAAGGAGTAATGCGCTTTATGCAAGAACTTATGCAATAATTTTTGGTAATTACAATGCAGTTTCTAATCAATTTCACCTATTACAATGTCATCCTACAATGGAGATTATCTTGTTCGTTATATACATCACAACTATGTTCATACCTAGGGAATTGTTAAACACACAATTAATGTGATGCATGTGAATATGATTCTTCACTGTGATGATTATAACCTATGATTTAATAATAGAGCAACCTGGGTTGGGAGTGATGCCGTGATTCCAGTGGTATTGATGCCTGATGAACCGTTCGCGGTTGCGGTGCCACCTTGTTTCGAATCTCCATCTTTGTGGAACTATGCTTCGAGGCCATACTCGAAGACGTATGAACGAGTGATAGACTTCTTGCACTCTCCTATGCAAGATTCTCGCCTCCTATCCTTGAGTGGAGAAAATAATGAAGGGGGACCGAAAATCGAATATACCTAAAAAGAAAAAGGAAATGCACTACCTATGTGTGTGCCTACCTCACCATGTAGTGTATGGTGTCCATGCTAGTGCAACTAGGAGTTGAACCTCAGGCAAAGCCTGTGGTGTTGTCCCACATTTGAGGACCCAGATCATGTAAGGGGAGGTGTTGTGGGTATGACTTAGGGAGACATGTCTAGCCATAGATGAGTGTAAAATTCCTAGGCGTGTCCTACCCTTGATGTGCCCTAAGTGTAAAAAGGGGAGGAAGGGGCCAAGGATATAATTGTCCCCACTGCAATGTATGTGGCACTGTGATGGTACATGAGAATTTCATTTCTTCCTTTTTTTGTGCTTTGTCTTTGTCTTTTTTTTGCTTTCTTTCTCTCTCCTTGTTTTTTGAATAAAACTATTTAATACATTAGGAGGGAGTATACTAGATGTCATCATGATGCCCTTCAGGAGCTACCTTGTGGGGAGGCCTAAGAGACAAGGTAAGGAAGGGTTTGCTCTATAAGTAGCCTTTTATGTTAATATGTACGTTTAGGGGTCTCATTGATACAAAGGGGTGATTGCACATGGTGAAGTGGCTATCATTCATATCTTCAAGGACTGCCATACAAGAGAAAGATAGGAGCGTGGCCCTCATCATAAGATGGGCCATCGTGTAGCTATTAATTCCTACATTGAGATTAAAAAATGAGTAGTGGTAGCCTGATCTCTTCTACCGTTGCAAGCTTTTGCTTGAGAGAAATCCTAAGTACCCTAAGATAATTACATGTGATGAATGCAGGATTGGGACAAGATGAAAACTTGTCAAGGAAGTGCGTGATGGATGGGTGAATATCCTGTTCAATGAAGATTAAGCACTCCTCTGGACTGACTGCATTCACATTATAGATCTTGGAAAAAGCATACCTATCATGCACATTCGAGTTATAGTCTACCCCTATTCTCCATGGATATGGCATGTAGATGGGATCATTCCGCTCCTCCAGTATGGTATTATAAAAGGCCACCCAAGCATCAAGGTTGGGGTCCCAAACACATTGCCACCATTTCGGTTGTGGGCTGTATATCCACTGATGGTCTTTGGGATCCCCCGAACCTTGTCTTGCCCCAATAGTCTGTATACTCTTTTTGCCACCTTGTAGGGTGTTTTACTCTTTCATCTATCCATCAATTCCCTAGTCATTGTGCAATCCTAATCACCTACTCCACCACTCTTAGAGATAGGAATCTGTCTAAGGAGCGAGGGTAGTGGAAGGAGAACTCAAAAGGTCAGCATTTGTTCTCTCGCTGCTTCCAAATAACTAGTTCTTGGGCCTAGCTCACAAGATATCATTCTTCTCTTTGCGGTGTAATCCAAACTTCAGGAACTTGCTACGGTTGGGCTTTCAACCTCCTTCGTGCTTGCTCCACAATCTCTCCTCTTCCTTTCTTCTTCCACCACCCTTTCTGAAATTATGCTTCCTTTAGGATCTTTAGGTGACATCTCTTGCTAGGGTGGGCTAGGTTTACATGGTTGCTCTTCCTCATCTTAGTCTTGCTCAAAGTCTGGCACCTCTTTGTGCACTGGTTCTCTTGGATTTTCTATAGTGCATTGCATTTGTTATTCCTAGTCTCCGAACCCTAACTCCTCCAGCTCCTTTGTCGAGATCCTAGCCTGTTTCAAGTACAATCCTTGTTGCTTTGTGCTTAGGCTAGTGCTAGTTGTGAGGATGCATTCCTATGGAGACAGTACCTTATGGCTCTTTTTGTAATTTCTAGCTTCCTTTTTAGAACTTCTACTATGCCATTGCCTTCAGCCTAGGTCACATGCAACATAGTATTAAGAAAGGCTTACTACTCTAATGTTGGACTTCTATACCTACCTCCACTACCTCCACCCCTCCTAGTGCCATGATTCATTAATGAGCTTTTTGCCAAGGCAAGGCATTTGACAATGTCCTTGAGGCTTTTAGCACTCTTTTTTCTCGAAGCCCTAGCCTTCTCCATCTTTTCTATACCCTAAGTCTAGCATTGAGATGACATCATTACCATTTGTTTCTACTCCTTCCAGATCTTGAGCATCTTCTCCTTATACAGTCTATGACAATTTAGCTACTCTTCTAGCCGTTCTTACTCTAGGAGGGTTAATGGAGTTGGTTTTGCACCTTTGCTGGCCTTTTAGTTGACACCTCATCTTTCTGTGGCCTAGCATCATGCTTTTCTTTGAGTAGTCGTTCCTTTTGTTGTGTCTCCGTATGGAACTTTGCATAGGCCCAAGTCCACTCTCCCTAGCTCCTTGGTGAGGTTATCTTTGATTTTGTTTAGTTGCTCTAGCTACTCCTCCATGCTCTTATTTTGTTGTAAGAGTATTGAGAAATCCATCTCCAGTCTATCTCCTCCCTTGCCTTCACATCAAGGGGATCTTTTGCACTCTCTTCTTCCTTCTTTGCTTTCCAACTTCTTCATGTCATTCATTTATCTTTATTGTTGAGTTGTGATTTGTTGTGTCTTTTCAAGCTGATAAGCGGAGAATGCCTCTCTCTTTCTACCTCTAGCTTTGCGCAACACTGCCTTCCTCTCTTCCTTCACCTTTTCCAATTGGGCTAGTGGCTCTCCTACGTATTCATCATATTTCTTTGGCATTAGCATAGCCGAGGATATGGATATCATTGAGGCTTCTATTTTGGGCTTCTTCATGTCTTTTCTTGACTTTGAACCCAACCACAACAAACTAGCTTCTTCGTCCCTGGCACTAGGGCTTCTCCATTTGGCGTTGGGCCAAGCTATTGCATTGTGCTAACTAGGTACTATACCGAAGCCATCACATTTCTTTGGTTCACTATGACTACTAGGGTTTCCCGTGTGGTGGTAAGTGTGGCAACCATGCCAAGTGTGGCATTGGGTATAATGGGGCCTTCCCCTTGCCTACCACTGTAGATCCTTGACCTACTTTTCTTGCTGCGGCACTGGTACTTTTTGTTGCATCTTCTAGGCTCATCCTTGTCCACTCCTCTAATCGGGAGATTTGTTCGAGTGACAATCTGAGGGGAGAGCCATCTGCTCATTATCTTCTCTTTTTAGCCTTTCCTCCTCCTCTTTTTGCTTCCTTCTTCCTTCTTCTTCAGCCCTTTTAGACTCTTTTTCATCCTTTCACAGGTCTTCATCCTCTTCCGCCTACTTCTTCTTTCGTTTCTCTTCTAGCGTCCTCAATTCTTTCTGCGGTGTGGCTTCTAAGTCTTTGTCCCCTTCTGTTGTAGTTCCCTTCTTTTTGCCTAGAATTTACAACATAACCTTTCCTATTTCTCCTTTTTTGCATGGGACAGAGCCCTCCTCACCTCACTCACTAACAATTCTTTCGATCAAACCCTCCTATTGTCACGCTGAGCTTGAAGGTGAGCTTCCTTTGTCTTTATAGCTTGCTCTACTTCTTCCTTCTGTACTCTTGCAATTTCTTAATCCTCCAAGTTTCTAGTAGAGAATGAAAACATGGTGCTTACCTTAATGATTGAATGCAATGACGACCCATGGGCTAGTGAGCGCTCATGTGTTTCTTCCACCACTTCTTTCCTCTCTACATCTTCCCAAAACTTCCTAGATTATGGTGGTTAGTATATCCTCGAACCCTATGTTGGCCACATTGGTCATCTCTTTCTTTCTTGCTATCTCTGTTGTGGAAGCTAGAGACTCCCCACCTACTACTCTAGGGCCCATGGCTAGCGCTTTTGCTAAGGACTCAATGGTCTTCCACACATAGCCATTCTAGTTGATTTTATCTAGGGATCTAGCTACAAGGCTCTAGAGCAGCAATACTCTGATCCTGCTCATCAAAGCATTGTATCTCTAGTTGGAGAACAATGTGTGGACCATTTTTGCCTAAAGTCTAATCTCGCGGTTGGGAATGTTAGCTAAATTAATCTCATCATTTATATACACCTTGCCCCTATCCATCCCCAATATGCTTTAGAAATCTCTCTTTACTTGCTTCTTAGCACTTGTTTTGACAAGTCCAAGAGCCCTTTCCACCAATTCTTCAGGACTTAGATTAAATTCTACTCTTTGGGTCTCATCTCCTTGTCTCACTATTATTTTGCTATGGTTCCTGTTGGTGTCAAAGGATTGTAGGAACTTTGCGCACTTACTATAATTGATGGCTTTTCCAACCTTCTCGAGATACTTTTGCTGAGGTTTCACTGATCAATGATCTGTTTCATAGCCCACTCCTCTACCACATGTCTTCTAGGTTCTAAATGCTTTGATATTTGAGCTAGTTAAAGGCTCTCGTTTCAGTTGCCAACACGCCATATGTTGCATGCTCCTTGTAACGTGTCCACTAGAATCCTCTAGGACACGTCTTGGCAGTCCATCGGAAGGCTGTCTAGAGAACTCCGCCCGGTACTCCCATGGAATGTTACGGGCTTTGTAATCTAGGTCTTTCCACGTCTGCCACGTAGCGGAAGTGTCCTGGCCGTTTCCCACTTAGGATCGACCGGAATTAAGGTTTTCTAGTTTGGTCATTGGCTAGCAGCAACTAGCGTCAGACCCGAGTGAACTACTTTACGCAGAAACGCCACGTCCGAAGCGGATTCACGCTGCACTTGGTTCAAGGAGAATGGGAAACGAGAGGGATCCAAGGCTCGACCCTCTGCCATAAGGCATAGTCCCATTCCGTTCCCCTAAAACAGCGTGAATTGGGTAATAGTTAATTCTAAGTCATCGTTCTCGTTACTTGTTTTGGAGATGACGATCATCCTCTGTTTGCCGAAGACTTTGAGAAAAGTTCCCGGCTGACCGGGACCACCCATCCATAGGACGGACCCATGGTCCATCCTCCGCACTTTCCTCGGTTTGTTTTAGTTATGTAATTACCTACCACATTAGTTTGACATATAACAAACAGCTTCTTTGATTAACCCTGTTATGCACTGGTTCCTTCACGTAATCTTATCACAGGACATAAAGAAAAACAATGCCAAACAACTTCTTTATTATCATTTTATCCTTTTATCTTTGAAATACAAGGAGTTCCGCCCGTAGGCTTTTCATAATCCACCCGAAGGCTATCCAGTAATCCACCAGGGATCATTAATCCAAGTTTCCGCCCGTAGACTAGTATGCGGGCCTCGAGATCCAATCCCGAGTCACGTTAGCCTCTTGTGCAGGGCCCGGAAGGCGAGGGATTTACGGCCAGAGCCCCCTCTGGCACCCAAGCGTCCTCCTGCTCCAAGTAGAACTCAACGGAGAGACCTCTCACGGCGGGTTCGGTCCACGTTCCCGGCGCGGTTAACAACCCCCTTGGTTAGGGTCAGGCAGGCAGTCGGGGGTAACTGAAGCTGCCTCTCCCTTCAGGCCTTCAACCTGAAGTATTTAGATATCTTTTCATCCTTTAGTTCATTGAGCAAACAATGCAAACAGTGCTTTCTAAACTGTTACAAGCACAATCAATTCCAATGGTCGTTTAGCTGGCAAACTGTTAAGGAGTGACTCCTTTTCTCCGAATGCAACCCGCATTGGATCCGGAATCAATTGCAACTTGGCAAGATTCCTATCATTCTTGGGTTAGGGTCATACCCTACCAATACTTTAGGTTTTGTTATGGTAGATTCCATCGACCATATCGCTTCAATCTATTGATTGGTCAATTGCTTCCAGGCAAATACCTAACTTTCCTTTTCCTTAGCAACTATTTCCCAGGAAAGGTGATGTAACAGGATGATTACTCGTCCTTTTGTAGGTTATCTTAGCGCAATAACTTGCCAACATCATTTCCAAGAAATGACAAAACTCTCTTGTGGACAAATCTCAAGTCTATGCGACGTGGCAACTTTTTGTACATGTGTTGTATCTCTTCCACGGGATCATTTCACCCATTGAATGGCGTATTCAGGTTACGGAATTAACTTCAGGTGAGTAGCAGTGTTTAGGGTGTCTTCTTACCCAACCTATTCCTAATTATATTGGTCCACGGTCCTAGGACTTTCCAACCCAGTCGGAGTTTCATCATTTGAACGAATGATCCTTAGGATAAAACCTTAGATCATTTTATGCATGAGCATCCAATTGATTCGACATCTCGTGGATGTGTGTAAGGTCTTTGGGTTTGCGGGTTTTGACTTGGCAACCAGTGTAAAACTAGGTCGAATTCTTATTGCACTAAACCCTAGTTAGCACTTGAGATACCTATCATATCGACCCAACCATGTCCATAAGAATCCTTGTGGTTTAGGTGACTTAGTCAACTCAATATACTTGTCTTGCGTCACGGATGAACCTTTCCTAAAGGTAATAAACTAGATCTAGTGGAGATTAATAGTTACAATTACACCAATACGTGTAAACATGCGATTCACTGCTTCTACGCATCACATGGTTCACAATAACCCTATCCTTCCTTGGTAAGGTAAAAATGCCTGATAACCTGGACACTAACTTTCCTAGGTCCTACTAGGACTTACATCAAATAGTCAGGCCTACAACCTTATTGTCTATACTTAAAATCTTATGCTTTGTCTCCTAAATGCGGCTCCTAATGAATGACATTTTTGCATGATGACTATGCAATACGCAACGTTCTCCTAGCTACAATGAAGTTCATACAAAACTACAGCTAGTGATAATTTATTCCATTTTACATGCCACTTGCAAGCCCATAAGATAATTTCCGTACTCTCTTCTATTTCTTTTCGGATAATATCTTATGGGTGTTAACTTTTCCTCATGAAATCATTACGAGGAGGATGTTGCCTAACATGCGGCACATACTTATTCCTACCATGTCTAAGAAGAAAAAATGCACTTATAAATTCCATTTCTTTGCCTAAGTAATATATGTTTAGACTCATTACTTTGATAACGTACCAAAATAGCATCATGCAGCTAGTCTCCTAAGGCGGGCAACCCGTTTCAATTTCATGGCATGCTTCAACCTTGCCTATCGTTTCAAGAGATACTTTATCAAATGTCTTTTTACCACTGCCACATGCATTAAAAATAAGCGTAAAATGCATTCTTCCCTATGGAACTAAGCGCACCTAATCATTTCTTTAAGCGAAAATAAACTTGAAAGAACCTGGACTTGTGGGCTCGGGGAGATATCCACTTGTATGCTCGGAGATGAACCTTCCGCAGGCGCACCTTGTGATCTTTTTGGGGCCATCGTGGGCGTGGTCTCGGCTTCTGGTTAGTCTTTGCGATCTACGAATTGACTTGCCTTGGCATGCAACCTCTCGACCTTTGCCTTTTTCCCTCGTACGCAGGAGATTCCTTTACGAGATTTTGGATAAATGGTGCTTGCGGAAGAGGGATTTATGAGTTCTTTAGGGAAAACCCGGGTTGGCACGGAATTGATTCCCGGATGGCTTACAATTTTCCGGTCTTAGTTCAAGGACTCCTTGACTAGGCATTACAATTTGTTGGTCATCAAGTACATGATTTGGGTTGGGTACATATTTTTTTAAGAGACTAATATGGAACACATTGTGAACCTTTAGGTTATCAGGAAGTTGCAATTTATAAGCATTGGGTCCCAGGCATTTGAGGATTTTATACGGTCCACAATACCTTGGACTTAGCTTCTTGCATTCACCTAGAGATAGAGGACTCTTTTTCGGCCGTACACGAATGAAGACCATGTCTCCTTCTCCGAAGACCCTCTCTTGGCGTTTCAAATCCGCATATGCCTTTTGTCTATCTTTGGCTGCTTGTATATCTTGTCTTATTGACCTTATTTGGTCATCCATGTCCTCCAACATTTGTCTTGAAGCTTCCACCCTTAGGGTAGGATCAGAAAAATTTAGGGGACTTCGACAATCATGACCATACAATGCCTGGAAAGGGGTCATTTGAATGCTCTGCTGGTAAGAAGCGTTGTAGGCAAATTCTACTAACTGTAAGTACTGAATCCATCTCTTCGGTTCCCGACAGCAGTAAGCCCTAAGCATATCCTCAATGATTTGATTTACTCGCTCTGTTTGTCCATCTGTTTGGGGATGGTAGGCAGTGCTAAAACAGAGTTGAGTTCCAATAGCTTCAAAGATAGCTCTCCAAAATTGTGAAGTGAAGAGAGAGTCTCGATCGCTAATGATCCTTCTAGGTAACCCATGTAGCTTGAATATTTCTTTGATAAACACTCTTGCAATGTCGGAGGCTTTATAGTTTGTCTTTACTGGAATCAGGTGTGCAACCTTAGTAAGCATGTCAACTACAACCATAATGGAGTTGTATCCTCCTTGGACTTGGGGTAAGCCCACCACAAAATCCATACTGATGAATTCCCATTTCATTTGGGGAATGTCAAGTGGTTGTAATTTTCCTGGCATCATGACATGTTCAGCCTTGATACGTTGGCAAGACAAACATTCAGTGACATATTTGAGAACGTCACCTTTGAGTCTCTCCCAATGATAGCTCTTCCTAACTGCATTAAGAGTTTTTGCATAGCCAGGATGTCCCGCGAAAGGGGAATCATGAGCTTCCCATAATATCTTCTGCTTAAGTGACTGGCTTGTTGGTATACATAACCTTGTTCTGTAATAGACAAGTTCATTATCAGTGGGAAATTCCCGATACTTAGCTTGTGACTTCAGATTCTGCTCTTTGGTAGCTATTTCTTTTATCATGGTTTGGTAGGCCAAATCATGGCTTGCTTCTTCTTTAGCTAGTTCGAGTATAGGGTTGCTTGGCATAGATACCTTTGTAGCCAGAGATCTGGCCGTTGATGGATTCTGCAAGATTAGGGAGTTTAGGAATGCCTTGCGACTGAGTGCATCGGCAACTACATTCTCTTTCCCCGGTCGATACTTGATTTCAAAATCATACTCCTCCAATACTTCGATCCATCGACGTTGCCTCATGTTGAGCTCGTTCTGGGTAAAAATCCATTTGAGACTCTTATGATCTGTTACTAGAGTAAACTTGTTACCCAACAGGTAGTGTCTCCAAAGCTTTAGAGCATGGATGACAGCTAATAACTCCAGATCATGCGTGGCATAATTCTTTTCATGATTCTTCAATTTCCTTGAAGAGTATGCTACTGGATGACCTTCCTGCATGAGTACACACCCCAAGGCAAGAATGCTGGCATCAGTTACTACCTCGAACTCCTTATTGAGGTCGGGAAGTTTCAGAATAGGTGCTGATGCCAAACATTGCTTCAATTGGTCGAAGCTATTTTGCTCGGGAGTTGACCATGTAACAGAAGTCTGCTTCTTTAGTAAGTCGGTAAGAGGTGCTGCAATCAAAGCACAGTTTTTGATAAAGACCCTATACCATCCTGTCTAGCCAAGAAAACTGCGTATTTCTTTAACGGATGCTGGTATTGGCCATTCAAGCACATCTCTGACTTTGGCTGGGTCTACTGATATTCCTTCTGATGATACTATGAATCCTAGATATTCAATCTGACGTTTGAAGAATGCACACTTCTTCATTTTTGCATACAGCTTATGAGACCTCATTGTCTCAAGGACAATCCGTAGTTGAGGTTCATGATCTTCTTCCTGTTTAGAATAGACTAAAATATCATCGAAGAAGACAAGCACGAAATCATCAAGATATGGTCTAAAGATATCCTTTATTAACCTATTGAATGTGGCAGGCACATTCGTAAGCCCTAATCCAGTAGTTGCTTGAGTTGTTCCTTCAACTCAATTGCTTCCGATATAGACATTCTATAGGGTCTCTTCGCAATTGGCACAGCTCCTATTACTAGCTTGATCTCATGATCTACTTCACTTTGAAGCGAGAGTTCTGTTAACTCTTCAGAAGCTACGTCCACGTATCCCTTCAGCCAAGTGACCAAATCACTTTACTTCTTTATCAATATTCATAGTCAAGGCAATCGGAAAAAAAAAGTTTTATTCCATTCATATCAGCATAGCCCTTTCGAGGTACAATTATTTCTTGGGGCGATGGAACAAGTTAATACATTAATTCGAGGAGAATAAGATATTATTGCATTCAGCTACAGGAACTGAGTAGTAGTACGGATTGGGGTCATCGATTTTCAAGAATCGATAGTTCATTGGAAGATTAGGGTATCTTTTCCTTTGATATCCCTTCTTCTCATGACGTCCCAAAACCTTGATTCGGTCGGCAGGGATTCTTTGAATCACTTCCCCGTACACATACTTATTCTGGTTAACCCTTCGACCTCCGACCTGTAGGGTCGCGTTTGCATGAGCCTCAACAAAGACGAACAGCTTTACGATCTTCAAACCCTCCATCCACTTGATTCTCTTCAAGTTAATTTGAAGGTACACAGGTTGATAGGCAGTTATGTAATAGATCCCTAAAACACCCATCCATCTCCATTCCACGTACACAGGTGATGGATTGTAAATGCGGTCTAGGATGTTCATCATTTCAATTCTCTGCCTATAATGCGGAGAATGCATTGCCGTCATAAACATGATCCGGAACACCAAAACTTGTTCCACGCCTCGTAATTCTGCAAGACAGTATTGAAGGTAAGGAAATGTTTGGACAGCAACAATTTCTTTACTTCATTTTTAATGAAATCTCATGAAAACAATTCCATTGTTGGTCGGCTCTGATACCAACTGTAACGTGTCCACTAGAATCCTCTAGGACACGTCTTGGCAGTCCATCGGAAGGCTGTCTAGAGAACTCCGCCCGGCACTCCCATGGAATGTTACGGGCTTTGTAATCTAGGTCTTTCCGCGTCTGCCACGTAGCGGAAGTGTCCTGGCCGTTTCCCACTTAGGATCGACCGGAATTAAGGTTTTCTAGTTTGGTCATTGGCTAGCAGCAACTAGCGTCAGACCCGAGCGAACTACTTTACGCAGAAACGCCAGGTCCGAAGCGGATTCACGCTGCACTTGGTTCAAGGAGAATGGGAAACGAGAGGGATGCAAGGCTCGACCCTCTGCCATAAGGCATAGTCCCATTCCGTTCCCCTAAAACAGCGTGAATTGGGTAATAGTTAATTCTAAGTCATCGTTCTCGTTACTTGTTTTGGAGATGACGATCATCCTCTGTTTGCCGAAGACTTTGAGAAAAGTTCCCGGCTGACCGGGACCACCCATCCATAGGACGAACCCATGGTTCATCCTCCGCACTTTCCTCGGTTTGTTTTAGTTATGTAATTACCTACCACATTAGTTTGACATATAACAAACAGCTTCTTCGATTAACCCTGTTATGCACTGGTTCCTTCACGTAATCTTATCACAGGACATAAAGAAAAACAATGCCAAACAACTTCTTTATTATCATTTTATCCTTTTATCTTTGAAATACAAGGAGTTCCACCCGTAGGCTTTTCATAATCCGCCCGAAGGCTATCCAGTAATCCACCAGGGATCACTAATCCAAGTTTCCGCCTGTAGACTAGTATGCGGGCCTCGAGATCCAATCCCGAGTCACGTTAGCCTCTTGTGCAGGGCCCGGAAGGCGAGGGATTTACGGCCAGAGCCCCCTCTGGCACCCAAGCGTCCTCCTGCTCCAAGTAGAACTCAACGGAGAGACCTCTCACGGCGGGTTCGGTCCACGTTCCCGGCGCGGTTAACAACCCCCTTGGTTAGGGTCAGGCAGGCAGTCGGGGGTAACTGAAGCTGCCTCTCCCTTCAGGCCTTCAACCTGAAGTATTTAGATATCTTTTCATCCTTTAGTTCATTGAGCAAACAATGCAAACAGTGCTTTCTAAACTGTTACAAGCACAATCAATTCCAATGGTCGTTTAGCTGGCAAACTGTTAAGGAGTGACTCCTTTTCTCCGAATGCAACCCGCATTCGATCCGAAATCAATTGCAACTTGGCAAGATTCCTATCATTCTTGGGTTAGGGTCATACCCTACCAATACTTTAGGTTTTGTTATGGTAGATTCCAGCGACCATATCGCTTCAATCTATTGATTGGTCAATTGCTTCCAGGCAAATACCTAACTTTCCTTTTCCTTAGCAACTATTTCCCAGGAAAGGTGATGTAACAGGATGATTGCTCGTCCTTTTGTAGGTTATCTTAGCGCAATAACTTGCCAACATCATTTCCAAGAAATGACAAAACTCTCTTGTGGACAAATCTCAAGTCTATGCGACGTGGCAACTTTTTGTACATGTGTTGTATCTCTTCCACGGGATCATTTCACCCATTGAATGGCGTATTCAGGTTACGGAATTAACTTCAGGCGAGTAGCAGGGTTTAGGGTGTCTTCTTACCCAACCTATTCCTAATTATATTGGTCCACGGTCCTAGGACTTTCCAACCCAGTCGGAGTTTCATCATTTGAACGAATGATCCTTAGGATAAAACCTTAGATCATTTTATGCATGAGCATCCAATTGATTCGACATCTCGTGAATGTGTGTAAGGTCTTTGGGTTTGCGGGTTTTGACTTGGCAACCAGTGTAAAACTAGGTCGAATTCTTATTGCACTAAACCCTAGTTAGCACTTGAGATACCTATCATATCGACCCAACCATGTCCATAAGAATCCTTGTGGTTTAGGTGACTTAGTCAACTCAATATACTTGTCTTGCGTCACGGATGAACCTTTCCTAAAGGTAATAAACTAAATCTAGTGGAGATTAATAGTTACAATTACACCAATACGTGTAAACATGCGATTCACTGCTTCTACGCATCACATGGTTCACAATAACCCTATCCTTCCTTGGTAAGGTAAAAATGCCTGATAACCTGGACACTAACTTTCCTAGGTCCTACTAGGACTTACATCAAATAGTCACGCCTACAACCTTATTGTCTATACTTAAAATCTTATGCTTTGTCTCCTAAATGCGGCTCCTAATGAATGACATTTTTGCATGATGACTATGCAATACGCAACGTTCTCCTAGCTACAATGAAGTTCATACAAAACTACAGCTAGTGATAATTTATTCCATTTTACATGCCACTTGCAAGCCCATAAGATAATTTCCGTACTCTCTTCTATTTCTTTTCGGATAATATCTTATGGGTGTTAACTTTTCCTCATGAAATCATTACGAGGAGGATGTTGCCTAACATGCGGCACATACTTATTCCTACCATGTCTAAGAAGAAAAAATGCACTTATAAATTCCATTTCTTTGCCTAAGTAATATATGTTTAGACTCATTACTTTGATAACGTACCAAAATAGCATCATGCAGCTAGTCTCCTAAGGCGGGCAACCCGTTTCAATTTCATGGCATGCTTCAACCTTGCCTATCGTTTCAAGAGATACTTTATCAAATGTCTTTTTACCACTGCCACATGCATTAAAAATAAGCGTAAAATGCATTCTTCCCTATGGAACTAAGCGCACCTAATCATTTCTTTAAGCGAAAATAAACTTGAAAGAACCTGGACTTGTGGGCTCGGGGAGATATCCACTTGTATGCTCGGAGATGAACCTTCCGCAGGCGCACCTTGTGATCTTTTTGGGGCCATCGTGGGCGTGGTCTCGGCTTCTGGTTAGTCTTTGCGATCTACGAATTGACTTGCCTTGGCATGCAACCTCCCGACCTTTGCCTTTTTCCCTCGTACGCAGGAGATTCCTTTACGAGATTTTGGATAAATGGTGCTTGCGGAAGAGGGATTTATGAGTTCTTTAGGGAAAACCCGGGTTGGCACGGAATTGATTCACGAATGGCTTGTGGGCTTTGAAGTCTTTTTGCGAAAAGCCTTTTACGAAGGGTCTTGTGGGAGGTCTTTATGGGCTTCACCTTCTCCTCTTCAAAGTCCCGGGGAGGGGGGTATGAACGGGTCTATGGGGATATAGTGGGAAGGGGGACTTAAGGAAGCCCCCCCCTTAGAAGCTTCTAGTCGTCAGCAGCACGTCGATGGGGGGGGAAGGGGTCGTGATCCAGGCGGGCGGCGGACTGGCGGACTGGGGGACTGCAGCGCGGCGACCTCCTACAACACGGCGACCTCCTGCTGCAGCACGGCGACCTCCTCCTACAGCCGGCCTCTGTCTGCACGGTCCTCCCCTCTAGCCTCCCCCCCTCTAGCTAGGGGGTGTTTATATAGGCATGGGGGGGGGGGGGGGGAAAGGCCTCCACCACGTGGAGGACTCATGGCCTTCCCTCCTCATGCATTCCCTACTCACTCTTCCTTAGGCCATACCTCCCCACACTCCCTCTCCTCCAGCCATGCATCGGCTGGGGGAAGGGATAATTAAAAAAATTTGCCTAAAATTTATCCAATTGTCCCTTCAAAAAGGGTGTTCCCTCGCGACTTTTACGGTCCTCAACCCCAGCCTCTAATTCACAATGTGGAGGCTACATTTTTGGAGCGTGAATGGTATAGATTATGCTCACAATAATATGATGTAGGGGATAACCTTGCACAGGGTTTACACGGCGTGCGGGAAGTTAATATTTACGGTACGCAGTGCGCGGAAATATTACATTCTCTCCCCCTTAGAAGAATCGAGATGTCCTCATCTCGAGATAAACTGGGGATATTGAAGATTGAGAGAGCTTTCATCCATCCAGGTAGCATCCTCTTCGGGATAATCTTTCCACCGGACGAGGCATTCTTTCAAGGTTCTAGATCTCAATTGTCTCTCCCTGACATCTAAAATCTTTTCCGGTCTTAGTTCAAGGACTCCTTGACTAGGCATTACAATTTGTTGGTCATCAAGTACATGATTTGGGTTGGGTACATATTTTTTTAAGAGACTAATATGGAACACATTGTGAACCTTTAGGTTATCAGGAAGTTGCAATTTATAAGCATTGGGTCCCAGGCATTTGAGGATTTTATACGGTCCACAATACCTTGGACTTAGCTTCTTGCATTCACCTAGAGATAGAGGACTCTTTTTCGGCCGTACACGAATGAAGACCGTGTCTCCTTCTCCGAAGACCCTCTCTTGGCGTTTCAAATCCGCATATGCCTTTTGTCTATCTTTGGCTGCTTGTATATCTTGTCTTATTGACCTTATTTGGTCATCCATGTCCTCCAACATTTGTCTTGAAGCTTCCACCCTTAGGGTAGGATCAGAAAAATTTAGGGGACTTCGACAATCATGACCATACAATGCCTGGAAAGGGGTCATTTGAATGCTCTGCTGGTAAGAAGCGTTGTAGGCAAATTCTACTAACGGTAAGTACTGAATCCATCTCTTCGGTTCCCGACAGCAGTAAGCCCTAAGCATATCCTCAATGATTTGATTTACTCGCTCTGTTTGTCCATCTGTTTGGGGATGGTAGGCAGTGCTAAAACAGAGTTGAGTTCCAATAGCTTCAAAGATAGCTCTCCAAAATTGTGAAGTGAAGAGAGAGTCTCGATCGCTAATGATCCTTCTAGGTAACCCATGTAGCTTGAATATTTCTTTGATAAACACTCTTGCAATGTCGGAGGCTTTATAGTTTGTCTTTACTGGAATCAGGTGTGCAACCTTAGTAAGCATGTCAACTACAACCATAATGGAGTTGTATCCTCCTTGGACTTGGGGTAAGCCCACCACAAAATCCATACTGATGAATTCCCATTTCATTTGGGGAATGTCAAGTGGTTGTAATTTTCCTGGCATCATGACATGTTCAGCCTTGATACGTTGGCAAGACAAACATTCAGTGACATATTTGAGAACGTCACCTTTGAGTCTCTCCCAATGATAGCTCTTCCTAACTGCATTAAGAGTTTTTGCATAGCCAGGATGTCCCGCGAAAGGGGAATCATGAGCTTCCCATAATATCTTCTGCTTAAGTGACTGGCTTGTTGGTATACATAACCTTGTTCTGTAATAGACAAGTCCATTATCAGTGGGAAATTCCCGATACTTAGCTTGTGACTTCAGATTCTGCTCTTTGGTAGCTATTTCTTTTATCATGGTTTGGTAGGCCAAATCATGGCTTGCTTCTTCTTTAGCTAGTTCGAGTATAGGGTTGCTTGGCATAGATACCTTTGTAGCCAGAGATCTGGCCGTTGATGGATTCTGCAAGATTAGGGAGTTTAGGAATGCCTTGCGACTGAGTGCATCGGCAACTACATTCTCTTTCCCCGGTCGATACTTGATTTCAAAATCATACTCCTCCAATACTTCGATCCATCGACGTTGCCTCATGTTGAGCTCGTTCTGGGTAAAAATCCATTTGAGACTCTTATGATCTGTTACTAGAGTAAACTTGTTACCCAACAGGTAGTGTCTCCAAAGCTTTAGAGCATGGATGACAGCTAATAACTCCAGATCATGCGTGGCATAATTCTTTTCATGATTCTTCAATTTCCTTGAAGAGTATGCTACTGGATGACCTTCCTGCATGAGTACACACCCCAAGGCAAGAATGCTGGCATCAGTTACTACCTCGAACTCCTTATTGAGGTCGGGAAGTTTCAGAATAGGTGCTGATGCCAAACATTGCTTCAATTGGTCGAAGCTATTTTGCTCGGGAGTTGACCATGTAACAGAAGTCTGCTTCTTTAGTAAGTCGGTAAGAGGTGCTGCAATCAAAGCACAGTTTTTGATAAAGACCCTATACCATCCTGTCTAGCCAAGAAAACTGCGTATTTCTTTAACGGATACTGGTATTGGCCATTCAAGCACATCTCTGACTAGACTCCATAGCATCATATCCTTAGCTGATGATTTGATCCCTTAGTATTCAATCAGGCGTCGAGGATGGCAAGTTCTTCATTTTCATACAGCTTATGAGACCTCATTGTCTCAAGGACAATCCGTAGTTGAGGTTCATGATCTTCTTCCTGTTTAGAATAGACTAAAATATCATCGAAGAAGACAAGCACGAAATCATCAAGATATGGTCTAAAGATATCCTTTATTAACCTATTGAATGTGGCAGGCACATTCGTAAGCCCTAATCCAGTAGTTGCTTGAGTTGTTCCTTCAACTCAATTGCTTCCGATATAGACATTCTAAGCAATACATGGACTCTTCGCAATTGGCACAGCTCCTATTACTAGCTTGATCTCATGATCTACTTCACTTTGAAGCGAGAGTTCTGTTAACTCTTCAGAAGCTACGTCCACGTATCCCTTCAGCCAAGTGACCAAATCACTTTACTTCTTTATCAATATTCATAGTCAAGGCAATCGGAAAAAAAAAGTTTTATTCCATTCATATCAGCATAGCCCTTTCGAGGTACAATTATTTCTTGGGGCGATGGAACAAGTTAATACATTAATTCGAGGAGAATAAGATATTATTGCATTTAGCTACAGGAACTGAGTAGTAGTACGGATTGGGGTCATCAATTTTCAGGAATCGATAGTTCATTGGAAGATTAGGGTATCTTTTCCTTTGATATCCCTTCTTCTCATGACGTCCCAAAACCTTGATTCGGTCGGCAGGGATTCTTTGAATCACTTCCCCGTACACATACTTATTCTGGTTAACCCTTCGACCTCCGACCTGTAGGGTCGCGTTTGCATGAGCCTCAACAAAGACGAACAGCTTTACGATCTTCAAACCCTCCATCCACTTGATTCTCTTCAAGTTAATTTGAAGGTACACAGGTTGATAGGCAGTTATGTAATAGATCCCTAAAACACCCATCCATCTCCATTCCACGTACACAGGTGATGGATTGTAAATGCGGTCTAGGATGTTCATCATTTCAATTCTCTGCCTATAATGCGGAGAATGCATTGCAGTCATAAACATGATCCGGAACACCAAAAACTTGTTCCACGCCTCGTAATTCTGCAAGACAGTATTGAAGGTAAGGAAATGTTTGGACAGCAACAATTTCTTTACTTCATTTTTAATGAAATCTCATGAAAACAATTCCATTGTTGGTCGGCTCTGATACCAACTGTAACGTGTCCACTAGAATCCTCTAGGACACGTCTTGGCAGTCCATCGGAAGGCTGTCTAGAGAACTCCGCCCGGCACTCCCATGGAATGTTACGGGCTTTGTAATCTAGGTCTTTCCGCGTCTGCCACGTAGCGGAAGTGTCCTGGCCGTTTCCCACTTAGGATCGACCGGAATTAAGGTTTTCTAGTTTGGTCATTGGCTAGCAGCAACTAGCGTCAGACCCGAGCGAACTACTTTATGCAGAAACGCCAGGTCCGAAGCGGATTCACGCTGCACTTGGTTCAAGGAGAATGGGAAACGAGAGGGATGCAAGGCTCGACCCTCTGCCATAAGGCATAGTCCCATTCCGTTCCCCTAAAACAGCGTGAATTGGGTAATAGTTAATTCTAAGTCATCGTTCTCGTTACTTGTTTTGCAGATGACGATCATCCTCTGTTTGCCGAAGTCTTTGAGAAAAGTTCCCGGCTGACCGGGACCACCCATCCATAGGACGGACCCATGGTCCATCCTCCGCACTTTCCTCGGTTTGTTTTAGTTATGTAATTACCTACCACATTAGTTTGACATATAACAAACAGCTTCTTCGATTAACCCTGTTATGCACTGGTTCCTTCACGTAATCTTATCACAGGACATAAAGAAAAACAATGCCAAACAACTTCTTTATTATCATTTTATCCTTTTATCTTTGAAATACAAGGAGTTCCGCCCGTAGGCTTTTCATAATCCGCCCGAAGGCTATCCAGTAATCCACCAGGGATCACTAATCCAAGTTTCCGCCCGTAGACTAGTATGCGGGCCTCGAGATCCAATCCCGAGTCACGTTAGCCTCTTGTGCAGGGCCCGGAAGGCGAGGGATTTACGGGCAGAGCCCCCTCTGGCACCAAGCGTCCTCCTGCTCCAAGTAGAACTCAACGGAGAGACCTCTCACGGCGGGTTCGGTCCACGTTCCCGGCGCGGTTAACAACCCCCTTAGTTAGGGTCAGGCAGGCAGTCGGGGGTAACTGAAGCTGCCTCTCCCTTCAGGACTTCAACCTGAAGTATTTAGATATCTTTTCATCCTTTAGTTCATTGAGCAAACAATGCAAACAGTGCTTTCTAAACTGTTACAAGCACAATCAATTCCAATGGTCGTTTAGCTGGCAAACTGTTAAGGAGTGACTCCTTTTCTCCGAATGCAACCCGCATTCGATCCGGAATCAATTGCAACTTGGCAAGATTCCTATCATTCTTGGGTTAGGGTCATACCCTACCAATACTTTAGGTTTTGTTATGGTAGATTCCAGCGACCATATCGCTTCAATCTATTGATTGGTCAATTGCTTCCAGGCAAATACCTAACTTTCCTTTTCCTTAGCAACTATTTCCCAGGAAAGGTGATGTAACAGGATGATTACTCGTCCTTTTGTAGGTTATCTTAGCGCAATAACTTGCCAACATCATTTCCAAGAAATGACAAAACTCTCTTGTGGACAAATCTCAAGTCTATGCGACGTGGCAACTTTTTGTACATGTGTTGTATCTCTTCCACGGGATCATTTCACCCATTGAATGGCGTATTCAGGTTACGGAATTAACTTCAGGCGAGTAGCAGGGTTTAGGGTGTCTTCTTACCCAACCTATTCCTAATTATATTGGTCCACGGTCCTAGGACTTTCCAACCCAGTCGGAGTTTCATCATTTGAACGAATGATCCTTAGGATAAAACCTTAGATCATTTTATGCATGAGCATCCAATTGATTCGACATCTCGTGAATGTGTGTAAGGTCTTTGGGTTTGCGGGTTTTGACTTGGCAACCAGTGTAAAACTAGGTCGAATTCTTATTGCACTAAACCCTAGTTAGCACTTGAGATACCTATCATATCGACCCAACCATGTCCATAAGAATCCTTGTGGTTTAGGTGACTTAGTCAACTCAATATACTTGTCTTGCGTCACGGATGAACCTTTCCTAAAGGTAATAAACTAGATCTAGTGGAGATTAATAGTTACAATTACACCAATACGTGTAAACATGCGATTCACTGCTTCTACGCATCACATGGTTCACAATAACCCTATCCTTCCTTGGTAAGGTAAAAATGCCTGATAACCTGGACACTAACTTTCCTAGGTCCTACTAGGACTTACATCAAATAGTCACGCCTACAACCTTATTGTCTATACTTAAAATCTTATGCTTTGTCTCCTAAATGCGGCTCCTAATGAATGACATTTTTGCATGATGACTATGCAATACGCAACGTTCTCCTAGCTACAATGAAGTTCATACAAAACTACAGCTAGTGATAATTTATTCCATTTTACATGCCACTTGCAAGCCCATAAGATAATTTCCGTACTCTCTTCTATTTCTTTTCGGATAATATCTTATGGGTGTTAACTTTTCCTCATGAAATCATTACGAGGAGGATGTTGCCTAACATGCGGCACATACTTATTCCTACCATGTCTAAGAAGAAAAAATGCACTTATAAATTCCATTTCTTTGCCTAAGTAATATATGTTTAGACTCATTACTTTGATAACGTACCAAAATAGCATCATGCAGCTAGTCTCCTAAGGCGGGCAACCCGTTTCAATTTCATGGCATGCTTCAACCTTGCCTATCGTTTCAAGAGATACTTTATCAAATGTCTTTTTACCACTGCCACATGCATTAAAAATAAGCGTAAAATGCATTCTTCCCTATGGAACTAAGCGCACCTAATCATTTCTTTAAGCGAAAATAAACTTGAAAGAACCTGGACTTGTGGGCTCGGGGAGATATCCACTTGTATGCTTGGAGATGAACCTTCCGCAGGCGCACCTTGTGATCTTTTTGGGGCCATCGTGGGCGTGGTCTCGGCTTCTGGTTAGTCTTTGCGATCTACGAATTGACTTGCCTTGGCATGCAACCTCCCGACCTTTGCCTTTTTCCCTCGTACGCAGGAGATTCCTTTACGAGATTTTGGATAAATGGTGCTTGCGGAAGAGGGCTTTATGAGTTCTTTAGGGAAAACCCGGGTTGGCACGGAATTCATTCACGGATGGCTTGTGGGCTTTGAAGTCTTTTTGCGAAAAGCCTTTTACGAAGGGTCTTGTGGGAGGTCTTTATGGGCTTCACCTTCTCCTCTTCAAAGTCCCGGGGAGGGGGGTATGAACGGGTGTATGGGGATATAGTGGGAAGGGGGACTTAAGGAAGCCCCCCCCTTAGAAGCTTCTAGTCGTCAGCAGCACGTCGATGGGGGGGGAAGGGGTCGTGATCCAGGCGGGCGGCGGACTGGCGGACTGGGGGACTGCAGTGCGGCGACCTCCTACAGCACGGCGACCTCCTACTGCAGCACGGCGACCTCCTCCTACAGCCGGCCTCTGTCTGCACGGTCCTCCCCTCTAGCCTCCCCCCCTCTAGCTAGGGGGTGTTTATATAGGCATGGGGGGGGGGGGGGGGGGGGGGAAAGGCCTCCACCACGTGGAGGACTCATGGCCTTCCCTCCTCATGCATTCCCTACTCACTCTTCCTTAGGCCATACCTCCCCACACTCCCTCTCCTCCAGCCATGCATCGGCTGGGGGAAGGGATAATTAAAAAAATTTGCCTAAAATTTATCCAATTGTCCCTTCAAAAAGGGTGTTCCCTCGCGACTTTTACGGTCCTCAACCCCAGCCTCTAATTCACAATGTGGAGGCTACATTTTTGGAGCGTGAATGGTATAGATTATGCTCACAATAATACGATGTAGGGGATAACCTTGCACAGGGTTTACACGGCGTGCGGGAAGTTAATATTTACGGTACGCAGTGCGCGGAAATATTACATTCTCTCCCCCTTAGAAGAATCGAGATGTCCTCATCTCGAGATAAACTGGGGATATTGAAGATTGAGAGAGCTTTCATCCATCCAGGTAGCATCCTCTTCGGGATAATCTTTCCACCGGACGAGGCATTCTTTCAAGGTTCTAGATCTCAATTGTCTCTCCCTGACATCTAAAATCTTTTCCGGTCTTAGTTCAAGGACTCCTTGACTAGGCATTACAATTTGTTGGTCATCAAGTACATGATTTGGGTTGGGTACATATTTTTTTAAGAGACTAATATGGAACACATTGTGAACCTTTAGGTTATCAGGAAGTTGCAATTTATAAGCATTGGGTCCCAGGCATTTGAGGATTTTATACGGTCCACAATACCTTGGACTTAGCTTCTTGCATTCACCTAGAGATAGAGGACTCTTTTTCGGCCGTACACGAATGAAGACCGTGTCTCCTTCTCCGAAGACCCTCTCTTGGCGTTTCAAATCCGCATATGCCTTTTGTCTATCTTTGGCTGCTTGTATATCTTGTCTTATTGACCTTATTTGGTCATCCATGTCCTCCAACATTTGTCTTGAAGCTTCCACCCTTAGGGTAGGATCAGAAAAATTTAGGGGACTTCGACAATCATGACCATACAATGCCTGGAAAGGGGTCATTTGAATGCTCTGCTGGTAAGAAGCGTTGTAGGCAAATTCTACTAACGGTAAGTACTGAATCCATCTCTTCGGTTCCCGACAGCAGTAAGCCCTAAGCATATCCTCAATGATTTGATTTACTCGCTCTGTTTGTCCATCTGTTTGGGGATGGTAGGCAGTGCTAAAACAGAGTTGAGTTCCAATAGCTTCAAAGATAGCTCTCCAAAATTGTGAAGTGAAGAGAGAGTCTCGATCGCTAATGATCCTTCTAGGTAACCCATGTAGCTTGAATATTTCTTTGATAAACACTCTTGCAATGTCGGAGGCTTTATAGTTTGTCTTTACTGGAATCAGGTGTGCAACCTTAGTAAGCATGTCAACTACAACCATAATGGAGTTGTATCCTCCTTGGACTTGGGGTAAGCCCACCACAAAATCCATACTGATGAATTCCCATTTCATTTGGGGAATGTCAAGTGGTTGTAATTTTCCTGGCATCATGACATGTTCAGCCTTGATACGTTGGCAAGACAAACATTCAGTGACATATTTGAGAACGTCACCTTTGAGTCTCTCCCAATGATAGCTCTTCCTAACTGCATTAAGAGTTTTTGCATAGCCAGGATGTCCCGCGAAAGGGGAATCATGAGCTTCCCATAATATCTTCTGCTTAAGTGACTGGCTTGTTGGTATACATAACCTTGTTCTGTAATAGACAAGTCCATTATCAGTGGGAAATTCCCGATACTTAGCTTGTGACTTCAGATTCTGCTCTTTGGTAGCTATTTCTTTTATCATGGTTTGGTAGGCCAAATCATGGCTTGCTTCTTCTTTAGCTAGTTCGAGTATAGGGTTGCTTGGCATAGATACCTTTGTAGCCAGAGATCTGGCCGTTGATGGATTCTGCAAGATTAGGGAGTTTAGGAATGCCTTGCGACTGAGTGCATCGGCAACTACATTCTCTTTCCCCGGTCGATACTTGATTTCAAAATCATACTCCTCCAATACTTCGATCCATCGACGTTGCCTCATGTTGAGCTCGTTCTGGGTAAAAATCCATTTGAGACTCTTATGATCTGTTACTAGAGTAAACTTGTTACCCAACAGGTAGTGTCTCCAAAGCTTTAGAGCATGGATGACAGCTAATAACTCCAGATCATGCGTGGCATAATTCTTTTCATGATTCTTCAATTTCCTTGAAGAGTATGCTACTGGATGACCTTCCTGCATGAGTACACACCCCAAGGCAAGAATGCTGGCATCAGTTACTACCTCGAACTCCTTATTGAGGTCGGGAAGTTTCAGAATAGGTGCTGATGCCAAACATTGCTTCAATTGGTCGAAGCTATTTTGCTCGGGAGTTGACCATGTAACAGAAGTCTGCTTCTTTAGTAAGTCGGTAAGAGGTGCTGCAATCAAAGCACAGTTTTTGATAAAGACCCTATACCATCCTGTCTAGCCAAGAAAACTGCGTATTTCTTTAACGGATGCTGGTATTGGCCATTCAAGCACATCTCTGACTTTGGCTGGGTCTACTGATATTCCTTCTGATGATACTATGAATCCTAGATATTCAATCTGACGTTTGAAGAATGCACACTTCTTCATTTTTGCATACAGCTTATGAGACCTCATTGTCTCAAGGACAATCCGTAGTTGAGGTTCATGATCTTCTTCCTGTTTAGAATAGACTAAAATATCATCGAAGAAGACAAGCACGAAATCATCAAGATATGGTCTAAAGATATCCTTTATTAACCTATTGAATGTGGCAGGCACATTCGTAAGCCCTAATCCAGTAGTTGCTTGAGTTGTTCCTTCAACTCAATTGCTTCCGATATAGACATTCTATAGGGTCTCTTCGCAATTGGCACAGCTCCTATTACTAGCTTGATCTCATGATCTACTTCACTTTGAAGCGAGAGTTCTGTTAACTCTTCAGAAGCTACGTCCACGTATCCCTTCAGCCAAGTGACCAAATCACTTTACTTCTTTATCAATATTCATAGTCAAGGCAATCGGAAAAAAAAAGTTTTATTCCATTCATATCAGCATAGCCCTTTCGAGGTACAATTATTTCTTGGGGCGATGGAACAAGTTAATACATTAATTCGAGGAGAATAAGATATTATTGCATTCAGCTACAGGAACTGAGTAGTAGTACGGATTGGGGTCATCGATTTTCAGGAATCGATAGTTCATTGGAAGATTAGGGTATCTTTTCCTTTGATATCCCTTCTTCTCATGACGTCCCAAAACCTTGATTCGGTCGGCAGGGATTCTTTGAATCACTTCCCCGTACACATACTTATTCTGGTTAACCCTTCGACCTCCGACCTGTAGGGTCGCGTTTGCATGAGCCTCAACAAAGACGAACAGCTTTACGATCTTCAAACCCTCCATCCACTTGATTCTCTTCAAGTTAATTTGAAGGTACACAGGTTGATAGGCAGTTATGTAATAGATCCCTAAAACACCCATCCATCTCCATTCCACGTACACAGGTGATGGATTGTAAATGCGGTCTAGGATGTTCATCATTTCAATTCTCTGCCTATAATGCGGAGAATGCATTGCAGTCATAAACATGATCCGGAACACCAAAAACTTGTTCCACGCCTCGTAATTCTGCAAGACAGTATTGAAGGTAAGGAAATGTTTGGACAGCAACAATTTCTTTACTTCATTTTTAATGAAATCTCATGAAAACAATTCCATTGTTGGTCGGCTCTGATACCAACTGTAACGTGTCCACTAGAATCCTCTAGGACACGTCTTGGCAGTCCATCGGAAGGCTGTCTAGAGAACTCCGCCCGGCACTCCCATGGAATGTTACGGGCTTTGTAATCTAGGTCTTTCCGCGTCTGCCACGTAGCGGAAGTGTCCTGGCCGTTTCCCACTTAGGATCGACCGGAATTAAGGTTTTCTAGTTTGGTCATTGGCTAGCAGCAACTAGCGTCAGACCCGAGCGAACTACTTTATGCAGAAACGCCAGGTCCGAAGCGGATTCACGCTGCACTTGGTTCAAGGAGAATGGGAAACGAGAGGGATGCAAGGCTCGACCCTCTGCCATAAGGCATAGTCCCATTCCGTTCCCCTAAAACAGCGTGAATTGGGTAATAGTTAATTCTAAGTCATCGTTCTCGTTACTTGTTTTGCAGATGACGATCATCCTCTGTTTGCCGAAGTCTTTGAGAAAAGTTCCCGGCTGACCGGGACCACCCATCCATAGGACGGACCCATGGTCCATCCTCCGCACTTTCCTCGGTTTGTTTTAGTTATGTAATTACCTACCACATTAGTTTGACATATAACAAACAGCTTCTTCGATTAACCCTGTTATGCACTGGTTCCTTCACGTAATCTTATCACAGGACATAAAGAAAAACAATGCCAAACAACTTCTTTATTATCATTTTATCCTTTTATCTTTGAAATACAAGGAGTTCCGCCCGTAGGCTTTTCATAATCCGCCCGAAGGCTATCCAGTAATCCACCAGGGATCACTAATCCAAGTTTCCGCCCGTAGACTAGTATGCGGGCCTCGAGATCCAATCCCGAGTCACGTTAGCCTCTTGTGCAGGGCCCGGAAGGCGAGGGATTTACGGGCAGAGCCCCCTCTGGCACCAAGCGTCCTCCTGCTCCAAGTAGAACTCAACGGAGAGACCTCTCACGGCGGGTTCGGTCCACGTTCCCGGCGCGGTTAACAACCCCCTTAGTTAGGGTCAGGCAGGCAGTCGGGGGTAACTGAAGCTGCCTCTCCCTTCAGGACTTCAACCTGAAGTATTTAGATATCTTTTCATCCTTTAGTTCATTGAGCAAACAATGCAAACAGTGCTTTCTAAACTGTTACAAGCACAATCAATTCCAATGGTCGTTTAGCTGGCAAACTGTTAAGGAGTGACTCCTTTTCTCCGAATGCAACCCGCATTCGATCCGGAATCAATTGCAACTTGGCAAGATTCCTATCATTCTTGGGTTAGGGTCATACCCTACCAATACTTTAGGTTTTGTTATGGTAGATTCCAGCGACCATATCGCTTCAATCTATTGATTGGTCAATTGCTTCCAGTCAAATACCTAACTTTCCTTTTCCTTAGCAACTATTTCCCAGGAAAGGTGATGTAACAGGATGATTACTCGTCCTTTTGTAGGTTATCTTAGCGCAATAACTTGCCAACATCATTTCCAAGAAATGACAAAACTCTCTTGTGGACAAATCTCAAGTCTATGCGACGTGGCAACTTTTTGTACATGTGTTGTATCTCTTCCACGGGATCATTTCACCCATTGAATGGCGTATTCAGGTTACGGAATTAACTTCAGGCGAGTAGCAGGGTTTAGGGTGTCTTCTTACCCAACCTATTCCTAATTATATTGGTCCACGGTCCTAGGACTTTCCAACCCAGTCGGAGTTTCATCATTTGAACGAATGATCCTTAGGATAAAACCTTAGATCATTTTATGCATGAGCATCCAATTGATTCGACATCTCGTGAATGTGTGTAAGGTCTTTGGGTTTGCGGGTTTTGACTTGGCAACCAGTGTAAAACTAGGTCGAATTCTTATTGCACTAAACCCTAGTTAGCACTTGAGATACCTATCATATCGACCCAACCATGTCCATAAGAATCCTTGTGGTTTAGGTGACTTAGTCAACTCAATATACTTGTCTTGCGTCACGGATGAACCTTTCCTAAAGGTAATAAACTAGATCTAGTGGAGATTAATAGTTACAATTACACCAATACGTGTAAACATGCGATTCACTGCTTCTACGCATCACATGGTTCACAATAACCCTATCCTTCCTTGGTAAGGTAAAAATGCATGATAACCTGGACACTAACTTTCCTAGGTCCTACTAGGACTTACATCAAATAGTCAGGCCTACAACCTTATTGTCTATACTTAAAATCTTATGCTTTGTCTCCTAAATGCGGCTCCTAATGAATGACATTTTTGCATGATGACTATGCAATACGCAACGTTCTCCTAGCTACAATGAAGTTCATACAAAACTACAGCTAGTGATAATTTATTCCATTTTACATGCCACTTGCAAGCCCATAAGATAATTTCCGTACTCTCTTCTATTTCTTTTCGGATAATATCTTATGGGTGTTAACTTTTCCTCATGAAATCATTACGAGGAGGATGTTGCCTAACATGCGGCACATACTTATTCCTACCATGTCTAAGAAGAAAAAATGCACTTATAAATTCCATTTCTTTGCCTAAGTAATATATGTTTAGACTCATTACTTTGATAACGTACCAAAATAGCATCATGCAGCTAGTCTCCTAAGGCGGGCAACCCGTTTCAATTTCATGGCATGCTTCAACCTTGCCTATCGTTTCAAGAGATACTTTATCAAATGTCTTTTTACCACTGCCACATGCATTAAAAATAAGCGTAAAATGCATTCTTCCCTATGGAACTAAGCGCACCTAATCATTTCTTTAAGCGAAAATAAACTTGAAAGAACCTGGACTTGTGGGCTCGGGGAGATATCCACTTGTATGCTTGGAGATGAACCTTCCGCAGGCGCACCTTGTGATCTTTTTGGGGCCATCGTGGGCGTGGTCTCGGCTTCTGGTTAGTCTTTGCGATCTACGAATTGACTTGCCTTGGCATGCAACCTCCCGACCTTTGCCTTTTTCCCTCGTACGCAGGAGATTCCTTTACGAGATTTTGGATAAATGGTGCTTGCGGAAGAGGGCTTTATGAGTTCTTTAGGGAAAACCCGGGTTGGCACGGAATTGATTCACGGATGGCTTGTGGGCTTTGAAGTCTTTTTGCGAAAAGCCTTTTACGAAGGGTCTTGTGGGAGGTCTTTATGGGCTTCACCTTCTCCTCTTCAAAGTCCCGGGGAGGGGGGTATGAACGGGTGTATGGGGATATAGTGGGAAGGGGGACTTAAGGAAGCCCCCCCCTTAGAAGCTTCTAGTCGTCAGCAGCACGTCGATGGGGGGGGAAGGGGTCGTGATCCAGGCGGGCGGCGGACTGGCGGACTGGGGGACTGCAGCGCGGCGACCTCCTACAGCACGGCGACCTCCTGCTGCAGCACGGCGACCTCCTCCTACAGCCGGCCTCTGTCTGCACGGTCCTCCCCTCTAGCCTCCCCCCCTCTAGCTAGGGGGTGTTTATATAGGCATGGGGGGGGGGGGGGGGGGGGGAAAGGCCTCCACCACGTGGAGGACTCATGGCCTTCCCTCCTCATGCATTCCCTACTCACTCTTCCTTAGGCCATACCTCCCCACACTCCCTCTCCTCCAGCCATGCATCGGCTGGGGGAAGGGATAATTAAAAAAATTTGCCTAAAATTTATCCAATTGTCCCTTCAAAAAGGGTGTTCCCTCGCGACTTTTACGGTCCTCAACCCCAGCCTCTAATTCACAATGTGGAGGCTACATTTTTGGAGCGTGAATGGTATAGATTATGCTCACAATAATACGATGTAGGGGATAACCTTGCACAGGGTTTACACGGCGTGCGGGAAGTTAATATTTACGGTACGCAGTGCGCGGAAATATTACATTCTCTCCCCCTTAGAAGAATCGAGATGTCCTCATCTCGAGATAAACTGGGGATATTGAAGATTGAGAGAGCTTTCATCCATCCAGGTAGCATCCTCTTCGGGATAATCTTTCCACCGGACGAGGCATTCTTTCAAGGTTCTAGATCTCAATTGTCTCTCCCTGACATCTAAAATCTTTTCCGGTCTTAGTTCAAGGACTCCTTGACTAGGCATTACAATTTGTTGGTCATCAAGTACATGATTTGGGTTGGGTACATATTTTTTTAAGAGACTAATATGGAACACATTGTGAACCTTTAGGTTATCAGGAAGTTGCAATTTATAAGCATTGGGTCCCAGGCATTTGAGGATTTTATACGGTCCACAATACCTTGGACTTAGCTTCTTGCATTCACCTAGAGATAGAGGACTCTTTTTCGGCCGTACACGAATGAAGACCGTGTCTCCTTCTCCGAAGACCCTCTCTTGGCGTTTCAAATCCGCATATGCCTTTTGTCTATCTTTGGCTGCTTGTATATCTTGTCTTATTGACCTTATTTGGTCATCCATGTCCTCCAACATTTGTCTTGAAGCTTCCACCCTTAGGGTAGGATCAGAAAAATTTAGGGGACTTCGACAATCATGACCATACAATGCCTGGAAAGGGGTCATTTGAATGCTCTGCTGGTAAGAAGCGTTGTAGGCAAATTCTACTAACGGTAAGTACTGAATCCATCTCTTCGGTTCCCGACAGCAGTAAGCCCTAAGCATATCCTCAATGATTTGATTTACTCGCTCTGTTTGTCCATCTGTTTGGGGATGGTAGGCAGTGCTAAAACAGAGTTGAGTTCCAATAGCTTCAAAGATAGCTCTCCAAAATTGTGAAGTGAAGAGAGAGTCTCGATCGCTAATGATCCTTCTAGGTAACCCATGTAGCTTGAATATTTCTTTGATAAACACTCTTGCAATGTCGGAGGCTTTATAGTTTGTCTTTACTGGAATCAGGTGTGCAACCTTAGTAAGCATGTCAACTACAACCATAATGGAGTTGTATCCTCCTTGGACTTGGGGTAAGCCCACCACAAAATCCATACTGATGAATTCCCATTTCATTTGGGGAATGTCAAGTGGTTGTAATTTTCCTGGCATCATGACATGTTCAGCCTTGATACGTTGGCAAGACAAACATTCAGTGACATATTTGAGAACGTCACCTTTGAGTCTCTCCCAATGATAGCTCTTCCTAACTGCATTAAGAGTTTTTGCATAGCCAGGATGTCCCGCGAAAGGGGAATCATGAGCTTCCCATAATATCTTCTGCTTAAGTGACTGGCTTGTTGGTATACATAACCTTGTTCTGTAATAGACAAGTCCATTATCAGTGGGAAATTCCCGATACTTAGCTTGTGACTTCAGATTCTGCTCTTTGGTAGCTATTTCTTTTATCATGGTTTGGTAGGCCAAATCATGGCTTGCTTCTTCTTTAGCTAGTTCGAGTATAGGGTTGCTTGGCATAGATACCTTTGTAGCCAGAGATCTGGCCGTTGATGGATTCTGCAAGATTAGGGAGTTTAGGAATGCCTTGCGACTGAGTGCATCGGCAACTACATTCTCTTTCCCCGGTCGATACTTGATTTCAAAATCATACTCCTCCAATACTTCGATCCATCGACGTTGCCTCATGTTGAGCTCGTTCTGGGTAAAAATCCATTTGAGACTCTTATGATCTGTTACTAGAGTAAACTTGTTACCCAACAGGTAGTGTCTCCAAAGCTTTAGAGCATGGATGACAGCTAATAACTCCAGATCATGCGTGGCATAATTCTTTTCATGATTCTTCAATTTCCTTGAAGAGTATGCTACTGGATGACCTTCCTGCATGAGTACACACCCCAAGGCAAGAATGCTGGCATCAGTTACTACCTCGAACTCCTTATTGAGGTCGGGAAGTTTCAGAATAGGTGCTGATGCCAAACATTGCTTCAATTGGTCGAAGCTATTTTGCTCGGGAGTTGACCATGTAACAGAAGTCTGCTTCTTTAGTAAGTCGGTAAGAGGTGCTGCAATCAAAGCACAGTTTTTGATAAAGACCCTATACCATCCTGTCTAGCCAAGAAAACTGCGTATTTCTTTAACGGATGCTGGTATTGGCCATTCAAGCACATCTCTGACTTTGGCTGGGTCTACTGATATTCCTTCTGATGATACTATGAATCCTAGATATTCAATCTGACGTTTGAAGAATGCACACTTCTTCATTTTTGCATACAGCTTATGAGACCTCATTGTCTCAAGGACAATCCGTAGTTGAGGTTCATGATCTTCTTCCTGTTTAGAATAGACTAAAATATCATCGAAGAAGACAAGCACGAAATCATCAAGATATGGTCTAAAGATATCCTTTATTAACCTATTGAATGTGGCAGGCACATTCGTAAGCCCTAATCCAGTAGTTGCTTGAGTTGTTCCTTCAACTCAATTGCTTCCGATATAGACATTCTATAGGGTCTCTTCGCAATTGGCACAGCTCCTATTACTAGCTTGATCTCATGATCTACTTCACTTTGAAGCGAGAGTTCTGTTAACTCTTCAGAAGCTACGTCCACGTATCCCTTCAGCCAAGTGACCAAATCACTTTACTTCTTTATCAATATTCATAGTCAAGGCAATCGGAAAAAAAAAGTTTTATTCCATTCATATCAGCATAGCCCTTTCGAGGTACAATTATTTCTTGGGGCGATGGAACAAGTTAATACATTAATTCGAGGAGAATAAGATATTATTGCATTCAGCTACAGGAACTGAGTAGTAGTACGGATTGGGGTCATCGATTTTCAGGAATCGATAGTTCATTGGAAGATTAGGGTATCTTTTCCTTTGATATCCCTTCTTCTCATGACGTCCCAAAACCTTGATTCGGTCGGCAGGGATTCTTTGAATCACTTCCCCGTACACATACTTATTCTGGTTAACCCTTCGACCTCCGACCTGTAGGGTCGCGTTTGCATGAGCCTCAACAAAGACGAACAGCTTTACGATCTTCAAACCCTCCATCCACTTGATTCTCTTCAAGTTAATTTGAAGGTACACAGGTTGATAGGCAGTTATGTAATAGATCCCTAAAACACCCATCCATCTCCATTCCACGTACACAGGTGATGGATTGTAAATGCGGTCTAGGATGTTCATCATTTCAATTCTCTGCCTATAATGCGGAGAATGCATTGCAGTCATAAACATGATCCGGAACACCAAAAACTTGTTCCACGCCTCGTAATTCTGCAAGACAGTATTGAAGGTAAGGAAATGTTTGGACAGCAACAATTTCTTTACTTCATTTTTAATGAAATCTCATGAAAACAATTCCATTGTTGGTCGGCTCTGATACCAACTGTAACGTGTCCACTAGAATCCTCTAGGACACGTCTTGGCAGTCCATCGGAAGGCTGTCTAGAGAACTCCGCCCGGCACTCCCATGGAATGTTACGGGCTTTGTAATCTAGGTCTTTCCGCGTCTGCCACGTAGCGGAAGTGTCCTGGCCGTTTCCCACTTAGGATCGACCGGAATTAAGGTTTTCTAGTTTGGTCATTGGCTAGCAGCAACTAGCGTCAGACCCGAGCGAACTACTTTATGCAGAAACGCCAGGTCCGAAGCGGATTCACGCTGCACTTGGTTCAAGGAGAATGGGAAACGAGAGGGATGCAAGGCTCGACCCTCTGCCATAAGGCATAGTCCCATTCCGTTCCCCTAAAACAGCGTGAATTGGGTAATAGTTAATTCTAAGTCATCGTTCTCGTTACTTGTTTTGCAGATGACGATCATCCTCTGTTTGCCGAAGTCTTTGAGAAAAGTTCCCGGCTGACCGGGACCACCCATCCATAGGACGGACCCATGGTCCATCCTCCGCACTTTCCTCGGTTTGTTTTAGTTATGTAATTACCTACCACATTAGTTTGACATATAACAAACAGCTTCTTCGATTAACCCTGTTATGCACTGGTTCCTTCACGTAATCTTATCACAGGACATAAAGAAAAACAATGCCAAACAACTTCTTTATTATCATTTTATCCTTTTATCTTTGAAATACAAGGAGTTCCGCCCGTAGGCTTTTCATAATCCGCCCGAAGGCTATCCAGTAATCCACCAGGGATCACTAATCCAAGTTTCCGCCCGTAGACTAGTATGCGGGCCTCGAGATCCAATCCCGAGTCACGTTAGCCTCTTGTGCAGGGCCCGGAAGGCGAGGGATTTACGGGCAGAGCCCCCTCTGGCACCAAGCGTCCTCCTGCTCCAAGTAGAACTCAACGGAGAGACCTCTCACGGCGGGTTCGGTCCACGTTCCCGGCGCGGTTAACAACCCCCTTAGTTAGGGTCAGGCAGGCAGTCGGGGGTAACTGAAGCTGCCTCTCCCTTCAGGACTTCAACCTGAAGTATTTAGATATCTTTTCATCCTTTAGTTCATTGAGCAAACAATGCAAACAGTGCTTTCTAAACTGTTACAAGCACAATCAATTCCAATGGTCGTTTAGCTGGCAAACTGTTAAGGAGTGACTCCTTTTCTCCGAATGCAACCCGCATTCGATCCGGAATCAATTGCAACTTGGCAAGATTCCTATCATTCTTGGGTTAGGGTCATACCCTACCAATACTTTAGGTTTTGTTATGGTAGATTCCAGCGACCATATCGCTTCAATCTATTGATTGGTCAATTGCTTCCAGTCAAATACCTAACTTTCCTTTTCCTTAGCAACTATTTCCCAGGAAAGGTGATGTAACAGGATGATTACTCGTCCTTTTGTAGGTTATCTTAGCGCAATAACTTGCCAACATCATTTCCAAGAAATGACAAAACTCTCTTGTGGACAAATCTCAAGTCTATGCGACGTGGCAACTTTTTGTACATGTGTTGTATCTCTTCCACGGGATCATTTCACCCATTGAATGGCGTATTCAGGTTACGGAATTAACTTCAGGCGAGTAGCAGGGTTTAGGGTGTCTTCTTACCCAACCTATTCCTAATTATATTGGTCCACGGTCCTAGGACTTTCCAACCCAGTCGGAGTTTCATCATTTGAACGAATGATCCTTAGGATAAAACCTTAGATCATTTTATGCATGAGCATCCAATTGATTCGACATCTCGTGAATGTGTGTAAGGTCTTTGGGTTTGCGGGTTTTGACTTGGCAACCAGTGTAAAACTAGGTCGAATTCTTATTGCACTAAACCCTAGTTAGCACTTGAGATACCTATCATATCGACCCAACCATGTCCATAAGAATCCTTGTGGTTTAGGTGACTTAGTCAACTCAATATACTTGTCTTGCGTCACGGATGAACCTTTCCTAAAGGTAATAAACTAGATCTAGTGGAGATTAATAGTTACAATTACACCAATACGTGTAAACATGCGATTCACTGCTTCTACGCATCACATGGTTCACAATAACCCTATCCTTCCTTGGTAAGGTAAAAATGCATGATAACCTGGACACTAACTTTCCTAGGTCCTACTAGGACTTACATCAAATAGTCAGGCCTACAACCTTATTGTCTATACTTAAAATCTTATGCTTTGTCTCCTAAATGCGGCTCCTAATGAATGACATTTTTGCATGATGACTATGCAATACGCAACGTTCTCCTAGCTACAATGAAGTTCATACAAAACTACAGCTAGTGATAATTTATTCCATTTTACATGCCACTTGCAAGCCCATAAGATAATTTCCGTACTCTCTTCTATTTCTTTTCGGATAATATCTTATGGGTGTTAACTTTTCCTCATGAAATCATTACGAGGAGGATGTTGCCTAACATGCGGCACATACTTATTCCTACCATGTCTAAGAAGAAAAAATGCACTTATAAATTCCATTTCTTTGCCTAAGTAATATATGTTTAGACTCATTACTTTGATAACGTACCAAAATAGCATCATGCAGCTAGTCTCCTAAGGCGGGCAACCCGTTTCAATTTCATGGCATGCTTCAACCTTGCCTATCGTTTCAAGAGATACTTTATCAAATGTCTTTTTACCACTGCCACATGCATTAAAAATAAGCGTAAAATGCATTCTTCCCTATGGAACTAAGCGCACCTAATCATTTCTTTAAGCGAAAATAAACTTGAAAGAACCTGGACTTGTGGGCTCGGGGAGATATCCACTTGTATGCTTGGAGATGAACCTTCCGCAGGCGCACCTTGTGATCTTTTTGGGGCCATCGTGGGCGTGGTCTCGGCTTCTGGTTAGTCTTTGCGATCTACGAATTGACTTGCCTTGGCATGCAACCTCCCGACCTTTGCCTTTTTCCCTCGTACGCAGGAGATTCCTTTACGAGATTTTGGATAAATGGTGCTTGCGGAAGAGGGCTTTATGAGTTCTTTAGGGAAAACCCGGGTTGGCACGGAATTGATTCACGGATGGCTTGTGGGCTTTGAAGTCTTTTTGCGAAAAGCCTTTTACGAAGGGTCTTGTGGGAGGTCTTTATGGGCTTCACCTTCTCCTCTTCAAAGTCCCGGGGAGGGGGGTATGAACGGGTGTATGGGGATATAGTGGGAAGGGGGACTTAAGGAAGCCCCCCCCTTAGAAGCTTCTAGTCGTCAGCAGCACGTCGATGGGGGGGGAAGGGGTCGTGATCCAGGCGGGCGGCGGACTGGCGGACTGGGGGACTGCAGCGCGGCGACCTCCTACAGCACGGCGACCTCCTGCTGCAGCACGGCGACCTCCTCCTACAGCCGGCCTCTGTCTGCACGGTCCTCCCCTCTAGCCTCCCCCCCTCTAGCTAGGGGGTGTTTATATAGGCATGGGGGGGGGGGGGGGGGGGGGGAAAGGCCTCCACCACGTGGAGGACTCATGGCCTTCCCTCCTCATGCATTCCCTACTCACTCTTCCTTAGGCCATACCTCCCCACACTCCCTCTCCTCCAGCCATGCATCGGCTGGGGGAAGGGATAATTAAAAAAATTTGCCTAAAATTTATCCAATTGTCCCTTCAAAAAGGGTGTTCCCTCGCGACTTTTACGGTCCTCAACCCCAGCCTCTAATTCACAATGTGGAGGCTACATTTTTGGAGCGTGAATGGTATAGATTATGCTCACAATAATACGATGTAGGGGATAACCTTGCACAGGGTTTACACGGCGTGCGGGAAGTTAATATTTACGGTACGCAGTGCGCGGAAATATTACATTCTCTCCCCCTTAGAAGAATCGAGATGTCCTCATCTCGAGATAAACTGGGGATATTGAAGATTGAGAGAGCTTTCATCCATCCAGGTAGCATCCTCTTCGGGATAATCTTTCCACCGGACGAGGCATTCTTTCAAGGTTCTAGATCTCAATTGTCTCTCCCTGACATCTAAAATCTTTTCCGGTCTTAGTTCAAGGACTCCTTGACTAGGCATTACAATTTGTTGGTCATCAAGTACATGATTTGGGTTGGGTACATATTTTTTTAAGAGACTAATATGGAACACATTGTGAACCTTTAGGTTATCAGGAAGTTGCAATTTATAAGCATTGGGTCCCAGGCATTTGAGGATTTTATACGGTCCACAATACCTTGGACTTAGCTTCTTGCATTCACCTAGAGATAGAGGACTCTTTTTCGGCCGTACACGAATGAAGACCGTGTCTCCTTCTCCGAAGACCCTCTCTTGGCGTTTCAAATCCGCATATGCCTTTTGTCTATCTTTGGCTGCTTGTATATCTTGTCTTATTGACCTTATTTGGTCATCCATGTCCTCCAACATTTGTCTTGAAGCTTCCACCCTTAGGGTAGGATCAGAAAAATTTAGGGGACTTCGACAATCATGACCATACAATGCCTGGAAAGGGGTCATTTGAATGCTCTGCTGGTAAGAAGCGTTGTAGGCAAATTCTACTAACGGTAAGTACTGAATCCATCTCTTCGGTTCCCGACAGCAGTAAGCCCTAAGCATATCCTCAATGATTTGATTTACTCGCTCTGTTTGTCCATCTGTTTGGGGATGGTAGGCAGTGCTAAAACAGAGTTGAGTTCCAATAGCTTCAAAGATAGCTCTCCAAAATTGTGAAGTGAAGAGAGAGTCTCGATCGCTAATGATCCTTCTAGGTAACCCATGTAGCTTGAATATTTCTTTGATAAACACTCTTGCAATGTCGGAGGCTTTATAGTTTGTCTTTACTGGAATCAGGTGTGCAACCTTAGTAAGCATGTCAACTACAACCATAATGGAGTTGTATCCTCCTTGGACTTGGGGTAAGCCCACCACAAAATCCATACTGATGAATTCCCATTTCATTTGGGGAATGTCAAGTGGTTGTAATTTTCCTGGCATCATGACATGTTCAGCCTTGATACGTTGGCAAGACAAACATTCAGTGACATATTTGAGAACGTCACCTTTGAGTCTCTCCCAATGATAGCTCTTCCTAACTGCATTAAGAGTTTTTGCATAGCCAGGATGTCCCGCGAAAGGGGAATCATGAGCTTCCCATAATATCTTCTGCTTAAGTGACTGGCTTGTTGGTATACATAACCTTGTTCTGTAATAGACAAGTCCATTATCAGTGGGAAATTCCCGATACTTATCTTGTGACTTCAGATTCTGCTCTTTGGTAGCTATTTCTTTTATCATGGTTTGGTAGGCCAAATCATGGCTTGCTTCTTCTTTAGCTAGTTCGAGTATAGGGTTGCTTGGCATAGATACCTTTGTAGCCAGAGATCTGGCCGTTGATGGATTCTGCAAGATTAGGGAGTTTAGGAATGCCTTGCGACTGAGTGCATCGGCAACTACATTCTCTTTCCCCGGTCGATACTTGATTTCAAAATCATACTCCTCCAATACTTCGATCCATCGACGTTGCCTCATGTTGAGCTCGTTCTGGGTAAAAATCCATTTGAGACTCTTATGATCTGTTACTAGAGTAAACTTGTTACCCAACAGGTAGTGTCTCCAAAGCTTTAGAGCATGGATGACAGCTAATAACTCCAGATCATGCGTGGCATAATTCTTTTCATGATTCTTCAATTTCCTTGAAGAGTATACTATTGGATGACCTTCCTGCATGAGTACACACCCCAAGGCAAGAATGCTGGCATCAGTTACTACCTCGAACTCCTTATTGAGGTCGGGAAGTTTCAGAATAGGTGCTGATGCCAAACATTGCTTCAATTGGTCGAAGCTATTTTGCTCGGGAGTTGACCATGTAACAGAAGTCTGCTTCTTTAGTAAGTCGGTAAGAGGTGCTGCAATCAAAGCACAGTTTTTGATAAAGACCCTATACCATCCTGTCTAGCCAAGAAAACTGCGTATTTCTTTAACGGATGCTGGTATTGGCCATTCAAGCACATCTCTGACTTTGGCTGGGTCTACTGATATTCCTTCTGATGATACTATGAATCCTAGATATTCAATCTGACGTTTGAAGAATGCACGCTTCTTCATTTTTGCATACAGCTTATGAGACCTCATTGTCTCAAGGACAATCCGTAGTTGAGGTTCATGATCTTCTTCCTGTTTAGAATAGACTAAAATATCATCGAAGAAGACAAGCACGAAATCATCAAGATATGGTCTAAAGATATCCTTTATTAACCTATTGAATGTGGCAGGCACATTCGTAAGCCCTAATCCAGTAGTTGCTTGAGTTGTTCCTTCAACTCAATTGCTTCCGATATAGACATTCTATAGGGTCTCTTCGCAATTGGCACAGCTCCTATTACTAGCTTGATCTCATGATCTACTTCACTTTGAAGCGAGAGTTCTGTTAACTCTTCAGAAGCTACGTCCACGTATCCCTTCAGCCAAGTGACCAAATCACTTTACTTCTTTATCAATATTCATAGTCAAGGCAATCGGAAAAAAAAAGTTTTATTCCATTCATATCAGCATAGCCCTTTCGAGGTACAATTATTTCTTGGGGCGATGGAACAAGTTAATACATTAATTCGAGGAGAATAAGATATTATTGCATTCAGCTACAGGAACTGAGTAGTAGTACGGATTGGGGTCATCGATTTTCAGGAATCGATAGTTCATTGGAAGATTAGGGTATCTTTTCCTTTGATATCCCTTCTTCTCATGACGTCCCAAAACCTTGATTCGGTCGGCAGGGATTCTTTGAATCACTTCCCCGTACACATACTTATTCTGGTTAACCCTTCGACCTCCGACCTGTAGGGTCGCGTTTGCATGAGCCTCAACAAAGACGAACAGCTTTACGATCTTCAAACCCTCCATCCACTTGATTCTCTTCAAGTTAATTTGAAGGTACACAGGTTGATAGGCAGTTATGTAATAGATCCCTAAAACACCCATCCATCTCCATTCCACGTACACAGGTGATGGATTGTAAATGCGGTCTAGGATGTTCATCATTTCAATTCTCTGCCTATAATGCGGAGAATGCATTGCAGTCATAAACATGATCCGGAACACCAAAAACTTGTTCCACGCCTCGTAATTCTGCAAGACAGTATTGAAGGTAAGGAAATGTTTGGACAGCAACAATTTCTTTACTTCATTTTTAATGAAATCTCATGAAAACAATTCCATTGTTGGTCGGCTCTGATACCAACTGTAACGTGTCCACTAGAATCCTCTAGGACACGTCTTGGCAGTCCATCGGAAGGCTGTCTAGAGAACTCCGCCCGGCACTCCCATGGAATGTTACGGGCTTTGTAATCTAGGTCTTTCCGCGTCTGCCACGTAGCGGAAGTGTCCTGGCCGTTTCCCACTTAGGATCGACCGGAATTAAGGTTTTCTAGTTTGGTCATTGGCTAGCAGCAACTAGCGTCAGACCCGAGCGAACTACTTTATGCAGAAACGCCAGGTCCGAAGCGGATTCACGCTGCACTTGGTTCAAGGAGAATGGGAAACGAGAGGGATGCAAGGCTCGACCCTCTGCCATAAGGCATAGTCCCATTCCGTTCCCCTAAAACAGCGTGAATTGGGTAATAGTTAATTCTAAGTCATCGTTCTCGTTACTTGTTTTGGAGATGACGATCATCCTCTGTTTGCCGAAGACTTTGAGAAAAGTTCCCGGCTGACCGGGACCACCCATCCATAGGACGGACCCATGGTCCATCCTCCGCACTTTCCTCGGTTTGTTTTAGTTATGTAATTACCTACCACATTAGTTTGACATATAACAAACAGCTTCTTTGATTAACCCTGTTATGCACTGGTTCCTTCACGTAATCTTATCACAGGACATAAAGAAAAACAATGCCAAACAACTTCTTTATTATCATTTTATCCTTTTATCTTTGAAATACAAGGAGTTCCGCCCGTAGGCTTTTCATAATCCGCCCGAAGGCTATCCAGTAATCCACCAGGGATCACTAATCCAAGTTTCCGCCCGTAGACTAGTATGCGGGCCTCGAGATCCAATCCCGAGTCACGTTAGCCTCTTGTGCAGGGCCCGGAAGGCGAGGGATTTACGGGCAGAGCCCCCTCTGGCACCAAGCGTCCTCCTGCTCCAAGTAGAACTCAACGGAGAGACCTCTCACGGCGGGTTCGGTCCACGTTCCCGGCGCGGTTAACAACCCCCTTAGTTAGGGTCAGGCAGGCAGTCGGGGGTAACTGAAGCTGCCTCTCCCTTCAGGACTTCAACCTGAAGTATTTAGATATCTTTTCATCCTTTAGTTCATTGAGCAAACAATGCAAACAGTGCTTTCTAAACTGTTACAAGCACAATCAATTCCAATGGTCGTTTAGCTGGCAAACTGTTAAGGAGTGACTCCTTTTCTCCGAATGCAACCCGCATTCGATCCGGAATCAATTGCAACTTGGCAAGATTCCTATCATTCTTGGGTTAGGGTCATACCCTACCAATACTTTAGGTTTTGTTATGGTAGATTCCAGCGACCATATCGCTTCAATCTATTGATTGGTCAATTGCTTCCAGGCAAATACCTAACTTTCCTTTTCCTTAGCAACTATTTCCCAGGAAAGGTGATGTAACAGGATGATTACTCGTCCTTTTGTAGGTTATCTTAGCGCAATAACTTGCCAACATCATTTCCAAGAAATGACAAAACTCTCTTGTGGACAAATCTCAAGTCTATGCGACGTGGCAACTTTTTGTACATGTGTTGTATCTCTTCCACGGGATCATTTCACCCATTGAATGGCGTATTCAGGTTACGGAATTAACTTCAGGCGAGTAGCAGGGTTTAGGGTGTCTTCTTACCCAACCTATTCCTAATTATATTGGTCCACGGTCCTAGGACTTTCCAACCCAGTCGGAGTTTCATCATTTGAACGAATGATCCTTAGGATAAAACCTTAGATCATTTTATGCATGAGCATCCAATTGATTCGACATCTCGTGAATGTGTGTAAGGTCTTTGGGTTTGCGGGTTTTGACTTGGCAACCAGTGTAAAACTAGGTCGAATTCTTATTGCACTAAACCCTAGTTAGCACTTGAGATACCTATCATATCGACCCAACCATGTCCATAAGAATCCTTGTGGTTTAGGTGACTTAGTCAACTCAATATACTTGTCTTGCGTCACGGATGAACCTTTCCTAAAGGTAATAAACTAGATCTAGTGGAGATTAATAGTTACAATTACACCAATACGTGTAAACATGCGATTCACTGCTTCTACGCATCACATGGTTCACAATAACCCTATCCTTCCTTGGTAAGGTAAAAATGCCTGATAACCTGGACACTAACTTTCCTAGGTCCTACTAGGACTTACATCAAATAGTCAGGCCTACAACCTTATTGTCTATACTTAAAATCTTATGCTTTGTCTCCTAAATGCGGCTCCTAATGAATGACATTTTTGCATGATGACTATGCAATACGCAACGTTCTCCTAGCTACAATGAAGTTCATACAAAACTACAGCTAGTGATAATTTATTCCATTTTACATGCCACTTGCAAGCCCATAAGATAATTTCCGTACTCTCTTCTATTTCTTTTCGGATAATATCTTATGGGTGTTAACTTTTCCTCATGAAATCATTACGAGGAGGATGTTGCCTAACATGCGGCACATACTTATTCCTACCATGTCTAAGAAGAAAAAATGCACTTATAAATTCCATTTCTTTGCCTAAGTAATATATGTTTAGACTCATTACTTTGATAACGTACCAAAATAGCATCATGCAGCTAGTCTCCTAAGGCGGGCAACCCGTTTCAATTTCATGGCATGCTTCAACCTTGCCTATCGTTTCAAGAGATACTTTATCAAATGTCTTTTTACCACTGCCACATGCATTAAAAATAAGCGTAAAATGCA